>NC_139323.1:2800000-3142500 GCF_056507025.1 Lutjanus erythropterus | reverse complement strand
TACTGTAAAGTTTTTAATACCTGCTGACCTTGTATTGAAATAGAGCCCTGCATACTGACAGGATGTTCAGCTCATTGACACCACTGAGTAACAAACTGAGAGATGTTGCAAACTGATGATTTCATCAGTAGAGCTTTCACAAGAAACAGTGTATAACCAGCATGATTTTTGACATTTTATGTTTAATTAATTTCAGCTCAGCATTCAGCACAATCTCCCCCATGAAGCTAACTGCCAAACTGAACACTCCTTGTGTACCAGACTCTGCAGCTGGATATTGGACTTCCTTCAGTGTGGATTGACAGCCTCACCTCCTCCACTCTAGTGCTCAACATTGGAGTCCCACAGGGCTGTGTGCTTGCCCCCCCTCCTGTTCATACTGTACACCCACAACTGCAGCCCCCAGCATGAAGAGTTCACAGTTCACAGATGACACCACCATCATCAGCCAGATTTCAAACAATCATGAAACTTCATATCAGGATGAAATGAACAATCTTGCAGAGTGGTCCAAAGAAAATGACCTACTGCTCAACCTCAGCAAAACCAAGGAGCTGATTGTTTATTTTTGGAAAAAGGAGGAAAAAATGCACACACCTATCTACATCTACAACCTGTGAAGTGCCTGCACAGTGCTTAGAGGATACTGAAAAACAGCACCCAACCTAGCCACAGCCTGTTCACCCTGCTGCCAGGAGATACAGAAGTATCTGCTGCTGTACCACCAGACTGAAGAGCAGCTTCTCCCCTCAGACTGTTGAAGTAGTCTCACTCTTCATAACTTTTGTGAGGAGGCAAAAGGGGAACCACAACTTAAAGCTGCAGAAAGCCTAGAAAAGCAGTTAATTGTTGAATCTCATCTTCAGGATGTGAGATACCAACATTTTGGGTAGGAGGCGCTCTGTCCTAAGCCCCTCCTGTCAGACAAGCGCTTCATGCATGCATGTAACAGTTTCCCGAGGCAATCGCAGCAAGGGAACCCTAGCTGTGTGTGCGTGTGCACCCACCAGAGAAGCTAGTTCTTTCTGTTTTGTTCATCCTGTCTCTCTTCTTTCACCTCTCCTCTCTGTATGTTCATAGAGTCCCTTTAAAATACATTACTCCTCTGATCAGCAGTCAACACACACACAGAGAGAATAATTGGCGTGCAGTAATCAGTTGAGTGAGGTCAGATCCTCCATGGGTCACTGCTGCAGACAGGTCAAGAAGCAGGAGTGCAGATAAATCCGCTTTTTGTTTGAAACATTAACTTTGAGCTCTCCTGCTGCCAGTAATGGAGTCAACATGAGAGCAAATTCAGTGTGACTCCAGTGTTTCTTGCTCCAGAGGCTCAGGTCTGTCCCCAGGTCTCTCCCCTAAAGCTCCCCAGCTCTCAGCAGCTGTCTGTCCTCTCTGTTCCTCACCTCTGCCTGGTCCTCTCCACACAGCACTCAGCAAAAACCCCACAAGAGACGCAAATTGACGCAACTGAAGGTAAAGTCAAAAGTAAGCTGGTGAGTCGACACACTCCTGGGCTGAGCGTGTTGCTCATTAGCTCCACAGTCTTTAAGATTCTCTTTCAGATAATTCTGTCTTCCTTTTTTGAGTTACTTTGTAGTTTATGCGGTAGTTGCCAATGCTGGAATAGTGACTTTTTCCAACATTGATTAATTCAGGCTTTCCACAGGGGACGTGCACAGGAAGCTGCACTAGTTAAACAGCCAATAGGACCTTCCTGTCTCTGAGATGACCTGTGATCATGTCCCGTCACAGGCCAGATCTCCTAAAGCCTGAAAACAGAACCAAGAGGGGGTGCAGAAGTGTAGTTATCTCTCAGACCACTTTTAAAATATGCAGAAAGGTTATTATGGAATTATTGCGCAGTGATGCCAAAAATATGTTGCCTACCACAGCTTTAATCTCATTTTAAAACCCTGTGTGGTAAAAGAGAAATAAATCTGCCTTGTACCTTGTAATACATTCATTTTGACTTGGTATAATAATACAGTTTCCAGGAAATCCAGACTTCAAGAGAACGTCATGAACACTGACCTCCAAGACTGGAAAAGAGAAGGAGGAGCATGAGGAGTACAGCTTTTTTTTTAACCCGTGTTTTAGTAAAGCCTGTTAGTCTGCATGTGCACATAGAATACCCTCATCTGTAAACCCGAGCTGTTGTTTCTCATCCAGCTGAATCCTCGGGCCATTTTGAATCCAACAAATACAGTACAGGCTACACACCTGCTCGTGCTGGAACAGGTTTCATTTCCAGCTTGTGTTGATCCTTCTTTTTTGGTTTAATTGTCGCTTCATTAGGGGAATGCCAACAATAACTCCTCAACACACCTGTCCTCAAACGGTGAAGCATTGTCACAACAAAGCTGCAGCTCCTAAATCAATTAATGGATTTCCTGTGGTAGCAGCTGCCAGCTTTCTCCCAGGACAGAGGGGGGTATTGTCTGTGTGTCTGTCTGTCTGTCTGTCTGACTGTCTGGGTCCCTCTAACGAGGCCCAGATGAATTAACATGGATGAGAACTTAATTAGGACGCACTCATATTTTTCTCACTGTTTCTTACGGCGCTTTATTTTCCCTCTTCTCCATCGACGGGCTGTTTGTTATTTTACAGTTTCATTGCCGCTTTGAAAGAAGCTGACAGATCAGCCTGTGACACAGGAGCAGATAGTGGACCCTCCTTCACAGGGAGACAGAGATGGAGCAGGGGACAAGGAGAAAGATGTTAGCAAATGACTGCAGATCGATGTCTCAAATGAAGAAAAATGGCTGCATGGCACCGAGGGCTTCCAGCTACTTATGAGCCCTTAAACAGGTGAGAAACACTATCGACGTCTTGCTAAGCTGCGTGTTTACTCAATACGGAGCACATCAAAGGCTGCTAGCAGCTAAGGTTATTTACATGTTTTACCATAGTAATGATAGGACGAGGGCTTTCGCTTCACCCTTCAATTCTCTTCACTTTTACACTTTTCTTTTATATCGTGCCTGTGCGTGTGTGCATACATAAACTCTGTTGTTCTGGCATGTTCTCCACGATAAGCTCAGCGCTCAGGGGAGAAACACAACACACCCCTCTCCGTTCATCAGCGGATCCCGCTTTCAAGTCCGCAGCTTCGACGGGCCAAAATTAATTAGAAACAAAATGCAGATTTCCTTGTTTTTTCCTCCTCGGGAGCGGAGGCCGCAGCTTCATGTATGTGACATTAATTTCTGTCGGGAGCGATGCATTTCAAAAGGACGAGATGAAGGGTGCAGAAAGGGATGCTTTTCCACCCTCGAGGTGACGCTGCGAACGCAAAGCTAACCAGATGTCTATTTACATAAGCTGGCTGTGGCGGGTGAATGCAGCACATGCTGTGCAAGCTTAAACGTTGGCTGGGTATTTACTGCAGGTTATAGGACCTTAAGCCGCTCACTGTGTGATTTCAATGACTTAAATCCAGAGGGGATCTGTGCTTGAAGAAAGGAGAACAACAGCTTACAAGGGTTAATTATAATGATAAACACATTTATGTGGTATTTTTGGAAACAATTTACAATATGGTACACCAGAACCAATCAGGAATGACCTGATAACTGATGAATTGTTGAGTAATTCCTGAATAACTGTGAATCACAGACTATATATCAGATCTTGATGAGTTACTAGAGAACAGACTGGGAGATAAATACTCTGTAGCAGTATTGTCACAGTGCATCTGGAGTTGACTTCTCTTATTTTTTCTCTTAACAGAAAATTAAGAGAAAATATAGGCGACAATTTAAGAGAATGTTGCCACATGAGGCGCAGTGTGTAATAACTTACCTAAGTGATATTATGTACAGTAACCAGACTTGGAGAGTAACAGATTATATGTAATGGGATTACATAATCTGGATACAAAAAGGTTCATAAACAAGACTAAACAGATAACAGATATATTCAGTAAAAATGTGGATTATTTGTGGGATTACAATTTTAAAATAAAGACCAATCTCCTACCATGCACAGTTCACACACTGCTGCCAATTCATTATCATGGACTCTAGTGAAACACGGGGTGGAAATTTCAACATTTTATGTCTTTAAATCAATCAATCAATAAATAAATTGAAGGAACAGCTGGACAAACTAATAAACCTGACAACAAACATAAAACACAGAGCTGCAATGATCAATCTATTATTAATCTGAATCTATTTTGATGATTAATTCATCATTTTCTTTTTTTTTAAGAAGAAAAAGTTAAAATTTCTCAGATTTCAGCTTCTTAAATGTGAATATTTTCTGCTTTATTTACTCCTCTCTGACAGTAAACTGAATATCTTTGAGTTGTGGACAAAACAAGACATTTGGACTTCAGAAACACTGATCAACTTTTTCACCATCTTCTGACATTTTATGGCCCAAACAACTCCTCAAGGAGGATCCAAAAGGATGTACACCAAGATTGTGACAGGATTAATTAACTGATTAATTGAGAAAATAATCAACAGATTATTTTTGTTAGTTGTAGCTTTGATTACTTCATATAGCTGTAAACCCAGCAGCCTTTTCTCACTCCCAACAGGTGAAATGAAATGTTTTTGAGTTGTGGACAAAACAAGACATTTGAGGAATTCATCTTGGATTTTGAGATTTTTCCCCACTTTCTAACATTTTATGGACCAAAAACTAATAAATTAAATGACTGATTGGACTTTTGATCATATCTGTCTGGACTTGCTGCTGTATTTGACAAGCTGGGAGTGAGAATGTGTTGAATTAAACAGTACTTGTTGTTTCCATGACAGGCTGTCATCAGACCAACCAGAACAACTTGTAATGATTTAGTCAGTAGATACAGACACACTGTTCTGTCAGTCAGGTACAGAGCAGGCACAAGCTCCACAATACAAATTTGACCTCCTTTGTGTTTCTGCATAGAATGTGACCTAAATCAGGGATTTGAATGATCAAATGCAGCTTTTCTTCTCCCAAACACTCAAGGTTACACCCTTGACGTCCTTCCCAGAATGCACTTCTGTTGTTAGAAGCAGTGAGCTGATGCAAGAGGCTGACTGCAGCATCAGAAGACGGGACCGTCAACCTGATAAAGTCTACCAAGACCCCAGACGAGGAGGTTAAAGGAAGACTGAAGTGACACAGAGCGAGTGTGTGTGTGTGTGTGTGTGTGGGTGTGGGTGTGTGTGTGCACATGTGAGGCGCTTTGTGCTGTCAGCCCAAGAGCGATAGGATTTCTGGGTCTGGTGTGTGTTTGCTTTCATGATGAGTCATTCATTAGCATTCAGTGTGAGTGGTGACACACACACACATACACACACACACACGCAAACAGACACATCTTTTCTCCGTGCCTCTACACACACATGAAGTGCTCTACTGTTCCACCTGAATCTGTAAACAGACACACACCAGATCAGTTTTTCTCCACATTTTCTCTTCCTCACACAAACAATCTTTTTCTATTTTTCCACTCGCTCTGCTCCTCAGCTCCGACGGAGAAGTGTGAAAAGGTCAGCGCTCTCAGGAAGCAGCACGGCTGCTGATGAAAGTGGAGAGGCAGCAGATGAATTGACCTGTCATTGGCTCAGTGCTTCAGCTCCAGATGATCTCTAACTGATGCGAAGTCTGCCTCTAATTTTGCCGTTTGCCTGTTTGCTGTAAAGCACACAACATGATGGTTCCTCCAGGGCTTTTTTCTTGTTTTTCTTCAGAGTATTCCTGTAGTTCCATGCTGTGAGAGGAGTCCTGAATGAAAATGTGATACCAGTGGAAACTGGATGTCTAGAGCAATATATCAGACCAATACTCTGCTTTTATCTTCAAGACTAAAGGTGTAAAACCCAGAGGATGAAGTTCCTTTTACAATTTTTACAGCTTTATCAATAGAGGAGCTAAATGTAAAGCTTGTCCTCAGGGTGGGGCATGAGGTCATCAAAATCAAAAGGGTGCATCTTTCAAGTGTCCACAACAGAAAGGGTTCATCAAGGGAAGCATGAATATGCTTTAGATTTTGCTTTAAGGTCAGGATGTAACCAGATTCAAGATTCAGCCTCAGGAGAACTGAGGATGACTCTGTCAAAATCAGGGAATGCAATTCAATCAGGAAGCGCACATGGGTGTCTGCATCATCGTTTCCAAAAGTGTCCTGTAAATGCAACCCTGGAGTTTTAAAACTGAAACGGGGCCCAGTATTTCCAAATGTCTCTGTTGCAGATATCATAAAGTGCTGGGGTAGTGTGGACCATGGGTGGAAATGTGGCAAAACTTAGTACATAGTAGTGTGGATGTAGCTTTAGTCTGCTGCCACATTGTTTAAGATTTGAAAGTGACATTTTTTCTCTTTCTCTCAGCTGCTCAACAGTCCGGGGTCTGTGTTCTTGTATTTTGTGCTTCATAATGCAGCACACATTTTCAGTGGGAGACAGGTCTGGACTGCAGGCAGGTCAATCTAGTACCTGAACTATTTTACTACAAAGACACACTGCTGGAACACGTGCACAATGTGTCTTGGTGTCGTCTTGCTGAAATAAGCAGGGTGTCTCTGCGAAAGACATCTGGATGGCAGAATATGTTACTCCAAAACCTGTATGTTCCTTTCAGCATTAATGGGGCCTTCACAGATGTGACAGTTACCCATGATGCCATGGGCACTAACACACCCCCATACCATCACAGCTGCAGTCTTTTGAAGTTAGCGCTGGTGACAATCTGGATGGTCCTTTTCCTCTTTAGTCCGGAGGACATGACGTCCATGATTAGTGAAAACAATCTGAAATGTGGACTCGTCCACAGCACACTTTTCCACTTTGCGTCAGTCCATCTCACATGAGCTCAGGTCCAGAGAAGTCTGCAGTGTTTCTGGATGTTGTTGATATATGTCTTTCTCTTTGCATGATAGAGTCTTAACTTGCATTTGTAGATGCAGAGACAAACTGTGTTTATAGTTTATGTAGTATCCTTTATACAATGATGTGGGTTCTTAATGCAGTTTTTAATGCAGTGCTGCCTGAGGAGTCAAAGGTCACATTCAGTGTTGGTTTTCAGCCTTGACCCTTATGTGCAGAAATTTCTCTGGATTCTCTGAATCTTTTAATGATATTAATTCCTGCAGTTTTGTGTTGAGAAACATTCTTACAATTCACAAATTGTTGAACCTTCATCCATGCATGTCAATGACTGAGCCTTTCAATGATGCCCCTTTAATCATGACACTTTTTTTTACCATTTGGAATCTTCCAATTTGGAACATTCCACAACTTTCACAGTCTCTAGTTGCTCCTGTCCCAACTTTTTTTGGAACGTGTTGTAGGCACCAAATTAAGAGTGAGTGTACATTTACAAAAAAAAAAGTTAATCAGTTTGAACATTAAATAATGTGCTATTGTACTGTATTCAATTGAATACAAGTAGGAAATGGTGAGCAAATCATTGTATTCTGTTTTTTGGAATTGAGGCTGTATACTGGAGTGAAGGCAGACAGCTCATCTCTAAAACTCTGCAACTCACACCAAAACAACCTAGATGGATAAACAGCACTACAGGTAGAGGAAAATATGTATTTCTGAGTGGGTGAACTGTCCCTTTAACCCCTGCTAATAACAATAACATAATTCCATACTGCTGTCTCCATCTGTCCTTCACTACTGCAGCAGCTTGGCTCTCCTCCTCCTCGTGTTTACAGAATGGATAGGTAGTGTTAATAATGATGTTTTGCACTCATTTACTAATTGTGTCTCATCAAAAGGAGCCTTCATCAAACTGTGTGTGTGTGTGTGTGTGTGTGTGTGTGAGAGAGAGAGAGAGAGAGAGAGAGTGAGAGGGAGAGAGAGAGAGAGAGAGAGAGAGAGAGATGAAACATAAGGATGCTAATGTCTTATTGATGGTGTAATCCTGGAGGGCCCCATTGAAGATGTTACGCCTCACCACAAAGGGACGGACAAAGAAAGACAGACAGAGTTTAACCTTGATGTGGTAATGAGTCTGGACGAGAGGACAGAAGAGCTGGGACCACTTCTCCCTCTCCATCATACGAGCGTCCTAATATGTTCCCATCATGTTGTTCTAGTGGAGCATACAGGCTGAATGTGACTCTCTGATGGCTGTGCGCTGCTCAGCAGAGAGATGCTCTCCGGCCTATTTGCTGCCACCAGGCACATGGCACCATTTATTTTTCAGAACAGAGAGAATGTGTTTGTTTTCTCAGGCAGGACCTGTGGGATGCTTTGTTGATCTCCATCACACAGAACATTTGCTCATGCAAATAAATTCTCCTGAAGAGGCTGAGCCTGAAGGTGGCAGCAGACAGCTCACATATGACATGAGATGAGCAAACTGGAGTTCAGATTCAAACTCAGGCACCAGAGCCCCTTTTAACTGTCATTTATCCTCTTAATATTCTGCCAGCATCTTCACTTCAGGTCTAAGTACATACTGCTGCAGTTTAGTGCTTCAATTAATTGTTTGTTCTATTAAAAAATATGACAAATGCCCATCACAATATCCAACAGCACAAGGTGGCGTCATTAACACTAGAATTCCAGAACTGCTAGAGCGTCATTTCAACCTTTGACTCCCAAATTCTCATTTATCTCTCATGATAAATACCACACTAAGAGATTCATGCATTTATCCTGTTAGTTTATGTTTTTTATGTTTATGTTTTTTTTTTATGAAATAATGTTTATTTACATATTTATCAAAATGCAGCCATCACGTGTAGTAAACTGTAATAATTGCTTATATTGACAGCAATATTTTTCTGTAGGATAATAACCATCAGTGATCTGAGTCAAAGTTTAGATTCATCTACAATTACTCAGAGAGAGAAACAGTTAAATGTATTTCATAAGATTATAAACATGCTATTTTGACATCAATAATAAACGAATTTCCACCTAGAACTATTACAAAAAATAATCACCTACGGGAAAAGGCTGGAAACAAGTACAAAAGCAAAACCAAAAAAGTTGGAAACTTTGCTGTTTGTAATAAGTGAGGGAACTTTGTTTCAACATCTGAGAGCTTTAACACAAAAATTCAGGGAGTTATAGGTGCTGAGACAAAAAGTGTTAAAGTGTTAAATCTGTCCCTTGTCTCCCTTACTCTATTTTAAATGAGTCTAATTTAGTCCAGTTTAATTAATAATAACTTAATCTTTGTAGCTCTGCTACAGTTTGCAGACCTGCTGCTAAATCCTGCTGTTGGTGATTCGGCTCATTTACAACACATTTACTGCTGAGGAGTTGAAGAGTGAACAAAGATCCCAAATTGCCTTCACAATATGATAATAACATGCACACAAATAACACACACGAGTGGTCTTTGTAAACCAGTGGTTCCCAAACTGGGGCCTGAAGAAGGGTGGCAAAATTAGATTTACACATAGTAACTAAAATTCCATTTATACAAAAGTCTGTATACAAATGTCCTGCATTTTAAAGGATTTTTTCTTTTTTTGTTCTGTGTCAAAAATAGCAGGCTACTGAGTTGTCCACAGCTCTCATCACTGTGGTAATGAATCATTATGAATCTTTTGGTCAGGTTGGGTGTGTATAAGCCTATTCTGTTTGCAATCAACGAACGTGAGCAGAGAGAGAGAGCGAGTGTGTGAAAATACAGTTTGTAGACAGGAGGGTCAACGTGATATAAAAAGTGTGTTTGGTCATGAAGCCTCAGGTTTGTCTATGATATAATATATAATATATCTGTAGTGTATCAGTGAAGTCCATGAACTACATTATAGGATGGAGTCTATTAACAGTGAGAAACACGCCGATACACTCATCTCCAAACATGTATCTATGGAATCAATGACATCTGACAATATGATCCTGTAAGTCATTATAATGACACAATTTGTCTTCGAATCTCAAAATAATGATTTGGTATTTTAAAACAATGATATATCTCAAAATAATGAGAAACTCTCAAAATGACTTATGTACGAAGTCATTATTTTGAGATATTAACTTAGTATTTTGAGATAAGGACAACATTTTTTTCCTGCACAACTCACAGGCTACTTCAAAAACACGAGTCATCTTTTGATATGAGACACATATATGTGCACTAATTAATATTACAGTTGATATATTTTCACCAATAAAGACAAGACTGTAATACTGAAATACATGCAAGAAGTTAGAGTGTTACAGCTGTCCCCTTAGTGGGGGTCGGTTTGGGGCAGTTGGAACACTGAAAAAATATTAATCCCACTGTATCTCAAATAGAAGCACACTGCAAAGTAATCACATTACTGCTGTAGTATATAATAATGTTACTTAGGTTTTCAGGCTACTATTCTTAGATTTTAATAATTTTAATTGATTTAAAAGTAATTTTATATTTACAGATGAAATAAATACAAAAACATGAATATTGTTGTTGTTATGAACATCATAATTAGGGATGTGCACGATTAGTTAACAATGTAGTGTTAAATGTTGTCACCCTCGCTAGGCGGCACCACAAATACTAGTCGGTTAAAGTATTTAGCAATATTTTAGTCATGCACAATGCTGCCTCTAAGGTGTTATGCAGTTGCCAGCCACTAGTTGGGACTCCAGCCTCATCAGACAGCAACCCCTTGCACTGTACATTGTAAGTGTATATACCCCGATGGCCCACGCACACCTGGATGTTTTTATCAGCAAAGTTGGACATATAACAGCTCGTAAAACCAGCATAGTTTAGCAGTGTGGAAAAATGGAAATAATGTTGAATGTAGACTGTGACTGAATAAACTGGTATTTAATCACTGGAGGGTAGCAACATGTGACCACATTCAGCACAGACACGGATATTAACCTGCAAGCAGAGCAGCTGCTGCTGCTAGCAATGCTAACGTTAGCCACACTGTGTAGTCAGGCTGGCAGCTAACATCAGCTCCAGGTTGTTTACCTGCAGACACTGTGATCCTCTTCAGTCTGAAAAGGTGAAGGTGTTGTCATGTTTTGTATGTTGATGTGTAATGTTTGTATTGCATGGTGCAAAGTGCCACACATTTTAGCAGCTTTTAAAATATGATTTGGTGATTTTAGACTGTGATTAATGGCTTCAAATGGCTCTTAGTACACAGTATTTTTCTGGACAGTGTTTAACATAATAAATTAATAAATTGTGCTCAATTATAACTGCTTTCTGAGTGTTTTCTTGCTGTTAGACTAGTCATCTAGCCTGAATTAAATTTAAGTTAATCAACAGGGAAATTAGTTACCAGGAACATCTCTAGTCATTATGTAGAGTCCAGTGCCCTTGATAGGAGGAAGTTCTATGTCAAATTAAATGAAAAAATGGAAGAAAAGAACATAAAGTGGGTTACTTTTATTTTTGGGACTGTGAAGTTGGTTCAAAATTTAAAAATGTGAAGTATGAACATGAGCTAGCTCACTTTAATCTCTGAGAACTGGCCAGCTCTTTTTAAGTGTGAACATCGTTTGGACTAAGTTACTGCCGACATTTTTTCACAGGTAATTAGTAACTGTATCAGAATACATTTGAAGTAACCCTCCCAACCCTGCTCATATCATCAGCTCTTCAGTCAGTGCGAGTGTGCGGCGGCGCCGGTGTGATGCTGGCGTTGTCAGCAGCCACAACAGGATGAGGATGTGATCTTAGTACAAACAGGAGATGGCTGTAATGACTGCAGAGGTGTGTTTATGTAAATAAAAACTGTCAGCCAGCTGATTGCAGAGAGAGGTGGGAGGGAAGCGGCGCACCGGGCCTCTACCTGGGCCATGAATATTTGATTCCCTCTATTGTTCAGGAAAAAATATTCATGAAATCAGGAGAGCTTCACTTCACCTGCCTCCTCTCCCTCCGCTGATACTTCCTCACCCTCCTCACCCTCCTCCCCTCTTCAGTCAGCTTCTCTGACCCCCCCCCCCGCCCCTTTTTTTCCTCTCTACCCCTCTCTCTCTCTCTCTCACTGTGGCTTTACATCTTGGCCCGGCTCCAATCTCCTCTCCAGTAATTGCCTCATCCGAAAACTTTCTGGAGAGGAGTAGAGGAGCTTTGTGCGCTCTTTTGTGTACTGACGACACTGATTGTTCGCAAATGAGCTGGCAGCATATTCATTCAGCAGGAGGTGATAAGGAGGTGCTGTCAGGGGCCAGAGGACAGGAGGAGATAGGAAGGGAGGGAGGAGAGTGGGAACGACACAAATAGAGCAGACGGAGGGGGGAAGATGCGGAGGGAAAGTAGAAATGAGCGGTGGGGAAAAAGGGAGAGGAGATGCGGCGGAGAGGGTGAAGAAGAAGTGCTTACTTTGAGAAAGACATGAAATAATCAAGGCCGATTCTCCCAGCAGCACCAATTAAACTGCTCCAAAGAAAGCGTCTTAGTCAGTAAAAACTGCTATATGTCAGTGAGCATTCTCACTCCCTGCTTTTGTTTAATGCTATCAGGCTGATCTGTTCATTTTAAGAAGAGCGGATGACTGGAAATCTGACTGATCCCCTTGAAGTTGTTTTTCTTTCAGGGAAGCTTTTCAAATTCACTGAAAGGCACATTTCTGATGCTGAAGTGTAATATACACAAATCTCTCTATTTGGATAAAGAATCTTTCTGCCACCGCATTATCTGTCAGACCTCGCATCCTACGTGTTTTCTTTTATTAGTTTTCATTCGATTCATCTGATGTTTCAAAAACAATTTTTAGCAGTCACTCAGAGGGCGAGATGAACATACTGGCCTCACTTAAGGAAATTCCAGCCATTCATCTCATTACATAAGAGTTGCCAAAGAGTTACGTAAATGTTAAGAAAGGAATCACAACAAATCTTTCTTTTTTTTATTTAGTTATCATTTCTTATTCACAAAGAAAAGTCTCTTTAATAAATCATGAAACACTGTGGTTCCCAAAGCGTTATAAACCACATCCCCTCATAAGATTTAATAGACTCTGGCAATTTTGCTACTTTTTTTCATATTCTTTACACTTTTATGTTTGAATGTAAAATAATGTTGAATGCTCTCAACCCCAGTGTGCCTCACAGTGCCTCTTCTACAGGATATTTCCCTACAGACGAATCCAGTGAAGTACCGTAAGTTCAACAAGCTCACACCGCTGCAGTGGTATCTTCCTACAATATGAGTGTGAATGGATGCGAGACGTCATAAGAAACTTTCAATTCTCTACTTCAACACTTTTTAAGTAACATTACTTTTGACAACAATGTCTAGGAAGTCATTAAGAACCTGTGCAGTTCAGCTGCTCCAACAGTTGACTGAAACTTCAACTTTGGAAAAAAAAACAAGATGCAAGATACACAAAGCTTTACTTGATGAAGAGAGCTGCTGTCTGAGAACAGAGACTCTACAGAGATTGAGATCAAAAATATTAACAGAAAGGAACTTTGTTCTTGAAAAATACCTGTTGAAAAATGTGAATTCATATAGATTTTTAAACATATATTATACAGTATTTCATCACTTTAACGTGGTGGAGGTGGTCTGTTTTTTTCTCTTCTCCATTATCCATTTCTGGCTGTTGTCACAACCAACGTCTGACTACTATGTACATTTTTAAGAACATTAATATCACCATCCTAAAAGGAAGCTTCATCAGTTACTGAAGGCTGCTGTTTAACATCGTCATTCCAATTATTCATCTATAACACCAGCAGACACTAGAAGGGAACCCCAGACCTGCAAGGTCTAGTGAGAGTGAACATTTTGACTGAAACTATGAAAAATCATCATATATGGTTTTCCTCTCTAGATGCACCCAGCAGACACAGAGAGTGTTGGACACGATGTGCCATTGCAGCAATGGCGGTGCTGCAAGATGGTGGAACACAAAGCAGTCCTTGGATTCGTCTATAGTGCCTGGGAATGTCCATCATTCTAAAATTATCTCCAGTGTATTAAAATATGGTATGCAAGTTCTGAGCTTTGTGTTATAAATACTTTAAGTCATCAATAATAAGAACTGGATATATATTTATCATAATGTTGAGATCTGTGATTTTTTTTCCGCTGTTAAAAAGTGGGATGTCCCCGGCTCCTGTCAGTATGGACAATTGACCAGATCGTGATGTTTCCACTGAATTCACTGAAGTCTTGCTTTTTTTGTGTGAAATGGAAACTGGTTGAATCTATCCTTTTACCTCTTGCTGACTCTGGAGATGTGCTGTACATGAATGCCTCTGCTCAGTGTCTTTGCATGCTGGGAAGCGTGTATAATGGGGCACTGAGATTCATTACAAACTGTGGCTTACTCATCACTGTGCACTTTACTGAAAAGTGACTTGGTCTTCCTTTTGTGTTCTTCACCTCAGTCATCAGCATCTGTTTATGTACAAAAACCATTCTGGGGATAATTCCTGCTTACTCAGCTTCTCTTTTAAACTGGAAACATGGAAGTCATGATCTTTGTTCTATGTTCAAGTTTTGTTGGTCCCAAACTCTGAACTGAATTAGGAGAGAAAGCTTTTAAGTTTTTTGGCACTTAATGCATGGGATAATTTATAGACCGATCTTCAGCTTCAAAACCTGCAGTGCTTTATGTGAGCAAGTTTTAATGCTGTTAATCTGTGTGTTTGTTTGTTAATGACTTTTACTGTAACTGTCTTGCTGCCATCTTGGCCTCGTCTTCCTCATAAAAGAGATCCTTGCTCTCAGTGGGACTAACGTAGTTAAATCAAGGGTAAAAAAAAGATTTTTCTCATATAAGTTGTCAAAAACATGACCTACAGCACCATCATGGAAAACGAGAAAGGCATTGTGAGGTTTTTGTTTGAACATAACATCATATAATCACCATCAGCAAACAGCGGGACCATCTCGCCTCTCCCTGCCAGAGGCGGAGGCTGTTTTTCGAGCTGAATTGCAATGAGTGGATGACTGACCAAGTTGTGACTTTTCCACACATAAATTCAGTGATTTTTCTCATATAAGTTGCCAAAATCATGACCTACTGCCACATTACTGTTGTTTTATTTTGAAAGCCCAGCATCATCCAGTGATGATCTGCTGTTGTCAGACTCTGAATGTTGCGGATCATATTTGTTATAAAACTGACCTGAAGTTACTTTCTCTTCTTTCAGTTAGATTGAGATTCATTCCATCACAGCTGTTTACAGCAGCAGTTGTTTTGTCTGATGTTTTATAGAAACATATTGAATAAACTTTGTCTACAAAAGCTTCAAATGTCACATATTTGGTATCAAATTAAAGAAGAAATTGCATTTTTTCAAATAAAAACAACTTCTGTTTGCCAAATTCTTTCTGATATTGAGATAAAGTTGTTTTTTGGGTTGAGCATTTAATGTGAGGATTCTCAGTGAACTGAAGTAACAGTCTAGAATTCTGCTCAGGTCTACAGGCTTAAATGTAAAATAAAATAGATAACATATGCTTTGGTTTTAGCTATGCTCGCAGCATGGTGGCTTTAGGGATGGTAATAAGTCTGGCAGTCAGTCTGACCACTATGTGAGTCCAGACTGAAATATCTCACCAGCTGTTGAATGGTTTGCCATTCAGTTTTTATGCAAACATTCACAGTCCCAAGAGGATGACTCTCAGGATCTTCTCAGACAGTTTTCTAATGCATTTCTCAGTGTCCTCTGACTGCTCAAGTCAGATTTCAAGGTGTATTTTGTGTCACTTCTGGTGCGACACACAACAACAATGTCAAATCAAGAGTGACAAATGTGCATCAGAGTGGCTGAGCAGCTGCTGATGGATCTACATTCCTCATGCTTGGAAA
The DNA here is from genome assembly GCF_056507025.1 of Lutjanus erythropterus. Lineage (NCBI taxonomy): Eukaryota > Metazoa > Chordata > Actinopteri > Lutjaniformes > Lutjanidae > Lutjanus > Lutjanus erythropterus. The sequence continues at coordinate 3,126,809 of NC_139323.1, read as the reverse complement.
GCTGCATCACCAGTGTACATATTTACCAATGTCCACATTGTTACCGCAGCAACCTATGTAGGTAGATTGGTGATGTCTGGACATTTTTTATTGTAACAGCTGATTTGGATGAATCACTGGGTAATGTCTTGAGTACCAATACCCAGCTCAACAGCTGAGGCTGATGGGAATGTCATTAGATTTGCTGATATTTGGTCAAGAACTAAAGAACTGACCTGGAGGTGGAGCTAGATGAAAGGTTATAGGGTTTTAAAATCCATACTCTTAGAACCATAAATGCCTGTACCAAAGACCTACTGATTGAAATACGCACCAAGTAGTAGTAAAACTTTTCCAGCCAATCTGTACCTGCATTCAATCCTCTTGGTACCCAGAGCTAGAAAAAATTACTATTTGTATGGTTTTGCTCACAGCCAATCACAGCAAGTGTTTGTCAACCTTTGAAAAAAGTCCATGTGATGGAAACATTGTCATCTGCCTATGTTTGCGAGGGTCTGCCTGGACCCTTATGTGATTGTCTGCAGGCTGCCAAAATTTGTTATGTAGAAGACTGTACACATAGCGAGCACACTGACTGTACATGTTTGTTACTACACAAGTGGGAGGTGATGCTTCTCCTCATCAGTGCGTCTCATCTCTTGCATCAATGTACTGTATTCCTCATCTCTGGTCTCATTCTCTTTAAAGCAGAAATCTGTAACATATTTACTGTAATAAATCATAAAACATCCATGATAGGTCATCAGAAATCAAAAGAAGTTGAAATACTCAGTACTCTGACAACAATGCTATAGCCTTTTGAAATTTCCATTATGGGCCAGACTGACTGTTTTTGTATGCCTGTTTCACATTAATTGGAGTTCACATTAATGCAGAATTTTGGCCAAATGAGGAATTGTTTGTTTATGAATTGTAAGAAATCATTCATAATCTTTTAGAAGGAGTAGATGTTCATAACGGTTAAATTGAGCAATATGTTAATGGAGTCTGGCAGGCAGAATGCAGGCAGTGTCTAGAATGTGTATTTTCAGAGCAGTAGGATAACAGGCTTAGCTTTATATTGACATTACAAGTGACAGTTATGAAAAGCTGATCAGGTTACAGTGTAGGGCTCGCTGTCTCTTATTGGGTGTGAATGCTGCAAGCATTCAAACAAAATTCAACTTATTCAGATTCATTAGGACATTATCGGAAACTTTCAGATTTTCCATAACATTCATACTTTCTGAAATATTCAACTTTAAAATTCCCATTCCTATTAAATCCCATTCAAAAAAAAACTTTGGCACCTAACTAGTTCCACAAACTTCAACCGATTCAAACCATTCCAAGTCAAAACATTCAGCTGAATTAGGACACGCCGGCTATGTCTTTTCAAAGGCGTAACATTCATACATTCCCAGATATTCCAGGTTTTTTCCAGACAGTTTTCCCATTGAAAATGAATTCCGGAATCTTCAAAAATCTCAAAATTTCACCCTTTTTCAAATGCTTTTCTAGTTATTTTTATTATTCAAGCGTTTGTTTTATTGGTATTTTATAGCCTTATATGAGATATTCGGCCTCATACAAAAAGCGTCTTAGGAATAAATTCTCTTATTTTTGTTTGCATCCACAATTTCCTCTAATTTATCTGAGGTCAGAAGAAGTTTTATGAGTGGTGGGGAGCATTGTTATCTAGCATTGTTGTCTGACACAAGGAAAGTAAAGTTTAAAAAAACGGAATATTTTTAATATATGTTCTAAAATATTAACCTGTGGTAGACATGACATGATCAAGTGCCCTCTATGGTGCCCTTCCAGTGTAGAAAGCTTGGTGCAGTGCCATGTAGGCTGCCCTGTACGCTACACTCTAAAATGTAATAGGTATGCTTACTTAAATCATAATAGTGTACTTTACTTATCTGTCCCTATCCTGTTGATTTAACTCATGGAATGTAAGTATGTACTCATTTTTCCTTAAGTGAAACTAAGTTCATTTCAGTAAACTGGACTTGTAACATTCTGTTCCTGGAATGAACACAGAGGCTCAGCAGAGCACTTGTGCAGTAGAGCAGTACAAGAGAGGTTTCCAGAAACCCGTGGACAAAAACTTGGGAAGAAAACATTTTCTGGGTCTCTTGGTAAGTTGTTCAAAGTCTTTCAATTGTCAGCTATAATTTCATTACTTACAACTACATTTTTGGCAGGACATTTTTTTCTGAACATAGGGATTACAAACATCTCTGGAGATAACTAGGCTAATGCTATTGTTAGCTAACATTAGCCAAGGCAGCTAACTAAAACCGCCATTATCATGTCATTCACATGATAATTTATAGTTAGCTATAGCACATAAATGATGTGATCATGATGCAAATGCTAATTTGAAGCAAAATTACAAAATAAAAGAGGTTATGGTTATTCTGCGGCAGTAGCATGACACTGTATTTCTCGAGACGTGAAGACCAGACAGGCAGGCTGGCTGACCGACCGATCTCTTCTTGACTGGCAGAGCTGCAAACACCCCGCGGGTGAAAGCGGAGCGGCTGAGCCAGCCCAGTCTCTCCTCTCCTGTCTCACACACTCTCTTCTCTCCTCCAAAGGAGTGAGAAGACAAGAGCACGAGAAAAGCAGCGAAAGTGCGTCAATGTGCCATGGCTTGTGGCAATATATAAATTGTAATGTACAATTAAGTAAAAAACTACATTTGTTTAGAAAGATTTGCTTATAAAAGATTATTTACATATTTGTTTGTATGGTGAAATTTCATTTGTTTCCACAAACAGTGGCCTTGGCTTAAGATGCACAGAATTATATTTTGTTCAAATAAAAGCCTGCAAAGTTATTATTCTTTGTTCGGCTTACTTGATTTTTTTAGTGCAATCGGTTTCCTAGATTCTACTGAGTAAACACAACTGTTCAATTAAGTCAGACTAACTTGGCTTACTTGAGTTGGTAACACTTAGAAAGATCAAGTTCATTATACTTGCTATTTTTAAGTTTAAATAACTTCACAAAATTATGTAAATACATTCATTCATTTTCTGTAACCGCTTAGTCCGTAAGGGTCGGGCTGCTGGAGTCTATCCCAGCTGTCATTGGGCGAGAGGCGGGGTTCACCCTGGACAAGTCGCCAGTTCATCACAGGGCTGACACATAGACAGACAACCACTCACACTCACATTCATATCTACGGGCAATTTAGAGTCACCAATTAACCTAGAATGCAAGTCTTTGGACAAGAGAACCGGGAGAGAACCCACGCAGACACAGGGAGAACATGCAAACTCCGCACAGAAAGGCCCTGACCCAGCTGGGGAGCTGGGGGATCAAACTCAGGACCTTCTTGCTGTGAGGCGGCAGTGCTGACCACTGCACCACAGTGCCACCCCAAGTAAATACAATTAGATTTAAAGTACACTTAACAAGTAGATATGAAGTAAGCTTAACTTAAGACTATTAGTTATATTTACTTACCTTTTTTAGTGCAATCGGTTTTCCCAGATTCTTTTAAGTAAGCTCAACTTGTCACATTTTAGAGTGTGTAGTTGTACTTTAGGTCACATAATAAAACTATTTAAATGAGGGTTTGGAACTGTAAAATGCATAAATAAATGCAACATGGTTTTTGACATGGTGGTGCCCCACTGCATACAGCTGGTGCCCTTCTTATATTTTTGCTCCTGCTCCTCAGATAGCCACCAATGGCTTGTCCCTTTGTGTTCCTCACAAGGCAAATTCTACAAATGCATAAATAAATAATAACACATTAAAATTATGCATTTTTATGAGTGTTAAGGATAAATCTAGGGGTCTCAATGTAATTATGATTCCTAATGTAAGAAAAAAAGAAACTTGGTTTCCATGTTGGTACACAGCAGCTCTACTTTAATAAATGGAAAACATAATACATGCATTCTTTTTAAATTATTAAATTAAATATAATCTCTCTTTTCTACTTAATTCAACAAAAATGCACATATTATGTTTGGAATGTAACAAAGTATATAATAAATAGAGCATGAAACAACCACAAAAATAATATAAATATATATTAAAAAATAAGAGGTGAAAGCAATAAATTAATGTAATGAGAGAAATAATTATTCTAAAATGCTAACAATAAAACAAAACGGAATAACAAACCTTCAATAAATAAATGAATGAATAAATAAATAATGACAGATATTAGAAAAGATCAGTTCATTTGACTTTTGGGAGGGTGCAGTAAACAGATTATTGTAATACTCTAAATACTTGTTGAAATTTCCAAATAAAATGTAAATTGCCAACACATGCACACACGCACGCACGTGCGCCAGCAGTAGTCATGGAAACAGAATGATGGACAGGTATATAAAGGCCTGCAACCCAACTCTTGGATTTATTGGATTATTGTGGACAACTGCAGAGCCTGAAGATGGCCCCTGGAGGACCACCATTGGATGACGAGGGACACCTGCTGTGCTGGGAGGACGCACAAGACGTTGAAGGTAGCTAAGACAGATTTTATTTGATTGTTTTACTTCTAACTTCTTCATTGATGCAGACATTTAAAACCACTGCAAGGTTTATCAGTGATTTGTTGAATTTTAAGGTAAAATGTTATGTTATTAGGCCTGTTGAATTTGGTGAAAACAGACTTTCCGTCGACGATTTCTCGGTGTAAAATGATGATTTATGGATGGAATGTCCGAAGTATCCCGGGACAGGTGTAGAGTGTGGTAATAATTACTATGGTTGTTTGAAAACCTGATTATTTTGGTTTGAAGGCACAAAATTGTCAATCGTTTGCATCGAAATTAGAGAAATAAAGATGGCGACTGGATCGATTTTTATAAAATATTAAAATTTGTTTTACTTGCGCTCCATGGAGATGATGGAACTTTTAGTTCTGAATGTCCGGACACGTGGGTGGAATCAAAGCAGGGCGCGCTCTCAGGGACTTGAAAAAAAAAAAGAACAAAATGTGTCTCTCGTGGAAATTTGTCCAAAGTGTTGAATTAAGGTTATATGTACTTAAAACTGCTCTGTGCGTGAAATCAGGCCTCGGGGCAGAGAACTTGAAGCTCTGCTGTGTTCTTCTGTGTTGTTGTGATTGTGAACGGTGAAGTGAACCATGATGCCTCACTGTTGTTGTTGTGTTTAGTAATCACACAGAGCATAAACTCATAAACTGCGACAATAATGTGTTAAACTACTAGTCAGGTGTGTTACTTTGGAGAAACGGTCTTGCTAGTTGCTGTGTGATGTTTTGTTTTTTTTATTTCTCCTCTTGTCCATTTTTCTGTTGTTTGCATTTCTCAAACTCCCAAAAGTGGACAGCGCAGTGTGTAAAAGCGTGTGGCTCCTGGTCAGCGGGTATATAACTTGGTTCACCTGCACCTTAAGATTGGAAATGTTTTAGGTCGAAGCCCTACAGAATTTATTATTATTGTAACTGTAATTACTGCACACATATTTGGGGTTTTTATTTTTTATTACCTAAGTGCTGTGTATCTCATTAATTGATACAATGTGCTGGGTGCATTATATATTTTGGTAGTAAAAGTTTTACAGCATTATCATACACTTTAAATATTATTTCATTTATATATTTTCATGTGCAGAATTTAGGTAGATTCCTCATTATCTATCCTGAAATCCTCAGATCCACATGAGTTTTGATCAGGGCTGTGCAATATATTGATATTATATATGGAAATAGATCGTGATAGATTTTGGATATTGTTATATCATGATATGAAATAAGTGTTGACTTTTCTTGTGTTTTTAAAGGCTGTATTCTGAACGTACTTATCTGTTCTGTTATTTCTCTTTATCTGCTTAGTCACTACTGATGATTATCAAATATCTCATTGTGTTAATTAGGGATGTGAATGATTGATCTGATGATTTATCACTTTCAAAAATGTTAAAATGTGTTAATCAGTTGTATAGGAAAGGCAGCGATTGTGCCTAATTTGACATTGTTATGTCTGGCCAAGGCATTTGTTGAAGGAAACTTAATGTGTATTGTATTGTATTGTATGTATATATGTGTATGTGTAAATATTAATTTGTCTTATTTTATTAAATATTTTTCCTGTTCTATTCTGTCTCTAATTGTCTGTATATAAGATATGTGTTTGGCATGAAGGAACTGAACTTTTTCATTGTGAAGCCCTGTGTTGATAATAAATTACCCTTATACTTTGATTTAATCTAAAATGTTTAATGTTTTGACAAAAAATTAAAATTTGACATTTCTTTTAACTGTGTTCCCCTCAGGTGGAATGCGTTTCATCTTCGAACGTCTTGGCGGCGTCCTCCCAGACGTTGGCATCCCTGATGAGGAGCGTGAGGATGAGGAATGCGGATGGGTAGGTATTCCAGTTGGGTTGTTCGCGTTTTTGTCTCCATTCCTCGACCCACACTCCTCTGATGAGGAAGAAGACACGGAAGACGAGGAGACGGATGAGGAGGAGGATGAAGACAGCGAGGATTCCGGGGACCAGTCCACGTCCGAGGATGAAGAGGACCCCGAAGAGGACGAGGAAGAAGCGAGGATTCCGGGGACCAGTCCTCATCTGAGGACGAAGTGGACCCTGAGGATGACCCCGAGGACCCTCTCATCCAGCGGTTCCCACCAGATGACTTCTGGCATGGATGGCGACACCAGGACCCTCCTGCTCCTCCTCCTCCGCCCCCTCCTCCAGAAGATCTCCCCTCAGGCTCTGCTCCCTCATCCTCCGGCCTCGGCTTGTCCACGAAGAGGACCCGAGAAGAGGACGACGACGACCAGGTAGGTATGAAGAGGCAGAGGCGGACCAGTGAGGAGGACAGCGAGGAGGATTAGGACCGACGACCTGTTTGGAGGAGAACTGGAAAACTGAAGCCTCAGTGAATTGCACTCATGGACACTTTCTAATTCGGCCTAACCAACACAGTGGACGTTAAAGTTTCAACAAGTTACATTTAAAGATTTTTAAGACCAATAGGACAGCAATTTAAGAATTGTTCAGGAGCTGCAGAAACCCTGTCAGTAGAGTCAGGCTGTCATAGTATGTGTAAATTCAAAGGAACAGGTGCAATACAACACGGAAGCAAACAAAAACAAACACGGGGACAAAAGCTGGAACCTTTCACTCCAAGAACGAGGACAAAGAAAAGATGGAAACACACAAACTAAAAGCACAAAGATTCAAAGCAAGAACAGGTGGAACCAATCAGTCTTAAAAAAGGGAGGGAAACAAGACAAGGACAGGAAATAAAGTCAACAAAAACACAAGGGAGGATTCACTACAAAATAAAACAGAAACCAAAATCTTTTTTTAATCTTACTGTCATACTGTGACTTATTTTTCTTGAAGGTGTTCATGGTTATCAGACAAAGGTGAGTAATGCTCCTGCAAGTCTTAAGCTCAATCAGCAGTCAAAGTCAAAGTTGATTTATTTTACTCTCTCTGTTTCTCTGTCTAGCTTAATACACCCTGCATCAACATCCCCACAAGAAGCGAGTCTCTGCATCCAGGATTCCCATGACGACCGAGAAGATGAAGACTAGATGAGATGGATGGATGACAGCGGGAGCAGCTGGAGGGCGGTGGTCACCTTTTTTTTTCAGCATAATGAGTGAGTAATCCCTGCACCAAGCACCAACAGTGACAAAAAGTTTTGACTTTACATTTGGGGATTATATGCATTATACAAACCTTCTCTAATATTATTCTGTTGTTCATGATATTTCTACAAATTCAACAATATGGATGCCAACAATTCAAAAGTACTCATCACTTGTTTTCCCGTCTCACAGGACAGGGCCGACTCCTCCGTACTTTATGTGCCCCTGGAGCAGCTGAGCGTGGATGTAAACCAGCCAGTCATCAACAGCCCTACCTGCTTCCAGTCGCCAAAGCACCGTCTAAAGTCTCAGTGTGTAGAACTACGAGCCCCCTGCCTCTGCCCCTCCACCCCTCACACCGCCCTCTTCACCCAGCAGCCGAGACGATGAGGAGTCAGTCACGAAAGACACAGACAGTTCAGGCCGAAGAAGAAAATGCTGAATATGTATTTAGCAGAGGTGGGAAAGAAAAAGTAGGGGTACAGACGCTTGTGCAAAAAAGTCTTTGGTAAAAGTAGAAGTACTGATTCAACTTTTTACTCAAGTAAAAGTTAAAAGTATAGGCTCTGAAATGTACTTAAAAGTGTAAACTAACTGAACCGCATGTCAATATTAATATATTTCAGACTTTATTAAACTTAAACCATTCTAACTTAAATTAAAATGAAAATGAAAAAAAAAATTCTGAAAATAATAAACATCAACTTTTCTCCAAAGTACAAATCAGTTTTCAATGTCAGCAACAGAATGTGAAAAATTATAACCAACTCAAGAACACACTTAAGGTCTAATTAGGGCTGCACGATATGATTTTTAAATAATATCTCAACATTTTTTGTCTATTCTGTGATACACAATATATATCTCAATCCAGATGTTCTCTCTAAAATAACTAATTTTCAAATAACTCAAACGTGACAAACTTTTAGAACGTGATGCATTGTTGTAGTTTAAACTAAAATTAGCACAACCTTAAACATCTACAGCAGTAAAATGCATCGTCCACTTTAATACAGCAGAAATATTAATCCATAAACTTCAGATATGACAATAAAACACTGATAGCAGGACTAATTAATGTGGACAAAATCAAATATCATAATATTTGTTTTTACCAAATACCTTGATATTAATATTGCGGGAAGACTGTAGGGATAACTGTTGGTGCTTTCACAAAATATTAACACAATTTTGATAAATAGTCATCATTAATATCCAAAAAGTAAAAGATCAAAATCATATTATCAATATAATATGGAGATATTGCTTTATTACTAATAAATTAAATTAAATTAAATTAAATAATCAATGATTCCCATCAAATGCATAAAACTAATGAGCCTGTTTTGAAAATGTAAAATCAAAAGTTTTTATAAAAATAAATACTCAAGTAAAGTACAGATACCTAAAAAAAACTCTTTAGTACACTAACAAAATTTAGTGCTTAGTTACTTCCCACCTCTGGTATTTAGTTTGTCACATTCAGTAATCTGTACAGTGCATTTATTGATTATCCTCTGAATATGTAATGTGCATATACTTCTGTTGTTTGACATGTTAAATCAAATAAATATTGTGTCAAATGTGATTCAGTGTGTTTTGGTTTTCATTTACTGTTATTGTAATATGTTACTGTAAGTGTAACTTTAAACTTTGGGATTTTGAATCATTTAGTAAATTTGGTGTTGCCTCTCTGTAACACACCCAGTTTTGGACCTTTCCACTCACACAAGACCCTCAGGAAACTAAAAGCAGTGTTTGAATTTGTCACAAATGTCCCTGGAGGTTAATTTGAATCTGATTTCTACAGTCTCTTACATGGTTCATCTCCACAAAAAAGGTCCAAATAGATGAGTTACGTTTCATGTACTTTATTTGATAATTAAATAGTGGAAAACTGTTAAAATGTAATTTTTGCCTTGAAGTACCCCAGGGTGTCGTGATAAACACAGATGTGATAAACTATGGAAAATCTGTAGTTTAATAATCTTGTTTCCGTTCATAAATGAATACATTTGATATGAAAATAGATGATTAAACTCAGCCTCAATTCAGAGAGGTGGATAAACTGAGTTTACCCCCAATACACCATCTCATTATGGATTTCCACCATGATATTTTTGGTGTTATGTATTTGAGTTTACATACTGTTAAACCAAAACAGGGTGTAAATGAATTGAGAACTATTTTATTTTATTTTAAGCAGTGAACTGAAGAGACACACCAGGGAACTGAAAACAATCATTTGAATGTAACACAAATAATCAAACACTGAAATGTGACTTACTGACATGTTTTCAGGAGGGTTTTCATTGTTGATGTAATTTTTGCTGAAATATGCTGACACACTTACACACAGTCATTCCTATTGGCTGTTCCACAATGGTGCAATGTTTTTTCAGGGTAATGTCCAAACAAACAAATGTGTGAAAACTAGAAAATTAGAACTGAGTGAGACAATTAATTTTTTCCATTAGTATTTTCATGAAGTTCATTCAGATTTTAAACAATAACCGTTTTTGAATTTTTTATTATTATGGTATGGTGTTGCTTTAAGGCACATGTGTCAAACTCAAGGCCCATTTGGCCCGCGATTCAATTATATACGGCCCGCGCGATAATTTCATGTGTCTATTATGAATGTTCGGTCGGTAAACAGCACTCCCACAATGCACTGCAACAGCTGCCGTGCAACTCGAGAAATAATTCAGCTTGCAGTCGCGAAGACGTGAGTTTCTGTCAAACGACAATGTAAACAGGTTTGTCTGTTTAGACAACTGACTCAGTGCAAAGAAACACAAGTAGAAGTGCTGATGGAGCTCTCTGAGAGAGAGTAAGAGAGAGAGAGAGAGAGAGAGAGAGAGAGAGTGAATATGGACAGATGTGTCGACTTGATATAAAAAACTTTTTATGATCATGAATCATAATATTAATGTAAACTTCTGTGGTGCATGATTTTTTTTACTCCAAGTCTGATTTGTGTACTTTTAAATACTTAATTGCTGCATTATTGTAAGTCATGATGAAGAGTCCAGACTCTGTCTCTCCTCTTCATCTCCAAAGTGTGTGTCAGTGTGCAGTTTAACCTTTTCCTAAATTACTGCTGGTTCTGTGGTGTTAAATTTAAAATCTGAAGCCTGCAGTGAACCAGAGAAGCTACAGTTGACTTTTCTATTGAAGTTCTCAGTGTGTTTTGGCCTTAATGTTAAATTGAGCAGGTCAATATGTTCATCTGTACCTGATGGACTGATGGGTTTGTAATATTATTATATGAGCATATATTTTATGTCAAATGCAGTGCGATTGAGGGTTTGCATGATTAAAGTGTGTGATATCTTGTGTCTAGACAAAAAGCAAGCATTTTCAAATGTAACCCCCACCTGGATATGTGAGCTTAAATATTCTGAGCTGAAATATTCTCGTTTTCCTTTGTTATTGTTGAAGAAAAAAACTTATTTTAAATCCTATTTATTTTATTGAGGAAAAAGTTGTTGCAGTCTGGCTGTTCAAATTCATATTTCTGAATAAAACATAGTCAGTTTTAGACTGTTTAATGAATGTTAATCCTGTTTGGCCCGCGACTTAGACTGTGTTTTAAATTTTGGCCCCTTCTGTGACACCCCTGCTTTAAGGCAATACACACTAAAGTGTATGCTAAAATAATTGGGTGTGAATGCTGCAAGCATTCAAACCCTACGTTCTTCTACTACCAAAATTCTTTATTTTTATTATTTTTATTATTAAAAAGCTTTGGCTTTTTAACTAATATTCAAATATTCTACATAATTCAAATATTGATTTATTGTCAGCGCAGCTATTCAGAGTGGTTTCAGCATTTTAACAAAAATTCAAATATTTTACTAAATTCAAATATTAATTTATTTTCATGGCAGCTATTCAGTGTGGCGTCAGCCTTTCTACAAAGATTCAAACATTTCACATAATTCAAACCTTCTTAATAAATAAATAATATACAGGTGGCCGGTCGGGAGACGCACACGGACAGCACAGTCTGGAAATACTGGCAGACTTATGAGCCTGCAAAGGGGAGAAAAAGACAAAACACATGAGCCCATGTTATTCAATTAACTTATACTATACAATACTATACTATACTTCACAAATAAACACATACAAATAGACACATCAGGGAAAGAAAACGTCGCTCTGCCTTTTTTCCCCGCCGCTGTCTGACCTTACAGAGCCACCGAGGTTGATAAGAGACCTGTAGCTAATAGTATTAGCCCTATGCTCTTTAACTATTAAACTAGTTAAAAAGCATCACAATAAGACCTCCAAATAACCCATGTTTAATACAGTGTCACAGGCGACACTGTATGAAGCACCAGCAGAAAGCATGACTTGAAAATATGAACCACAAAAAGTTTGTGTATTATTTTGCGGTGCGGTCTGACAGCCCCTAAAGTTAACTCTGCAGCTGTAAAACCACCGAAGCCCACCAGCTACTAGCTAACAGCTAACGCTAACTAACGTTACCTGACCCTTTCCCAAATTCAACACTAATTTGTTGTCCAGATGGAGATTGTTCATCTGCTGGAAAGACTTAAGGCTACCTAGCAATGGCTAAATTAAGTTAGTTGATACATTTGCTGGTCAGGTCTAAACAACTAATGTTTGCTAAGCTAGCTAGCTAGCCTGTTAGGAGTCGGCATCTGGGCTCTTCACCTGTGCTAACATACCCAGTCAGGGTTTAACAACTTATGTTGCTAAATCCCGACTTATCTTGCTAACCCTGTATGTCATATTTATAAAACAGCTATTTTTTATATATTTACTTTAAGTGAGCTTACCTGAAGACCAGTCCTGGCTGACATGAAGTAGCCTCTCGTCTCCAATGCCTGTTCTCAGTTCCATTGGCACCAGTTGAATAATGTGCAATGTATCGCTCCACAGCCGACCTATCGCCGACTTTGAAATGGCGCGCATAATCCCGCCCTCTGGCAAACCATGTCCCTGCTATGGGCCGATGCTTCTCCAATGCATTCACAGACGTCAGGAGGAGAATGCAGACACACGATCTGAGGCCGACGTCGGCGCGACGTATGCGTGCTATCTGGGCAGTGTGGCTTTGGCTTTTTCACTAAAATTCAAATATTCTACATAATTCAAATATTGATTTATTCTCAGCGCAGCTATTCAGAGTGGTGTGAGCCTTTCTACAAAGATTCAAACATTTCACATAATTCAAACCTTCTTATATTATTCAGGCAGCTATTCAGTGTGCCGTCAGCCTTTCAACAAACATTCAAACATCTTTCAGACTTCATTTTATTCAAGGCAGCATTGCAGTTTGGCTTCAGCTTGCGGCATTCACACCTGCAATTTCTTCAGAAATTGCTTTTCTAGTTGTCAAATTATAATGCTGTGCATGTCTTGCATGCCTGCAGCGTTCCTGCAGCCTGCCTGAGTTTCCTCGAGTCTTGGGAGGGGGGGGGGGGGCAGGGGGAAACAACTTGCTTCAACCATGAATCATATATGAAATAGTATTTCAACCAATTTAATACACTGTGAGGTCCAGCCACTGGACGGCAGTACTCATTTTGATGTGCAATTGCTCCATATTGCCTCTTTAGGCAGTAATGTTATCTTATATTTTGTCTTTTTTCTCCTCTTGTTCAGGCAAAGACAACAAACACAGGTGATCTTCATGCTGTCATTAGCCACTTGCAGGCCTTTAAGGGCCCTTATTAGGTGATCTATCTCGCAAGGTTTAACATGCACAGTGCGAGGACATTTAGGGTGTGTCAGACTCTGCTTTGCTATTTATACAGTGTGTAATCTGGATACAAGGTGCAAAAAGATTGTATTTCTTACTTCTCTCTTATGTACACAAAGTACTCAACCCCAGTACTTGAGTCAAAATATAGATACTCCTGGTCAAATATTACTCAACTACAAGTGAAAGTTGCTCAGTCAAAATTTTACTTGAGTTAAAGTACTAGAGTACTTGTTTTAAAAAATATTGAAGTATTCAAAAGTACAAATTACAGAGTACATTTTCTAATAATACATTGTTGTTTTCACAATGCATTTACAGAACCTCGTAACTCTCTGAAACCACCTGATGATGCACTGATTGTTTGTAGAACCACTCTGCTATACAAAGCCTATAGACACACCTATAAAAACTTAAGCATAGAAATACAATCAAAAACAAAAAGAACAGCTGTTGTCAATTTCTGATGTAACTGTATTAAAATCATTGCATAAAATTAGATTGAAGATAACTGTAAGGAGTTCTCCAGGGTCTGTTAAATAACTGAGATTTCTTTCTGTCAGTATATACATGAATTATGTGGTATTTTTCACCTCAATAAAAATAATTAATAAAAATAATAACATTAAAAGCCTACCTGGAATTATTTCTCTTTTTCTAATCATAACAGCGTCTTGAGATTTAATTCTGTCTTTCTCCTACTGTCACCATTACCGAGTTTTGTTTGAATGAAAGAGGGAGAGCTTGCTTGTTCTTGTTACAGAATGTGCCTGGATGACGTTTTTCCTCTTTTACATCAATCCCAGTGTGATTGACTGTGATTGGTTTCCTTCTGTGAAGAACACAGCATGTGACCAGTTGTATTTTAGAAAAGAAAAATCAGCAACAGCTGACTTCAAAGCTCTGCTTAGACTAAAAGTAAGTAGAGAGTAGAGATGCACCGATTGCAATTTTCTTAGCCGATTACGATTTCCGGTTTTTATAAGGGTCTGACCTGCCGATTCCGATTTTGACCGATTCCGATTTTCAGTCTCTCTAAGAACTAGAATTGACAGCATTCACAAACATTTTTGCAACTTTTCTAGTAAAAATTAGATTAGATGTTCATAATAAGACACTGACTATTAAATATTCATTAAATACTATTTACATTTTCTCCAAAGTCCTCCAGGTTACAGCCAGGGCTTATTATAGGTTTATATTAAGATTATGAATCAGCTGAATGTGATCTTGCGAGACCGAATGTCACGGGATTTCGTGAGACGCGATTTCACGTGATCTCCTGTGGAAGCAGATGTAAACAAACCGAAGATGGACGCGATGCAACAGTTTGCTGTCGTAAAACTTTGCCGTGAGAAAAACAGCTGCAGAAGTTAAAGGAGTCTGGATGAGAAAATGTTTGAGGAGACACATCAACACAGGTTGTTTATTCTTCATCCAGAACAGGAGGTGAGATTTTAACTGTCCCTCTGTGAACAGCAGTCTGCTGCTGGCTAACATTAGCCTGAAGAGCTACAAAGTTTACGGCTGTTTTGCGACATTGTCAGCTGCTCTGTCTTGTTGTAGACTGTCTGTCTTCTCTTTATCTTGTTCTTGGAATCTGTCTCTGACACCAGCTTCAAGCAGACATGTATCAGAGTGTGTAGCTGTTATCAGCGCTGTGTTGACGTCACGGTCAGTTTGTCTGCTGCGCGCATGATGTGACCATCGTGCAGAACACGTGTGTGACAATGACGGGCACAGAATCGGATATGTGACGCTGACCGGCCGGTCACCGGTCAGGGCTGATCACGTGAAAACTGGCCGGTTCCGGTCTCTGGCCGTCGATCGGTGCATCTCTAGTAACAAATAACAACAACCTTCCTAGAAATGTAGTGGAGTCAAAAGTACAATATTTGTTTTTGAAATGTAGTAGAGTGAAAGTCAGTACAAAAGTACAGAGACTCAAAAAATGTACTCAAGTATAGTACTGAAGTAAATGTACTTTGTTACTGTTCACCACTGGAACCCACTGGGCCCATTACTGTCTGAATAATACGTCCTTCAAATAGCAGGAAAATACTGCACAGTGCACTTTGAACCAGGTTTTGTATTTGTTGGTCAATGCTGCAGTCACTTTCTACTGCCCCAGCATAGCAATACACCAGCAACACGCCTGACAACACCCTATTTTTAAGGCCAACACACCCATGGGCGCACATATGGGTGCAAGAACCTTTGCTACCCACATTACATGAGCGCTCGATAAGAAAATGACAACTGCGCCAGTCAGAAAATAGCAATGACAACTGCACTGTGCGCTACTTTGCACTGGACGGAAGATAGAGCCCTTAATCTTTTTGTAAATGTCATGAGGCATTCCTAAAAATGAACAATAAAACATGGACATTATTAAATCTTGAGCATGTCCTCATGGCCTCTTCAGGTTTTGCACCCACTTTGGGATCCTCTCATGTCAAATCAGTCTATAGAATATGATTGTCTTGTCTATTCAGTTTCTGCCTGTGCACTGTCAGACATAATAAAGCAGGCAACACAATTCCCTTCCTAATAAATGATGAAATGGGGGAGAATTTATTTACTGGAGGACACAGTGTGAGGAGTGGGAGTGAGCATCCGTCACGCTCATGATGCTCATTAATTAAGGATTCAGTTGCAAAATAAGTTTTCAAATCCATCACTGATGCAGCCTGAGAGACAACTGGGACATCTCACAGCTGTTCTCCAGTGGTGACACTACTCCCTCTCCTGCACCAGCTGCAAAATATAGCATGAGCATTATGGCTCTTTATGTAAAACCATTATGGAACATTCAGACATTTTTCTTTCTTTGTTGCAACAAATCTATCTTAGATAACTGTAGATCATCTGTGTTAGACTCTAAACTATTGGCATGTTAAAATTCAAATAGAAAACTTTTACCCCGTCATGCTAAATTTAACACACACTCACACACATGCATTTCAAAGTTCAGGAGTAGTTCACCTCTTAAATTAAGTGACCTGTGGACCTGCTGCCACCACCAGTATTAAAGCTTTTATTTCCCAAGCCATCAAACTGATTATTGCCACACCAACGTCATGAAAGCAGTGACCCTGGACCCAGGCTGAATTCATTGCTGTGCTCAGCTTTGATTTGTCTGAATAAGTTCCCCCACACAGGCTTCAGTTTATGGACTTAAAAAAAGTGACTTACCATGATTACATTCCTACAGAGGCTCCATAAGTTCTACAAAGTCAAGAAGAAAGAGGAATTAGTTGGTTCAGGTAAGAACAGATGCCTCACTAGCAGTTCATGAGGCTGTGATCTTTGTTGACAACTAGAACAAACTTGTTGTATTGATGAAGAAAGGAGAGACTGCTCTGTTACTCCAAAATCTTTACCACTAGTTGCGGAAAAAATGTCCGGCCTCAGGCTGGCACCAGAGGAAAGTTCATCATGTTCCTGTCCTAAACCTCCAGGAACAAAACCAGACTGTGTCAGACCACGGCGACAGGCAACTTTCTCTGGAATGAAATGTTCAGAATCTTGGAATACAGCAGCTACAGGATCAATTTAAGATACCTCAACGAAAAAAGTTTTGAGCCCAACTCAAACTCCTAAATTTTGACGTAAAGTTTTAAAGGTTTTGCTAACCAGTAATCTCTAGTTGAGATATTTTACTTTTTTTCATTAGAGAAACTTGAATCGTTGTGTTATAGAAGCTAAAAAAAAAAAAAATAAAATAAATAAATAATAATAATAATAATAATAATAATGATAATAATAATAATAATAATAATAATAATAATAATAATAATAATAATAATAGGTCACAGTGAGCTGTGAACCTGATTTCTTTTTTAGTGCCTGAACAATTGATAGTTTTAATTGAAAATATTAAAATTTTATGTTTTTCAAAACAATGGGCCTCATTCAAAAACAAACAAGTGTACGAACGTGCATTCGAAAGTTTTAGGCACAAATCTGGGATTCATCAATATTTTCTTACCTGAATTTGTTTGTACTCTGGAAAGAAATTTAAAACCAAACTCAGACCATGAGTATGTGCAAATAATGACAGGCCAGCTGTCACATTTTAACTAAATTTAAAAGTATATCAAAACCAAAGTCATTAAGAAAAACTTAACTTAATAGACATCTTGGTAGTGTTTTAATGATTGATTTATTTGATTTTATTTTCCTTGTTTTTAAGAATTAATCATAAATGTCATGATTAACTTTTTTGTTAAGCACTTTTGTTGCATTTCCTTGCTCTCTCTCTCTCTCTCTCTCTCTCTCTCTCTCTCTTTTATCCCACTTATAGATATTTCCGATCATTCTGGTGTCTCTCTTATCTTGGGCTCCAACTGTTTCCATATTTTTCTCCCGGTCTGTTTTTCTTTTTAATTCATCAACTTAATGTCAAACCATTTCTTTTCATCTGAGACACAGTCTGTTTCTCTGGGGACACAACACAACATGCACTGCTTCAGTTATTGCAGACCAAGGAGTTATTATTATGAGTCACAAAAGAATCTTTTCTGTCTTTGTTCTCGGACACGGGCGGTGCAGTGGTGTGTCTGAGGTACAGGCTGAACAGGAGGAGGCGCCGCTCAGTGCTGGTAGAAAGCAGGTGAATCAGAGAAATAAAACATTATCTCCTGATTGTTTCACAGTGGTTAAACTCTATACACAAATAAGCATTCACAAACACTGCTGATTTGGATTATATGTGAATTTACAACGACTTCACCGCTTCCTCTGATGATACTTTCCTATGCAAAAATACACTGCCTACACATCCTTCCATTGGATAATTATTGCAGTGATTAATATGTTTGAGCTGGTAACACGTTATTGAACTCTAACTGATGCAGTGAGCAGCTTCTCATTTCTTAAACAACCATGTCAGAAGACATATCCTGTGGTCAAGGAAAAGATGTTACTCTGTTTGAGAAGAGTCAAATTATTGTCCTGCATCAAGCAAAGAAAACAACTAAAGAGACTGATGAAACTACTAAAACTGGTTTAAGAACTGTCCAACACATTATTAAAACCTGGAAGGATAGTGGAGAACCATCATCTTCAAGGAAGAAATGTGGTCGGAAAAAATAATCACTTAAATAATCACTTAAATAGTCACTTAAATGATTGGTGGAATCAAATTGTAAAAAATCAACAGTAGAACTCACGGCTGTGTTTAATAGTGAAAGAAAGAACATTTCCACACACAATGTGAAGAGAAGTCAAGGGATTGAGACTAAACAGCTGTGAAGCCTTAAGAAAACCACTTATCAGTGAGGATAATCAGAAAAAAAGGCTTCAGTTTGTTAGGGAGCATAAAGATTAGACTGTGGATCAATGGAAAAAGGTCATGTGGTCTGATGAGTCCAGATTTACCCTGTTCCAGAGTGATGGGGGCATCAGGGTAAGAAGAGAGGAGGATGAAGTAATGCTCCCATCATGCCTAGAGCCTACTGTACAAGCCTGTGGGGGCAGTGTTATGATCTGGGGTCGCTTCAGTTGCTCAGGTCGAGGTTCATCAATGTTATGTGTCCAAAAACTGAGGTCAGTTCACTACCTGAATATACTGAATGAACAGGTTTTTACATCAGTGGATTTTTTCTTCCCTGATGACACGGACATATTCCAAGATGAAAATTCCAGGATTCATTGGGCTCAGATTGTGAAAGAGTGGTTCAGGAAGCATGAGTCATCATTTTAACCCATGGATTGTCCACCACAGAGTCCAGACCTGAACCCCACTGAGAATCTTTGGGATGTGCTGGAGAAGACTTTACACAGTGGTCTGACTCTCCCATCATCAATACAAGATCCTGGTGAAAAATTAATGCAGCTCTGGACAGAAATAAATGTTGTGACATTGCATAAGCTTATTGGTGTGATGTTAAAGCTAAAGGCAGTCCAACGAAATATTAGTGGGTGTATCTTTTTTTTTTTGGCCAGGCAGTGTATTTCCTTATATAGAGAAAAGGGGGTGTGTCAATATACAGATTGCAGGCAGCAGGTACGAGCCTGTGGCTTTAGAATGATTTTGCTTCACTAACATACACACAGTGGTAAGAACAAACTTGGCTGGTGCACGTTTCATGAATCAGACAGTGACTGTGTGAGAACTTGTATGCGCACATTAAGAACAGTTCTACACACACGTCAATGAAGGAGGCCCAGTGTTTTGACCCTCTAAGATTCAAAGGTTTATGTTCATCTAAAAAAAGAAAAATAAATGATCTCAACAAAAGATCACTAGTTGGTAAAACCTTTTCAAAACTTAAGAATGTGAGTTCGAAAATTCAAAAATCTTCTGCAGTCGGCTGCCTTGAAATTTGGAGTTTTCTCAACTTTGTTGTTATTGTGTTCTACATGTTCAGATACAGGACAGCATTCATCACTTTAAACAGGATTAGGCTTAGAATTAGGTTTAACCACAGATACAACAGAATTCTAACACTAAAACACGAACATTTTAAAACTTGTATTTAGCTCAGGTAAACAGGTGCTTTATTTCAAGTGTGCAGGCTGTTTGATGTTGAATATTAAAATCTATTTTTAGAAGTTCATTAATCTCTACTAAGGTTTTAATGTAGTACAACAATATGATTTGACATAAAATATCCTAAAACAACCTTTAAGGTTCCAAACCAAGATAAATTTCACTTCCAGGTTTGTCATTTTGTTCTCCATTCACACTTGAGTTGTTCCATTCCCCCAGAGAACACTAGCTGAGCTGACAACTCCAGTGCAACTGGAGACAATTGAAAACACCATTATCAGTTTCCCTGTCGGAGTTTCTGTGTTCTGCAGCTGAGAGGCGAAGGCAGCATGTTTAGTTGATGTTTCCACACTTAAGATGTCTGCTCAGATGTAGCCAGTCAGAGCAACCTTTCAAAGCTGAAGGCTCTGTGGAACAGGAGCTACAAGCAGCTGACTTCCTCCACTCTTTTGTGCTCAGAAATGATTATAAAGTATAATTTTACTTCTCTTTTATTCTGTCTGACATTTGACAGGCGCTCACACACATGCGTGCTGCTACATGCACACACACTTTACCGCTGTTTGAAAAGTGGTTTCAAAAAGATAAAAAAAAAAAAAAAACTCAAGTTAGCTGAATAAATATTAACTACATTTCTTTGCTCTTTTATCAATGTTGCCTTTGCATTTATGTCTATTGGGTGAAAACATACATATATATATTCATCCTTAGCTGTTAATGCTGACTGTACTCATGCCCTGAGCCTGAACACCTAGATAAAGACACCATTATCCACCATGAACTCTTGCACTCTTAAATAGTATATTAATGTATTTATAGCTGCTACATGAATTGGAGTGTGAGTTTATTAGTGATAGTAGTACATTTGGTGCACGTACTGTAAAAGCTTTGCACTTCTTTGCCATTGTACATGACCACCTCCCACATGCCATCATCTGTCAGAGACCTTCAGTGCCGTCACTATGCAAATATCAGAAGGTCTGTCAGCTTCACCTCTGGATGGATGGGATAAAACAGAGTGGCGTTGTTCTCTCTGGATTTTGTCTTGTCTGCAGTTGTATTAAAGTGGAGAAAAGCCATTGGCAAGAAAAGGGATTTCAAAGGGCTCAGTATGCTTCAAAAGAAGTGGTTGTCAAATTGGCTAACAACATTATTAAACACTTTTGGAGAGTGAGTGACTCAGGGGCAGGGGTGAAAATAATAAAAAGGGCACCAGCTGAATGTGGTAGGGCACCAGGATGTAGAAAGTCGAGATGCCTTTATCTTGAAACACTTTCAATCCTTGGTTATATTCAAATGATTTTATAATGTGACTTTCAGTACAACAACTACTACATTTCTGTAATAAAAACACTCAGGGAACTCTTAACTATTTAACATTTCCAGGCATACAGGGGCAAACTCATTTTCTTGCATGTGGGGCAGCCTACGTGGCACTGTGTTGTGTTTTCTCACCTTTTCTCCACTGCAAAGGCCCTCCAGAGGGGACTTGACCATGTTTTTCCACTAGAAGGGCACCCTCGAGGGTAATCTTTAATGTTTTGTCGAGTCCACCAGGGTTTTTGGATGTATACATATTCATACAAGCTTGTTATCTAAAGCATACTGACCTTAACAGTGCTCCCATACAGATTAAAAGGATAATTCACCCCAAAATGAAAATTCAGTCATTGTCGACTCACCGTCACATCGACTGAAGGTTGGGTTGAGATTTTTGGTTCATAAAATAGTGGTTTCACAGGAAAACAGCACCACAGAATCTACAGTCTGGAAAAGGACAGGCACCTTCAAACAACATTGGGCAGGTGATTGGATGAACCATCTGTCTATCACGTATAATACAGGCTAACTTCAACCAATCAGATCAAACTCTTGCTGAAGCCAGTCTGGAGAAGAGTGAAAACATCTTTTTCACAGAGAAAAGCCTTCAGTGTCATTCTTTGCTCTTCTTTCAGTGAGGAAATACTCTCCATTTCTGATATAACTGATGCTATCACAGTATCTACGCCAAGCTGCACTAGCCGCCATTGTTTGTTCAAGACGAGTCACTTCCATGGACGCTTCTCACTGTCATCACACCTAAAAGCCACGCCCGTAGCTGCTAGTAGTCCCTCCTTGGATGCTGATTGGCTGCACCACTTTTGGTGCGGACACAAACGGATAACTTGTAGCCTGGCAAGATGGATTTTCACAAGATCCAGTAAATACAGCTCCTTCTCAAGTGAAGGACAGCACGTCCATCATGTCCAACCTCCATTTCACTCATCATCAGATTTTCTTTCATTTATTTGCCCAAAAAATGTGAAAATTCAAAGACTGTACAACTGTGGACAATTTGCTTTGTAATTCTCTTCTAATTTAAAAAAATTACAGATTTTGAAAGTGTTATGATCATTGACTAATTGTTGACTAATTGCCGCGTGGCACTTAATAAAAAATTTGCTATACATGATGTTCATTCCACACCACACGGGCGTTAAAGAATTAAATGTGTGTGTTCAGGGATTTATGAAGCTGGGCACGGAAGGAGAACAGTGTGAAGAAGAAGAAGGCTGGGGTTATAATACCAGCAAGAACTTCAATTTATGCTGACCCCTGAGCATTAGTAGAAGCTGGCATTGTCTGATGCTGAACTTGAATTATATCATAGCTTCACTTAATATGCCAGTTTGTATTTTACTGTAGTTCTGCTTTCTGTTAAGATGCAGAAATAAATGAAGGTGGGGGCTGCTGTAGGCGAGTCAAAATGATGTTCTCTGCAGAGAGGTAATGTTCAGAAGAAGCAGACCTATAAAGACCCACGTGTGTTCTCTTTTCTCAAAACTGACACACCTTTATGATCCGTGGCCCACGGAAAAGCATCTTCTGTTTTTACATTAAATCTCAACTGGGAAAGCTGAAATAAACTATGTGTGCATGTGTCCTCCAGGCAGATTCAAAGGTGTGTCTCAGTGCCAGCAGTAATCCCTGGTGATTTACTGTAGCTGCCAGCAGGTGGATCACACTGAAAGATAGCCTCTACCGCCCATCGTCTGAACCTGTCTGCAGAGAGCGACAGAAAGAGAAGACTGAGTCAGACAGAAAGACATGATGCTCGGAGACTGCAAGCAAAGATCTGACATCTGATTGTAGCTGATGGTTTGGCATGAGAGGCGTGCTGAAGAAAGTCATCAACAAAAACTCAGACAAAGAAAATAAACCATCTCTATCACATGCTGGAGACGCACTGTAGGGCTCACATTTATACATCAGTAATTTGATAGTACAAATGACTAAACTGAGGAAACAGATGAGTGCCAAACTGGTCATTTGAGGTACTAATAAAGAACAAAGATCAAAAGTGAGTGCTCACCTTGAATCCATGACACTAAAACCTAAAAATCAAGCCAGAAATCTTGGTGTCATTCTGGACTCAGACTTAAATTTCACCAGTCACATAAAGACAATTACTAAATCAGCCTACTACCACCTTAAAAACATAGCAAGAATTAAAGGATTTCTGTCTGGGGAAGATACAGAAAAACTTGTTCATGCTTTCATTTTCAGCAGGCTGGACTATTGTAACGGTGTCTTCACAGGTCTGAGTAAAAAATCAATCAGACAACTGCAGCTCGTCCAGAACGCTGCTGCCAGAATCCTCACCAACACCAAGAGAGTGGAGCACATTACACCAGTGCTTAAATCACTGCACTGGCTTCCCGTGTGTCAAAGGATAGACTTTAAAATCTTGTTACTAGTTTACAAAGCACTAAATGGTCTCGGGCCTAAATATATCTCTGATTTGCTTATACGTTATGAAGCACCCAGACCCCTCAGATCATCTGGAACAGGTTTACTCAGTGTTCCCAGGATCAGAACCAAACAAGGTGAAGCAGCCTTTAGTTTCTGTGCTCCCCACCTGTGGAACAAACTTCCAGAACACCTGAGGTCAGCTGAAACTGTCAGTTTATTTAAATCAGGTCTTAAAACATTACTGTTTACTGCAGCCTACCAGTGAAGTGGATACGTTACATATTTAGGATAATCTGTAGCTATTGTTTTTATATTTGTCTGCTGCCGCTTTTGTTTTATGTTTGCTTCTCTCTTTATATGCATTTCTGTAATGTTTTAAACTATTTATTGTCCTGCTTTTAGCTTTGTTTTTAATTATCTCAAATGCAATTTTAATGCTCTTTTATTGTTTCTAATTTAATGCATTTTCAAGTTCTGTAAAGCACCTTGAATTGCCTTGTGTATGAATGGTGCTATATAAATAAAATTGCCTTGCCTTGCCTAATTTGTAATTTGCATAGGTTTTGTGTGTGGGTGTGTGTGATGGCCAAGGTCACACAAATGGACAGTTGAGGGTAAAACCATGCACACACTCACCTCACTTCTTTGTTCAATGCACAGATTAGTTTAATTTGCAGTCAACCACACCCCAAACAATTCAGGTCCACACTACAGTTTATTTGAGTTATAATTTCTTTATTTTCCTTTAGCTTTACACTGTTTAAATGGAGTGCACACATTTTCACACTGTAAGGTTAGATTTAGTAATTTTCTGTTGTATTAATCATTTTTCTTTGTCTTCTTTTGAGTTACCAGGCTGGTGGGGGTGGTTTCCTCCTGGACAGGCAGAAGGTGTGGCCAAGGGGTGCAACCTGTTAAATCCTGTGGCCAGCTCATCAGGCCATACCATCTCCAGCCATCTCAGAGGGGGGTTTTGGGTTTAGTTAGTTTTTTCTGTGTATTAGTTTTAGTAGATACCCATTTTGTTTTTCCCCTTTTGTGTTAGTTGGTTTGGCCAAGCCAGTATATATGTTCCCTCATGTTTCATTTTGTTAGGTCAGTTTGTTCAGTTAACACAGTTTTTTTGCTGTCATTTTTTGAGTATAGTTATATACTGTTGACCTCTTTTATAGGCCTAGTTATTAAGTTCTTGGTTTATATTGTTTGGCATTTTTTGGGGGTAAATAGAAACTCTCTTTTTTCAACAAAGTCCTGTTCTCCTCTTTGCCTCACTGCTGCTGTTAGTGTTGTAAATCTGCATGCAACTGAAGTTTTCAAGCAGTTAAGCAGTGTGTCACCATCCTCTCCAGCTGTGTGTTTCACCTCTGGGTACAGCCAGCATCACAGCTGACTGTGTTTGGTTGGTTGGCTCCAAGAAGTTAAACCACTGAAGGTCAGCAGAGACAGGATTTTCATCCATTTTTAAATTGCTAATTTTTAGAGGTAAAACTGAAAGTGAGTGCAGTAGAAATAAAACGGAAACAAACACAGCTGAGAATACCAGAGGTGGGACCAAGTCATTGTTCACAAAGAAAAGTGTCTCCAAAAGTCCCAAACATACTTACAAACCTTGAGACCTCAAAAATATGCAGGATTTTAAAACCAAAGCAGGGGAGATTTTTTTAAAAAGAATTAAAATAACATAATAATAAGTAACATACATATTGTCTGCAGAATACACAATGGGTCCACAGCACTGAGCCTAAGAGTCCAATTTAAAATTTGATTACATTAGACAGAAAAAGAATATTTTACAAATGTTTTTCTGAGGGTATCTTAATTTTAAACTGAAAATGTGCCCCTTCCCCTTACAACTTTCAGTACGGAAAAAAAGGGGGTGAAAATCTTGAGAAATGCAGGAGAAATGTGATTCCAGTAAGAAACTGGGAGAGGGCAACACAAAACAGGAAAACTGGGAAGGCTGGCAAGTATGGTCCTAAGTCATTACGGACAAATCCCAAGTTCTACACTTTGAGTTTTGACTTCTAAACAACTCATAATGAGCTTTTCACAAATGTAATGCCATTTTAACAACACAGTGTACACTTACCATTCTTTGTGCAACTTCAAATACCGACTGAAGCTGGAAGTTGTTGCATCTCCTTTTGTCATTTTCAACCAGCAAGTTGTGCATAATGCAGTTCATTTTTTTTTTTTTTTTTTTTTGTTGACCACTTCATAGTTTTTGTGTTTCAACAAAATATATTGTCTCATTTTTTCCAGCTAGAGCTCAGTAATGTAATATCAGTTCTTCATTGTTCTCTCCTGCCACTTGATTGTATACTGTCAGATTGTTTCAGACAATTTCGATCTGGGGAATTAAGTGGTGACTTGCTGAGAATGAATAATATTAATGTTAGTTGATTCAAAGAATTAATGGAAATAAATTGATTGGCAGATTCACATTTTTGAAATAACAGACTTTTTAAATCTTTGAGCTTTGGGGAAGGTATCAAGTCAAAAAGCTCAAGTCTGACTCAAGTGATGAATGATTGGTGTTAAAATCCAAGTTGAGCTGCATATCTTTTTAATTCTGCTCAGTCTAAAGTCATCAAGTTGGTGACTAGCATAGCTAAATCTCTCTCCACTGCTCTCAGTGCTGGAGAAAGGTCTGACTTTTTCAGGAGGGGAAACACTCCGGCTTGTTTGTATTTCTTCGAACCAATCCCAATCGTCTTGGGCGGCGCCCAGGACACAGTGAGGAGCCCTGGCATTAAAATATGTATATCACTGCAAAGGAAAAGGAGACAGCTACTAGCTTGCACCATGAGCAACCTAGGTGCTAATTTGCCATTTTGTTGTTTACCTTAGCAAAGGGGAACTTTGAAAACAGACAGTGGAAATGACAGGCATCCAATGGCAGGGTTATACTCACAGGCTAGATCTGGTGAGCTGGACCAGGGTAGGCAGTCTACAAAACTGCGTTTTCAAACTACTATAGAGGGCTGTTATTAAGCATGGACGAGGTCAGCAGTCGTCATTGTCATAAACACGTTAAGTGTTTCAAAATGTTTAGTCAGGTTTAGGCCCCAAAACTACTTGTTTAGGTTTAGGAAAAGAGCAAGGTTTGGGTTAAAATAACAATATTACTTTATGTAAGTCATGTGATGTGACTAAAGTGAAGTAAGTGACATGATACTGTAACATTACATCACTTCAAACTTTAAAAAAAAACATTGACTTGTGATTATTCACTTGACACAAGCCCTAGCCTCCTGGGTGAAAGTCCTGTGTTTTTCCTGTGTCCTGTGTTTTTCATTTGTATAATCATAATTCCCACCCCCACACTAACATCCACACTGCAGGCTGTTCCTCCAGGGGGGTAGTTAGTACCGTTACACCCCACTCCCTGCTGTGCTGAGCTTTGTGCGTCTTTGTGTCAGAGCCTAGACCTCAAGTAAGACTTGATCTGACACGCCACACAGAACCATCTGGGAAGTCGTTCTTAGATACTATTTGGAAAAGGGCAGGCACTTTCAATAAAACAGTTTACATGTGATTGGATGAACCATCTGTCTATTATGTCTAACACGAGCTAACTTCAACCAATCAGATCAATGCTTCCATGGACGCTGCTCACTCTTGTCACACCTAAAGCCACGCCCACAGCTGCCAGTAATCCCTCCTTGGATGCCGATTGGTTGGTGCAGACAAAAATGGATACCTTGAAGCCTGTCAAGATGAATTCTCATGGGATTCACAAATCCAGCTGCCTCACAATATAAGAGTAGACTAACCTGAAGTTACAACCAGTGTAACCCAAGTCAAAGTTCATGTTTCTGAGGTAACTGTCATCTGTGCACGTCTTTATGAAGTCTATAAATATTCCATCATAAGACTGACACATTTTGTATCCTCTCATTGACAGTCTGCTCTTCCTCTCTCATTTTCTTGTCATCCAGCCCTTGAAATGACAGTATACAATTTCTGCTCACAGATCAGAATGACATTGTTTTTTGAAAAAGTCAAGAGGTTCCTCTTTCTCTCTGTGACTTTCATTCCTGCCCTCAATTGTTCTCTCTTCCCCTACAAATATCTCCCATTCATATCTCCCACAAAGCCAGTGTTTTAATTTAGGACAGCGCTGATTCAAGGTGTAGACGGGGCCAATTTTCCTGTCATCGTTGGCCTTTCAGAGTCAGACAGCTTTCACTGGTAATTAGCACAGACAATCACAGGCTGATGTGACTGAAAGAATGAAACATGTACGAGAATTGGACAGATTCATCTGGAGAGAGCCAGGGAATAACACTTGTTTGCTCTTTAGGTGGGTTATGTAAGTTAACCAGCAGTAAGTGGGTTTGTTGAACCTTTCAAAGGATGGGGAGATTTATGTAAGTGAAAAAGGGTTTGGAAATTGAGTTTTCAGAGCCAGAAATGCCATGTTTTATTGAATTGTTGGGATTGATCAACAGCTTACATCTGTGTTGTGTCTAACTAAATCAAATGAACTCTAGAAACCTCATTGCTGTGTCCCCAAAAGCTGCAGTTCAGACTCAATCTGAGGTTTAGTCCACGTCCAGTTTCTGTGTCCTGCAGTAATCACCTCAGTGTCACTAGAGGTCACTGTATCTGAGATGTAACTGTCCAACTGTCAACACTGGTTTCTGTTAAAGGGCAATGCTGCTCAAATGGAAACTCCCCCTCAGATCTAAATCAGATTGGAGAATAATGGATTACATGTAATATAATCTGGATACAAAAAATATAACTGTATTCCATTACAGTTACAGACAAAATTTTGTAAAAATGTGGATTATTATTCATGGGATTATAGTTTTAAAATAATGAGCTATTATCATGGCCTCTAGCCTCTAGTGGAAAAATGTTTCACTGGGTGTAAATTTAATCATTTTTGTCTTAAAATGAATGAATGAATGAATGAATGAATGAATGAATGAATGAATGAATGAATCAATCAATCAATCAATCAATCAATCAATCAATTGTGACCAGAAAAGGAAGCAACAGCTGGACAAACTATGGTAATGAAAAAAAGTTCCAAAGCACCTTAAATGTGAATATTTTCTGATTTACTTGTAAAAGACATAATTACAAGATTTAAAAAAAAGTTGAAATTATGAGATAATTATAAGATAAAACTCGAAAGTATGACAAAAAATCAAAAACTACGATAAAAAGTTATATCATTATGAGATAAAAATTCTAAAATATGAGATAAAAAGCAGTGATTATGTGATAAAAGTGGAAACTCTTAGGAAATAAGTCATAATTATGAGCTAAAACTTGAAAGTATGACAAAAAAGTCAAAAACTACAATATCAAGTCAACATTATGAGATTAAAAAAGCCACAAATATGAGATATCAAGTGATGATTATGGGATAAAAACTCTAAAGTATGAGATAAAAAGTCATAATTATGACATAAAAGCTCTTAGGTATGAGATAATTTCAACTTTTCATTTCATAATTATGATTTTTTATCTCATAATAAAAAGTCATAATTCTGAAATTTAAAGTTGAAATTATTGGACAAAAGTCAAAATTGGAATAAAAAATTTAAATTCTTAGGAAAAAAGTCACAATTATGAGATAAAAGTCAAAATCATGAGATTAAAAGTGGAAATTGTGAGAAAAGTCATAATTTATATAATAATAATTTTGACTCTTTTATATCATCATAATTAAGAATAAAGTTAATAATAACTTTTTATCTCATAATTCTGATTTCCCATGTGGATATTTTTTTTTGTGGTCTTCCATAGACGGGACAGTCAGTGAGAGAGAACGAGAGCTACAGGCAGTGAAGAGCTGAGTTTGAAAGAGAATAAAACAGTTTTTTTTTTAGCACCCTGCCAGTGTTGTGTTCTTATGTGAGTGCTCTCATTAATGAATGTATTCTTTGATTTAGAAACAGTGGTCTGCCTCGGTGATGATGATGTTGTTATGCAGCCTCTCTGAAACTATTGCATGGTTTTTGCCCCCCTCGCAATTGTGAGCAGCCCCCTCAGTCACTTCATGCTGGCGCCCGGCCTGAGCAGGCAGCTGTTGTCATTTAAAAAGCACCACTGTTCACCACCTACGTTTTGGCTTTTCATCAAACACCCAGATATATTCTCAAACAGCCCGTCATTTTCTGTTCTCTTTCCACCAGTGGACTATAAAGTCTCTTCATTTGAACATTTAAAACACTCTCAAAGTACAAACCCATCAAAAAGTAGGAATTCTTAGTGACTTCAAAAAACACTCAAAAAAAAATGCAAGGCAGCTGTAAAGTAACGTGATCTATTTCACCAGTCTCCTCCATTAAATTCACTTAAAACAATGTGACACCACAGATCCTGGATCAGGATGTGTGTTTAATGTGTGACAAAGAGCTAAAACCATAAAACACAGCTCCTTTAATACATTTTGTGCTATATAGTATGATATTGTATACATTTGTTTGGTTTTCAGTGACAGCAGCATCCTCACTTTGTTCTCTTTTAAAGGTCCAGTCTGTAAGATTTTCAGGGATATAACTATTAGCAGAATATTGCAGAAATGGAATATAACATTCATAAAAACGTGGTTGCACTTTATTTGAAACTAGAGATAATGTTTTTAATAGACGGTGTAAGACCTGTTATTAGACCCCTTTTCAACTTCATTAGAGAGTAATAAGGGACACATTAAACTGAAGTGTATTATGTCAAAATATTTGGACCCTTATTAGACTTCACTAGAGGGTGGTTAGTAACACTTTACAACAGAACTGAACTGTTAACTAAAGAGTATTATTTCCCACTGTTAGGCCCTTGTTAGACTTTATGAAAGAGTAATTTGGGACACATTACAAGAGATTATTATTTCAACGTTTCAGCGTTTCTCAAACTTAGGGTTGGGATTCAAAGCAGGTCACCATTTGCCAAAGTAAACTGCATACCTACTTCCTCAAATTGTGACAAGCAAAGTGGAATGAGAGACAGTAGCAACTTTTAGCAATGTCAAACCTTTAGAAACATTCATCAGGGAACAGACATGACAACATAAACTATCATCTTCTGAACAGAACATGGTGTAAACACTAACAAAAAGCAATATTTGCATTTTGGAACACAAAACAGCAAACATGTCAGACTACTGAGTCCAGGCATGATGGGAAATGTGGGCCGCCACTACAATATTTTAGTAGGAAGCTTTGTTTTGATCCATTCGTGTTTGCTCTGTTTTAGTTCCTGCTGTTGTTGGCCTGGTCGTTCAGAGAGTGTCGCTCCATGTACTGAAACTGTGAGTTCTCTGCACTGGCTGTGGGTTCAACTCCCAGATATGAAGCTTCTGTTAATACAGACTCAGCAAACTTTTATTATTGTTGTGGAATACTTTTCCAGTAAAACAAAAATCATGCGAATTTAAATTCATGGTTTATATTGTTCTATCAGTTTATAAATGTAAATGTAATGACAATTCATGATGTATTTTTGTAACTTTGTGTCCTGGGGAGACAGAAGTTCTATTTTGGGTCTCAGGGTGAAAAAGACTGGGAGACCTTGGATTAGTGTACAGTGTTGGGAGTGTTACTTTTTATAGCTGTCTTCATTACAGATTAGTGGGTACTGTATTTTTGACCAGATAAGGTTCATTATAATGTTTTGTTGTGTCAACACCACCTAGGAGGGAGCATAGGACTAAATTTGTTGAGCAGTGGATTTCACCCACAGAGGAGACAGACTCATTAAAGAAAGTTACATATTTTATTACAAATAATTAAGATAGTAAAATGCAGTAAAACTAGTTTAAATTATCATAAAAACAAGGCCTTGTATAAAAATTAACAAGCTGAAAATCTAAGAGAGTTAAAAGTCCAGATCATGGGTCTGCACCCTGCAGCTCCACAGCCACATGTAGCTCTTTAACCTCTCCAATGTCTCCCTGTGACTTTGGCAAAAGATTATATGGAACTGACACAACAGTTATTTTTTACATTTTAATTTTCATTTATCATTGTCTGTGAAAAAGTTGAGACACCTAAGTTTGAAGGCATCATACTGCAATAGATTGAATTTTGAGCCCACCTCAAACTTTTGAGTTTTGAAAAAGTTTTACCCACTACTAAACTTTTGTTGATTTTGTTGATAATTCACTGTTCTTCTCTAGGTTAAATTAAATCTTTTAGTTTTAGAACCCCTGATAAATTGTATTTAAAAAATACAAGTGATTCAAGTGAAAGTGAATGATGTTTAAATCCAGTTTCTAAAACTGAGAGATCTGAATGTAAGGTCAGCAAAACTTTTAAAAGTTTATTTTGAAACTCAAATCTATTGCATATTACACTGTAAAGTGATTCTTACATTTGCCAGCTGTAAAAGTATGTACGCTATGCACCAAATTAATTTAAAAATATATATATTTTGTCATTTTAATGTGTCATAACCTTCGTCTATGGCTCAGTTCCATTTCCTCTAAATTTCGATGGTGGCTTATTGTCTTGAGTTTCCATAAGCTAGTTATGGATGTAAAATGTAAAAAGAAAGTCTTCAGGGAAAAGATATCATTTAAAGGACCAGTGTGTAATAATTACAGGAATTTATGTACATAAATGAGATATATTATATATTATATATAAGTATGTTATTTATTATTATCAATCAATGTAAACTCATAATCTATATGTATGTTACTTTAGAAATAGCCATTTATAGTTACATACTGTTGGGTCGACTTACGGAGATCATCATCCTGCGCCGTCTACGGCAGCGCAGAGTGGACAAACTGCACTAACAGTGACTCTTGGGAAGCCCATGGCGACCTTACGTAGACGCCGCAGCGTAAACATATAGATAGACGCGGGTGATTGCTGGCAGACCATTTAGCGTTGTGAACCTTGACTGGCACAGTTTTGACAAATGGAGGATCATACATACACTGTACCAGAACAAAAAGCAGCGGACAGTGAATCCCCGTCATCCAAGAGGCAGAGACGCGAAGAAAGTAAACGCAAGCATGACAGGAAATGGCAAAAACACGAATCAACATCAGCATAGCGTTTACACGATGGAAATCGCTGATGGAGGACAAACGTTTTCACAGTGACGCCGAGGTTGCCTGTTTTCTGCTGGACAGGTAATTCATCCTACACACATAACTGTAGTTTGTTGTGAGATAACTTTCGCTCGCCATTTTGTCCGCTGACGGCCACCGTACTCTTGGTGAGAGAGGGGCGGTGTCAGGGTAAATCCTCTTCGTTGCAGTCTAAGGTTTGAACGCTAGATGCCACTGGAAATCACACACTTCTCCTTTAATAGTTGCAGCTCCAGACTTTTTTTTTTTTGGCAAAAAATGTCTGTTTTGATCGTAAAGGTTGCAGACCCCTGTCCTACATGTTTGTAAGGGGAGAGTGACGGATGTATTTTGCAAGCTAACCACCAGATTCTTCACTACATTCCACTTATTTCTACACACTGGTCCTTTAAAAGCTGTCTTCGTATACAGTCGTACAGTTTACTGCATTATTTATTTTTCTTAACCCTCACCCCTGCTCTTATTGCTTCCAGAGTGTACAGTTTGTGTAAACTGTGTTGTGCCACTTGACATTCAAACTACTGCTGAGATGAATTGGACGTGGAGCAGTTTACCTGCTGTAACCTGCACCAGGTTCATATATCGCTGCCTCACCCAGCGACAGAACCAGAGGCCTTGCATCAGCTCTTTAATCCGCTCATTAATTATACATGAAGCTTGCAGAATTATAATAATTGTTTACCAATTGGAAACCACCTTGGGCACAATTAATCTTTTTAAGATGCCAATACAGTAACAATGCCAACACAGTCTCCTCACTATGTCTCGCCGCTCAATAAAATGCCACTAATTTATTCAGCGGTGAAATTAATGCATGCCCAGATTGCTGATCCCCACATAGTGTACGTCTGCCATCCCACAGGAGGAAGAGAGGAGGAGAGAGAGGAGTAGAGACCGTGTGGAGGGAGAGGGACAGAGCTGAAGACAGCAGGGAGCACGGGCAGATTATGAAACAATGGGCTCCTGGGCACAAACATGTAAAAGGCCCTCGTACGTAAGAGCGAGATGAGCGATTGATGCAAAGATTGTTTTGCATTTCTTTGTGGTCATTCTGCGACACTTTGTAGTGAACTGATTTGGTTTCTGACAAGAAATGTGCTTCAAACTGAGGATCTGGCACGAGGGGCCCAAGACTGAACACTGGAGAGAAGAGAACCAACAGAGGGCACAGCTCACAGGGATTCAGGGTGTTTTCATGTAGTCCTTTATAAACCAGCCAAACTCAGTCCTCTTTAAAGGGATAGTTCACAGAAAACAGTGTTCTAGAGTCTCAAAAACAGCGGAAGTGAATGGTGAACAACACTATAAAAACATATAAAGACGTTTCCATACTGCTCGTCTGGTGTAATCCGAGTCTCCAAAAAATGTTATTTACACCATGTTTTTATACTGAATCTTCACTGTAGATCTTTAGCTTGGAGCCACATTCATGTGTGTGTTGTGACAGTGTGCAAACAGCATGTTGGGGCTTTAGGAGGCTTGGATTACACCAGGCGAGCAGAATGGAGACGTTTTATGTTTTTAGTCTGTAGTTTTTTCCATTTGAATACTGGTCATCATTCAGTTCAATTGTTTGGGAGATTCTGCAACACAGTTTTCCTGTGAAACTCCAGCAGTGTTTTGTGGACTAAAAAACTAAACCTTTCAGCGGACCAAAAAATGGACCATCAAAAAAAGAGTTCATTTGACTCTGTTCAGTTCTGTTTGGCTCAGTCCTCTTTCTGTTCACACTATATATATTTCCTCTGGAGCGCAGGAGCTTCCACACAGAATATTGTCCTGTTCATCGTCAACAGGCTGGGGATTAACAGATTATTTTTACTTTAATATCAGTTAACTAAAATTTGTCATTGTTGTTGTTGTATTGATCATATGATTACATTTTATTGCCCATTTTATGTATTTCAAACATCATTATTATTGAGAATAGAATCCAGTATGCCCCATTTATGAATAGATTAAAGACAGGGATTATTGATATACAAATACAAATGTAATCTAAAGATAATCAATAAAAAAAATATACAAAACTTATATAGATATAATTTACTTTAAAGACTGGCACGAGGGGCTGTGGGAAAAAAGAAAGAAAGAAAGAAAGAAAGACAGAGAAGGAAAAGAACTAAAAGTAAAGTAAGAAGAAAAACAAAATTAAAAATATCAACCCGCTCATATCCACCACCCAAAGGATCCTACTTGGCAGCAACAAAGACGTAAGTTACGCTCTGCTCAGTGACATCTCAGGATATCAAATGAGAGGTTGCCAAATGGCATAAAAGAACAGATTTTTTTATATTTTATTGAGAGGATAAATGTTTTAGACATAAAAAACAACCACACTGTTACTAATACAATTAATAGGAGACTGCAGCAGCAGGCTGTGTCTCCACGCAGTCAGTGTGATTGGCTGTCCCCGGGGAACCCCGCTTGCTGAGTATCCAATGATTGTCCACTGGGTTGATGATTCTGCTGTAGTGAGTGATGACCTGTGTGCACATGCAAAGGATTCCTCCCACTGTTTATTCACACACACTCCCACCCTGGACACGCATTGATCCCTCCAAACACACACACATGCATGAACACGGACAGCGTGGCTGTCGGATGCTCAGCAGTCACTTTGAGCTGAGTCAGGAAAAAGAAGAAGGGTACGGGGTGTTTGTTTGATGTGTGTCTTGCGTCCCCTGAGGGTTTTGGTCCGTGGGAAACGCGTGTTGCTGGAGTCTCGTGGTGCAATCCAAAACCTTAGACACTCTCTCTGTCCTCCATCTCACAGAGGAGAACAGCTTCACTGTGTTCAGTATTGATGAACAGTGTTCAGATGCTACAGTGAGATCCAATAAAAGGATTCACTCTGCATATTCATTGATTTGCAGATTTATTCAGCATGTAGGGGGTACCAGGTCCTCTGCTCTGCAAATGTCAACATACAGAAGAGTAAAGAGAGAGTGAGGTGATACTGAAACTATGCCTGGTCTCCAGTCAGTACAGGGGTTGGAATATGGTTTAAACCAAACTCAAAGTGGGTGCTGCAGCACCCTGTGGTGCCTTGAGGATGGCCAAGGGTTCAGCAAGATTTATTATATCCACAGTTGGGAGTTTCTTTAAAAATATATTCAGATGCAGTTAGTAATTACATGTTTAAAAATGTAGTCAGTAACATAATTCAAGTATTACAATATTAAAGTAATAGAATTTGAATACTTTGTTACTTTTGGATTACCTTAAATTAAATATGGTGAACTTGTTAAGCTTAATATGGAGTTTTTAGGACTGCAATGAGCAATTATTTTCTCAATTAATCAATTAGGTTTTTGGTCCATAACATGTCAGGAAATGTTGAAAAATGTTGATCAAAGCTCAAGATGACGGCCTCAAATGTCTTGTTTTGTCCACAACTCAAAGATATTCAGTTTACTGTCAGAGAGGAGGAAAGAAACCAGACAATGTTCATTCAAGAAAAATATTATTTTATAAAACTGTCATCTCTAACTGTAATGAAATGCAGTTATCTACTTTTTATATCCAGATTACATAACCCCATTACATCTAATCTGCTACCCCCCCAAGCATGATTATATCATTGTTAGTTCATTTTTATTAACATTTCATCACATTAAAGAAATAAGCAACATTTATATTAACTATGTTTTATGATACAAATGTATGAAAACTAAATGTCCATTTCACCATTTTAAAAACTGTTTAATATGCAGTTATGACTGGTTGTCATAGTAACGCAACATGCTTTCCAGTTTGTGAGTTTTTCAGGGTTTATCAGTCAGAAAAAGAGTGACTGTCAGAGCAAAAGATCTGAAGATCAGAGCTCAAAGAAACACTGATACATCTCAGCCCTCAGCTCAGACTGACAGGACTGATTCCCACCAACGCTGACGTCAGACTCAACACTATGTTAGACTACAGAGAGAGATCCATTATTACAACAGTGTGTTCAAAGAAGTACTGCACATTCCTGACATCATATACTGCACGCCTATGTGTGAACATAACAGAGTGGCAGCACTGCTGGGTCTGTCTGTTGGTCACATACAGGCGCTCACTGGATACTTTTTTGTGCGTATTCGTCAGGTGAAGGGCTCTTTGAATGGGTCACAGTAAACAGTCACAGTAAAAAAAAATCAAAAATGCAAGTCTCATTCAAAAACAACTGTAAGGTTTGTACAAAATTTAAATGCCTTTACTTTACATGGCAAAAAGAGTTAAAACTGATCAGTACAGGTCAGGTTACAGGTGTTGTGTTACAGTCGAGTGGGAAGATAGTTCTTTGTCAAGGTGCAAGCCTATTGGTCACCATGGAAGTCATACATCAACAAAATAGAAAAAGGTGGGGAAAAAGGAATGGAGAAAAAATAGAAGAAGGGAAAAAATAAATAAATAAAAGTCAATTAAATAAAAAAGAAAAAAGAATAATAAAAATAAAAGAAAAAAGAAATACAAAAAGGGGGAGGGAGAGAGACCTACAAGTTGTTCTCCTCATTAACAGCAGCCTCACGTCTTAGTAAAATGCCTGCAAACTTCTTTTTGTATTGTTTGTTCTTGTTAAAGAAAATAAATACATTTAACATATTAGTACACTTAAAGATCTTGTGAAGCAGTAATAAATGTGTGTTCTGAGCAGGACTGGCACATGCACTTCTGCCACTCTAGATTAAAAACAATTATGGTGCCCCTCCCCTAAAAATGTACCATACCAGCAACAGCACACAAACTGCAATATACCACACACACAAGGCAAAACCCTGCAGTCTCTCTGTCCATGGTGGTCTTGAAGGGGCATCGTCCTTGCTAACGCTCCTGGGATCAATAGATTTTAACAATGAATCCCTCTATCTTTTTGAGTGCTTGCTCCTTCAATTGCCTCTGCTTTTTGTATTCGCAGTCAGATCATTTCTGTCTTTTAGAAATGCTGCATTATTTATTTTTCCTCACATTGTATGTTTTTTGTCATGTGGTCAGTGAGCTAGACAACCAGCTGGGGGTAGGAGTGTGGGGAGGGAGGCGGTTGCAGGTGCAGGTGATTGACACATTCCTCAGCAAATTATTGCAGTTGCCTGGTTTGCATATATAGAGGCACCAGCACTAGTTCTGAGTTTGTCACACCACAGGAACATGTGTTACTAACCACTCAGCCGAATTTGAGTCATTAAAAAAATCACAAAGTGTATAAAATTAGGAGTCAAAGTCATGAAAAGACTTCTCTTTGGTCTTCTTTCAATGAGGACATACTCTCTAGTTCTGATATAACTGATGCTATCACGGTATTTATGCTAACCTCTTCAGGAGCTGCCATTATTTGTTTGAGACGAGTTGCTTCCAAGATGGATTCTCAAGTGATCTTGCAAATCCAGCTGCTTCACCAGCTAAGAAATTAGCTATAAAGATCAAGTTTATTTCTGCTGTTAAGCTGGGCATTTTAAAATGAGAGTCTATGGAAACTGACTCATTTTTGGAGCCAGTCTTTAGTGCATTCAAACTGCTCCCTTCATGTACTTAAACAGATTAACCAAACGTCATGCAGTGGTAGAGGTTGGAGTCTAAGGGCCCTATCTTACGCCCAGTGTAAAGCTGTTGCGCCGCCAGCGCAAGTGGTTTTGCTGTCTTACACCAGTGCAAGTGCCATTTTTGCCATGTCTGTAAGATAACAAATGCACTTGCGCTGGGTCTGTGCCGCTGTGGGCGGGAGGTCTGAACATGAAGGCAAAACGAAGGCGTGGTTGGCGTGTTTGCTATCTTGTGCTCAGTGTACTGGAGTGAAAACAGCTTGTGCTTTAGACCAGCTAAAACCTGGTTGAAGTGCAAAGTCTGTGGTCTTTCAGGACAAGATAGCACATGGCGGGCTTGGTCATTCTCTTCCTCACACGGGAGTGTGGATTAGTAAAGTGTTATTTGAACATGTTTTCTATCAGCAATAAAGTGTAAATATTGAAGTTAAAAGCGTTCGTGTGTGTCTCGCTCGGCGCACACGCATCTCCACAATCACAGATCACTTTTCATTAATGTTAAACAGTCATGTGCGTGTGTGTCTTTAAAGATAAACTCACTAATAAGGAAGAAGAAATTATTTTTTAATTAAAAAGCCTAAATAGACCTGCAATGTGCACACGGGCTGCGATCACAGCTGGAGCAGCTGTAGTGTTTATGTCTGTGTGTTTGTTATGATCCAGAAAAACAATGTTAATGCAACAATGTATGTATAAAATATACAAGACAAGACGGCCCAACCTGGAGAGAAAAAGTTCTGTGTGCTTCTGTCAGAGATGCTTGGATATATCTGTGTGTAATTTTGTGCACTTCAAACTTCAGAAACTGTCTCTGATTGTTTCGCAGCGGGTCAGAGGAGCGAGGATGGGAGGAGAGAGATGAGGATTAGGTGGGAGAGGAGAAGAAGAAGGATCACAGACAGCCGTGTATCTTCTCCTCCACCTGGCTCATAATAATGATGATCATTGTAATAATTAATTATGAAATACAACACAATTTCAAGGTGCTTCAGGTTAAAATATAAGCAGTTACATATCTGCATGACATTTGCGGTTCATTTACTGTATTGTTTTTTGCAGGCATTAATGTAAAATAAACAGTTTACACATGAAGTTGTTTTGGAGACGTCCTGCTGTCTCCATATATTGCGTTTTCACTCCTCGAAACAGGAGATCTGTCTCCTCACTTTGAAAATCTTTTCTCTTTGTTTCTTCCTGGTAAATCCACCGTCATGCTGCCTCTGCTTGTGCTGCTGGCTCACCTGCCTCTTAAAGGTGATGAGAGCTGACTTTCTGATTGGTTTATTGCATGTTCGGCCTAAACTCACATATGAATTAATGAGGGCACATGGGCACGTCTGATAGGTGTATCCTGCTTTGCGCTGGTGGCGCAAAGGGCGGGGCAGGGCAAAATATCACTCCCGCCCCTGACACAAGATGGCAAAGGTGGATTTGGACACACCTTAAATAAATTAAATCCATTGCGCCTCGCACTTTCCACTTGTGATTTAGATCAGTGTAAAATAGGGCCCTAAGGCTGGTTAACGTGGGCAAGTAATTGCATGGGTAGTAAGAATACAGTCATACATTCTCCACTTGTTATATATTTTCTCATCTTTTCAATTAAAGCCATTTTCAATTATCCCTCATTTTGCTCCTGGAAACCTCTCGAGGAGTCCTTGAACCCCAAGGAGATTCTTCGATGAGACACCACCCACACACAGCCATCTGAGCTGTTTGATTGCACAATATGCAAAGCCCAACACCAAGCATATACAATATGATGCCTTCATTACTATGATGATCACGTTAGAAACTCCATAATAGAAAAAAACTGGTGTGTATGTATGTGTATGACTGGAAGTGCCACTACATCTGAATGAGAGAGAATAAACAAGTCATTATACATACACTGAACATACATACACACCATGACTCAATCACTGAGGCTGCTCCATATCGCCAAGTCTTTTCATCAAGGCGTGGCAGTATGGAGAAAGACCTGACAGACTAGGAAACAAATAACAGAGTGGTAAGAGAGCGATGAGGAGGAAATGAAAGAGAAAGGGAGAAAAGGAGAAGATGGAGGGCTTAAATCAAAGAGAGAGGAGCGCGGCGGTGGCATGTTCATTTGTGTGTGCCACATAAGAGTAATGCTGCTCAGGACAGAAAGAAGAAGAGAGGGAAACATGCAGAATGGTAGGAGTGTATTCCTTTAGTGTAGTTGTAGCAGAGAGGAATGAAATGAAGATGAACTCAAGGACAAAGTTGTTTCTTCTTTCTCAAAGTTTGAGAGTGTAGATTGTTGATTTTTGGTACCCTGTCTCTTACTGCTGGTCTTCTTTGGAAGTCTCAAGTCTACTTGAGAGAATTTCATAAGAATGCTACAATGCTCTTTAAAAGGTCATTTAGACATTCTAGGAAGCAGGTTCAAACATTTCCAGCTCGTGCTGTTTTCTCCACGTCTCAAATTCAGACTTTTAGCATTTTGGAGCCCTAAACCGCATCCAGGTTTTAGTCAAGACTTAAACTGCAGCAGTGGCTGCTACAAGCTAGGGCTTTAATCAGGCCTGAGAGGTTGAGCCCAACAAAATTATGACTGAAACCGACCTGAACCTAACTCTCATTAGAATAATTCAGCCCAGACCTGATGATCATGAGATCCTCTTATGAAATCATATAGATAGGTTGGGTTATTGGGCAAGAACATAAGTTATTCTGACATTTTTAATGTTCTGTCTGAGGACAGAACAGTTACACACTCTCACTCTCACTGTCACAATCAAATAAAATACACCTAGTCTAAATACTAAAGGCTAAATAGACTATAGTGCCCTGTAAGTCTGCAACAGACCTGACTGAGACGTCAGAGCTTACAGTGAACGCACACCATACAAAATAATAATAATGAGACCAAACAGTCGGAGCTGGCAGTGACAGGGACAATACATGTGGGGAACTGGAATTGGAATTTGAAAAATGAAAAAAAAAAAAAAAACGAATAATAATGAAATATGTGAGAAATAAGGCTGACAGGACCCAAACCCATTGGTTGAAGAAATATGCTGATACAAGAGTTTAACAACCTCTAAAGATGTGTTCATCTCATCTACTACTTCAACAGAAGCAGTTTTGAGTACTCGGCCAGGTGTTTATGTCTGTCTGTGGACAGAACTCTTCAACATGAAGTCAGGAAACTTTGAGCTGAGATCAAAATGAAGGCTGACTTTAAAGATGATTGTGTTCTGTAATAATGTACTATTGAGTACTAAATACTCATGGCTCTGATTGTCAATATGTTGACGGATGTTGTGGCTGGTGTGATCACATCACAATATGGCCTCGAGTTCTCCTATAGATCCCATCATGCCCCTGAACGCCCATTCTATATTTCACTGTAGCGCCTGGGAATGTCTGTCCTGTTAAAATCATTACCAGTGCATTGAAATGTGACAAAAAAGTCCTGAGATTTGTGATGTAGAAACTTTAAGTTGTCATAATAACTGTACAAATGCATCATATCATTGAGATCTGTGATTTTTTTCCCTGCTTTTTCCTCACTGCATTAGGCTGACACTGTTATTTCGGGGGAAGTGTGACAGAGAATCAGTACAGACAACTGACCAGGTAGACACTTTTCCACATATAAAGTCAGTGATTTGCCAAAAACACGACCTTCAACACCATCATGGAAAAGACATTGTGAGTTTTTGCTCTGAATCACATTGCATAATCACCATCAGTAAACAGAGGGACCTACTCGGCTCTCACTGCCGGAGATGCAGGCTGTTTTCCTGGGGGAGCTGTCTGTATGAAGGACTGTCTGGGTCACAACTTTTTAATACATAAATTCAGCAATTTTCTCATATAATTTGCGAAAAACA
The DNA here is from genome assembly GCF_056507025.1 of Lutjanus erythropterus. Taxonomy (NCBI): domain Eukaryota; kingdom Metazoa; phylum Chordata; class Actinopteri; order Lutjaniformes; family Lutjanidae; genus Lutjanus; species Lutjanus erythropterus. Next base: position 3,084,813 of record NC_139323.1, on the reverse strand, counting down.
CAACCTAATACCACAATACTGTTTGTCTGTTGACTGTTTGTCTTAAAACAGGGCTGTGTGGGTAAAGTGTGGGACATTTGTGTTTTATTTTGAAAGCCCAGTGTTATCCAATAATGATCTGTTGTTGTCAGGCTCTGAATGTTGACTCAGGAAGCAAACAGAGAGAAATGTTGTGGATCATTTTTGTTATAAAATTGACCTGAAGTTACTTTCTCTTCTTTTATTCAGACTGAGATTCATTCCATCACAGCTATTTACAGTAGTTTCAGTGCTACTTCTGTCTGGTGTTTTATACAAATACGTTGAATCTAACTTGGTTTTAAAAGCTACAAATCATGCATATTTGGTATCAAATCACAGATAAAATTGTGTTTCTCCAAATGAAAACAACTTGTGATTGTCAAATTCTTTCTGGTTTTGAGAGCTGTTTGTTTGGGTTGAGCAGGAAAATTCTCATTTAAGAGAGAATTATTAAATAGCTATATTCTTCTAAAATTATGCCAGAATTAGACAAAGATTAGATAGTAAAGCAGTGTCATTTGCAAGGGCGCAGACCTTATTACAAAGTAGGGAGGACAGAGAGAAATTCAGCCCTGCAGCCTCATTTATAAAACTGTGTGTAGGATTCACCTTAAAAGATAATGTATAGATGAACACAGAAAATTCCTATGCACAAAAATATTCTGATATATATAACAGGGCTGACACTGGCTTCCCTTTATAAAGCACAATCATCTTGAAATGCAGTGCACCTTTTGCAGACGTCAAGTAACATCCTATAAATGGTCAGTGAAATATGCAAATGTATTATTCAATCATACTGAATGCATGAAGAGGATTCTTGCAAATGCTGACAGAAAAGCTAATAAAGACATTTCACACAGTGTGGAATCGATGTTTTTGTTGTGGTTGAGACAAGAAAAAAGATGTTTGGTGGACATTACAGACGCCAAAAAGGCATCAGAGTGGTACGTGTGGCGCACACTGTGAATTCTGCCGCCTCACAAGGTCGGTCCCTCACCAAAATAAAAAAAACAAGTGATCCGACAGAAAAATAGAAGGCAAAAAGCACAAAGACTGTTTGTGCCATGGGCAGGGAAAGAGGACACTTCGCTCTTTTGATGAGAAACTGACTGATTATCAGGGAATCCCTCCTGAGAGGAGTGTTGGAGACGGAGTGTGACAGAGTGTGCCAGATGATTCAGGTAGCCTGAGTCATCTGTATTCCCTTGTTTGAGATGAGAGAACACTAAAAGCACAAACTAATTCATGCACAAAAACAACCAGGGCTTCATTCATTAAAACAGTTTCTGTGTGTTCCAGCGGGTCAGAGGTTACAGCTGTGCGTCCCCTGCACCTCTGCCCCTCAGCTGTGCTTCTCAGCCCTGCAGCAGCAGCCGTGTCCTAACAGAAACAATCAACTCACAGGTAAAACCAACTGAGAGCCATATCAGTGTAAATGTCATTTGAGCTCTTTTTCTTAACCTTATTATTTATGAGAATATATTCCAAAAAAGTAAAGTATTGTTTAAGAATTACAGAACATATTTGAGTTTTTTTTTTTTTAATTTTCCTACAACAGATACCAGTTTGTATTTATTATCCTAAATCATGCATGGGTTCCCTCCAGAGAAAATCAATCAAGCAGGTAGCAGCTGTTTGTTTCATTGTAAGAATGATGGTAATCAGTTTTTGTAAACGATTTCTTCATGTATGATATGTGTGAGACAATATTTTGACACAGTGTAGTAATTTAATATGCTTTCTTGCATTTAATCCTTCTGCCATCAGAGTTTCACTTGTTCTGCACGTTCTCACGCCAAGTTTCTTTATAAATCCCAAATTTTGCTTAAAAAGTGGTGTATGCTTTCTTTTGTGCGTACGCCATGTTTATAAATGAGGCCCCTGGACTTATCAGTGGGGACTGACTTGGACTGAGAGGTAGTTCAGATCCAAACACCAAAGTCACATACAAACTGATGGAGGCAGCAGAAACCAGCTACTCCCATTAAGTCATTTGTGTATTTGTCAGCGGAGTCTGAAGCTCCGTCATTTTATTGTGCACATAAGAGACATTTTGAGATATTTTCCTCATCATCAGCTCTTCCTTCAATGATCTGCCAATGTTCTGAAAATTCTCATGAACTGTTAGACTTTTGTTCTAAATCAGGCATGTCTGAACCATTTCACAAAGGGCTGAGAGGCTGCAAGTTTTCATTCCAACCAATCAACAGCACACTTGATTTGACTAATCAGCTGTTTGAAGACTGAAATCAGCTGATTAAATGAGTCGAGCCTCTGCTCTGGCTTGGTAGAAACACACACAGCCCTTCATGGAATAGTTTGGACATGCCTGTTGTTATGCCCGGGTTGGGGGGAAACCTGAGCACAACACAAAAGCGACTCCCCTCTTTCCCCACTCCCAAGGATGACCAGTGCCACGGCAGGTGCAGTCCAACAAAGAATGATTTATTCATCACTCACATAAGAAAAAGTCAGGGTGAGCATGGCCCAAAATAACAAACAAAAAGATCTGGAGTTAAATTAAGTAACTTACCTACCCATAAAATAAAGTAACAGAAATACAGGTATTTTACCTGACTCCCTAACATAAACAGGAGAAAAAGGGGTTATAAAATAAATGGGCTTCTCACCCCTACCGCTACCAGGACTGCTCTCTGTTAAGTATTTACATTTGAAAAAGGCAACACATTAATCACAACGCCAGCCTTCTCAAGGCTGCACGGCACAAACGGACGGCGTGGCACGGTCTGGTTGGGAGTCAGGAAACAGAGGAGGAGCTCTGATGCCGGCAGGTGGCATTTTATCGTAGGCAGCCTCAGAGCCAATCATCAGCTGACACCCATGCTGAGGAAAGAGCACAAATAAAAACACAACACCACCCTCCGGCAAGGAGGGGGAAAACAACACTGACATAACATATTGCCATACAATAACACTCATCACAACCTGGGTCATAACACTGTTCTAAATTAAACCAAAACATATTGTTGTGATTTTGAAGGATTTTCAAATTACTATTCACGAATGTCGCACTCACACCATTTAAGTAATTCATTTGCTCTTCATGATATTCTTTTCACACAGTACAGCCAGTAAAAAACTGAATTCATGAAGCGATGAAGATTTGAGTCGTGGTACCGGCAAACACTGCAGCCTACTTTCTCCCCTGACTATGTGCCAGTGATTCATGTAAACTAGCCACCTGTAGACCAGACAAACCTCTGCTGGTCCCTGACAAAGCCATGTTTTACACTGAGCCTGCCATGACTCTAATATATGCATACAGCTCTGCACTGCTCAACACTGTTCATTATACATGAAGCCAGTATAAGAATGACCCTGACCGAGGACAAGAACGTGACTGTGATCACTCAGCGTAGCCATCAACAACCTTTTCACACATAATGAAGTTGCCATAATTATTAGCTATAGGGCCAAAATATCCAACTTGGTATGTGCAGATGTGACCCAGATTAGTCTGAACAATAATACAACAAGTCTCCTTGGTCTGCTGACATATAAATATTTATAAGCGGGTGAGCGTACAGGTCGATATAGGCTATGCTCAGTTTCTCTGTCATGTCAATCGTCAAAGCAAAACATGCAACATGATCATAAATATGCATCAAATGCATGCGGGGAAACTATAAATATTCAATGGTGTCTTTAAATCTCGTGGACTTGTGATGCATGCAGCCATCCACCCCCAAACTGCTCCAAACACAACTACAAAGGTTTCTTGAGCTTGAAATTTCTGTTGACTCGCTTCCTCGTGTGCTTAGTTTGGTGCAGTGGATGTATTCTGCTTGGTAGCAGATACAGTGTCTATAAAAAGTATTCACCACTGTGGATGTTTCCCCATTTTATTGCTTTTTGTTAATGGAATCATCGTCAATATAATTTGGCTTTTTTGACAAAAAGAAATGACAAAAAAAATCTTTAATGTTAAATTGAAAACAGATTTCTACAAAGTTGTCTATAAATTAAATAAAAATCATGTATATCATGTAAAATAAGTGATTGCATAAATATTCACCCCTTTCAAGTCAGTATTTAGTAAATGCACCTTTGGCCACAATCGCAGCACTGAGTCTGTGTGGACTGGTCTCAGTCAGGCTTGCACATCTGGACACTGCAACTTTATTCTGTTCTTCTTTGCAAAACTGCTCAAGCTCTGTCAGGTTGCACAGGGATCAGGTGTGAACAACCCTCTTCAAGTCCAGCCACAAATTCTCTATTGGATTGTGGTCTGGGCTTTGACTCAGCCGCTCCAGAACATTCACCTTGTTGTCTTTAAAACCATTTCTGTGTAATTGTCGCTGTGTGCTTTGGGTCATTGTCTTGCTGGAAAATAAATCCTCTCCCAAGTCGTAGTTCTCTTGCAGACTGAATCAGATTGTCCTCCAGGATTTCCATATATTTTGCTGCATTCATTTTACCCTCTACCTGTACAAGTCTTCCAGGGTCTGCTGCCCCCCCCCACAGCATGATGCTGCCCCCTCCATGCTTCAAAATGAGGATGGTGATGGTGATGGTTTGTGGTGATTAACAGTGGTTGGTGTCCACCAAACAGAAGTTAGAGGAAAAGGCATTGAACTATAGATGCACATTTTAGTTGTCAAAATATTAATACTTTTTAAAAATCTGGTGTTTAGGCTGGTGTTTAGATTTTTGAGTTTTGAGGCCAACTCAAACTCTTATCCTTTGAAACAAACTTTAAAAAGTTTCGCTAACCTATAATCTTTAGTTGAGATAATTTACTTTTCTTCCTTATACACTTGAATCTTTGAGTTTTACAAACTCAAAAATTATGGTCACAGTGAGCTGTGAACCTTTTGAGTGGGTTTCTAAAACTCAAAGATTTAAGTTTATCTAAAGAAGAAAAATTAATTATCTCAACTAAAGATAAGTAGTTGGTAAAACTTTTTCAAAACTTGAGAGTATGAGTTGACTCAAAAGTGTATTGCAGTATGTTGCCTTGAAATTTTGAGTCATATCAACTATTTCATAGGCCAGCAATTATAAATAGCAATTAAAAATAACCATTATTCATTTCAATATAATTTTATTCCAAAATCACAGGGAGCCACTGGTTGCAGACCCCTGGTCTAGTCTGATGGACAAAAAGTTCCATTTTAGTCTCATCACACCAAAGACCCTTGACCGTGGCGTCTCCTGCATGCCTTTTTTAATGAGATGTAATGAGCTTTCTTCAGCAGTGTCTTTCTCTGTCACTCTCCCATAAAGCTTTGACTGGTGCAGAACCCGAGCAACAGTTGTTGTTTGCAGAATCTCTCCCATCTCAGCTGCTGAAGCTTTGAACTCCTTCAGAGTTGTCACAGGTGTCTCCCTCACTAGTCTTCTTCTTGCACAGTCACTCAGTCTGTGAGGACGTCCTGCTCCAGGCACATTTACACATGCGTCATATTCCTCCCGTTTCTTAATGATGGATTTAACTGAACTTCAGGGGATGTTCAGTGACTTGGAATTTTTTTTGTATCCAAAAATAGCAATGTTACCAACTTGTTTTGGTTTTATTTTTGAATTCATTTTCAGCCTTTTCCCACAGGCTGAGATTGTTTTTGTGGAATTTTGTTATTATTAATGTTAAATTTGCATGTTTAGAATTTTATAAAATACATTTATTTAGAGTAAAGGCAAGTATTGTGTCCTTTTTATACAGACAGATTAAGAATTGTGAAAAAGCAGCTCTACTTCTCTGCAAACTGGAATTTATATATTTCTAATGTTTGTTGATAGTTTTTTTTACACATCCAACTGAATACAAGTTATTTGTTGGTATAAAACACAAGATAGCAAATGATTTTTTTTTTAAATAAGCCGATGCAGATCAAGGCCCTTTAATTACCTTCTGCCTGTACTGTTTCCACCAGGCTTTCTTGTGGATGTGGATGTGGATTCTCCACTGAGTGACAGCCCACCTGAACACAAACACACATCACACACAGATTTTCACCACAGCTTCACATCATCTGTTAAGTTTCCAAACATTAACAGTCAGCTGAGAGAATTTGGGGTTCTAGAGACCCATCGATTCCCCAAACCAGGGATGGGAAATTTAGTTTTTTTTATCACCTCCAAATACAGCAGGTAGGGGCTTATGTGATTGATTCCATGTTTGTACGTGTGATTATTAGTGCATCTTGTCAGAGCTAATTTCAAATACGACCAGACCAATTAGTCTATTTTTTTTAACGCACATTGTCAGCTCTCTTTTGTTCACAGAGAAAGCTGCTTTGTTGTAAATATAATTATAAAGCGAGTGAAGTGAAGTTACTTATTTCAATATAACAACCTTTCTGTTTCTTTCTTGGGTTGGCAATTTGTTTTTCAGCACCTTTGGAAGACGTTCCATAATAACCTCAAAATATAATGTAATTCTCTCTGTGGCCTGAGAGAAAACTAGACTCTACCGAGTGACAGCAGACTTTGTCCAGTCACAGGTCGGTAAAAAAGTTGGTGGCTCTCAGCTCAAAGTGTCAGTATTTGATAACCTGAGGATGAGACTCAACTTTCTCTAGAATCACTTACTGCACCTTTAAATCAAATCATTAACTCTAATCCTTCTGTAAAGTCCTGCCCTAACATCATTTTGAAGACAGAAATACATTAATGAGACACTGACTCTGTTTATATGAACACAATATTTTGTTTTTTTGCCCTTTTTCTGGAAAAATATTCCTGTGCTTTATATGGCTAATAAAAATGAATATTCCTCAAATATTCCAGTTTACATGCAGCTGTTCAGATTATGCACCTCTTTGTGTCAAAATAGAATTTTATTCAAACACAGCTTCCCTCTTTCATTCATTCAATCATCTTGAAAACGTTAATGTTGTGACATTTGTTCATCTACAAAAACCTGCTGATATCGGCATCTTTGATCATGTTTATAAGTGCAGTGTAAAAAAGAGTTGACAGAAACATCATTTCAAAGCAACTAGATTTTTGAATTTTCAATCAAATTCAAATTAAATTTAAACTTAAAGTTTTCCTGACCTATAATCGTTTGCTGAGATAATTTACTTTCTTGCTGAATCTTTTAAATTTAGAAACACCTAAAACTTTGTGTTTCAAAAATACCTGATGAACCTGATTTCTCATCATCTAGTTTCTAAAAAATTAAACAGAAAATCTCACATTAGCCAGAGTTTTTGAAATACAAATTTTTAGGGATGCACTGATAGTACTTTTTTCCCACACCGAGTACAAGTACTTACATTTGGGTACTTACCAATACCGAGTACTAATATGTGTTCTTAATAATGCCATTATGCCATTAATAGTGCCATAAGTTGTACTGTGCTATCAGGTCATTTTAGTGAAGAGCAGTTGTAGCAGCTTATTACCAAGAAAAGATGGTTTCAGACTGGTTGCAGCTGGGTTTTTTTTCCCCTTTGTCTTTGGATTAATTAGTCAAAGCATCAACTAGTTTACGCCCGCCGGGACTTATTGGACAGCGGCTGGCTGCGGTCTACAGGTGCACTCTGTGAATTTATTTCAGTTTTACATGGACTTACATGGCATTATACAGACAGTTTCCAAAGTCTCTGCGGTCATTAGTGGATGATGTTGAGGACAGTGAGTCTCTCACTGATAATGACGACGCGACCGAGAAAAGAGGGTAAGCATCAGCAAGTGCGATGAACTCTGCGTCGTGTTGGTTCTTTAGATGTTTGCTTGTGTCGAGCCGATTTCATGACATGGTAGGGTGTTGTATTGAAGTATTTTATCACTACAAGTATGAGTACATGAGGACAATATCAGTATAACCGGTGTACCCCTAGAAATTTTAGGGGGTTTCTAAAAGATTCAAGTTCATCCAAAGAATAAAAGTACATTTCCTCATCAAAATATTATAAGTTAGTAAGACATTTTCAAATCATACTGGTTTGAGTTGGGCTCAAAACTCAAAAATCTATTGAAGTAAGGTGCCTGGAAATTTTGAGATTTCTCAACTTTTCCGTTTTTTCTCTGTCAGTCAAATGTGGGCTTTTCTTTTGTGCAGCATCTCCAGCCTTGCAAATTGTTGGCTAGTTGGTTTGTTTACAGCTGAGAGCTGATCATGAATGGGTGAGAATTTGTGTCACAAACTGCAGTAAAAACCCAACTGAGACGCATATTTTCAATTTGAATCTGTTTACTTGTCCAAAGAATAACACCAGCATATCCCACGTCTAAATCAAAACAAGCTCCATTAAGAATGAGGTCTGATTCAGAATATCTAACTGGAATATGGTATTTACGTGACCGCAGGGTAGGAAGTAACTAATTACAAATACTGTTACTGTTACAGTTACTGTAATTAAGTTTTTTTCTTTTCTTTTTTTTTTGGGGGGGGGGGGGGACTTATACTTTTCTGAATAGAGTTTTTAATTTCTACATAAAAATTTCCATTATATTATGGTTTGATGACAAAAAAAATTACCCGAAAAACAGAAAAATTTGAAAATGAGAAAAACTATATAAATATTAAAGAAAAATTATACATTATTAAAGATTAATTGATTGTGAACTATAAAATGCACAACATTTGGAGAGGTGACGGTGAGCACTGAACAGAACAGAGGAGTTGGGAGAGATTCAGACCAAAGATGTGAAGAAACAAAAACCCCTTTAATTGAATGCTGCTATAGATAATACATCATCAGTTAAAAAGTAACTAATACTCTAAGTACTGTTTGAGACTTTGTATTTTTACTTCAGTATTTTTCTTACACTGTTACTTTTACTGATAATTGAGTAATATTTCAATAATGTAACAGTAAGCTAGCATTATTTTATAGTTGTCTTGTTGTGAAAAAATCCCATGAAAAGACTAATGCGTTAATCTGTTTCTCAGTGCATTCTCACTTCTCTCCCCTGTCTGTGTCTCTCAGCTCCAAGCCTATTGCTTCCTACTGAAAAATATGAATCTTTAAATGTGGATCACAAATATATACTTTCTTTCCAAGTCCAGTTTCTTTTCGTAAACCAGCTGCAGGGCACAGTAGGTTTGATAAAATGTTACTCAAATAAGAATAAATAGTGAAATTGTTAAAACCACAGCCAGAGATTTATCCACATTTGATGCTTTAGTGAGTATTTTTTCCCCCCAAAGGATGTAAACTGTAGCAGACCAAAAAGAAAATACAATTTAATTTCTGGGCTTTAATACCCAGTGAGTATATTCCTACGCTTTGCTGTATAGTACATGTAAGCTTTGCTTGCAGTGTAAATGAGGCCTGAACAGCACCGAGCTCTTCACTACAGGCTGTAAACCAGCACAGAGTAATGCAGTGTGGACAGGAGCTACCAGGTTATGAATTGGCTATTTGTGAGCCAAAATAAATCCCCCATTTCTCTCTCTTATTCTTTCTCACTTCCAGTCCCTCTACCTGTAACACCCCCCCACCTCTCTGTAGATTTAACTCCTCGCTGCCTTCTCTCCATTCCTCTACAGTATTTGCCCTCTTTCCCTCTCTTTCTCCATCCATCAGGGATGTAATTACCTGCCTGCTTTGGCTTCAGCACCTCCTCTCTTTCATTTCAGAAGGCTGCAGTGTAAAAGAAGGGAGGGGACGGACAGAAGAGAGGAATTTGAAGATGAATAAGTGATGGAGAGGTGAGCTTGATGGGTGTTGTGGAAACAGAGACAAAGGAACACACACACACACACTCAGTGATGTGTGTGATGAGTGACAGCTGTCATATCTGCTGGCTGGAGTCACTGTGGGCACACAGACTAATGCACAGAGTGAAGGGGGTTGTTGTGGTGGAGGATTCATGGCCTGCATGCATATTCCCACCTCCGCCCCCCCCGAGTGCACAGCTCTGCCTGTGTGTCCACTTGAACAAACACTGTGGGCGGTTTGGGAGGCGGCAAATTAAAATAAACAAACCTTTTCAGCCACCATGACAGCTTCTGTCCAGCACATAAAGTCAATAAATACTTCATGCTAATATACACTATTACATGCCTTTGTTAAATACTCGATTCTGATTGGTCAGCTGCATTATTCCAAGGTCTGTCATTTCTTTATAGCAGACTGTTGCTATGGACACAGTTCCAATCATAGACTCTGGAGGAGCAATAAAATCATTTTTAAATCAATTTAAATCAATATTTTGTGTCAGTGCATTGTTTTATTTTGTAACCATTTAATAAGTGTGATAATTTACAGTAAATGGACCATCATTATGAAATAGGTCCTGCAATACCCCATTGGGGTTTATTATGACCTTACTTAGCATGTAATTACACAGTTGCACCAGTTAATGGAGGAACTACATATTTATAAGACAAAATAAGAGTTTTGTTTGTTTCTAGACATTAGAGTCCTGCACCAGGTCAGGTACTCGGCAGGTAACCTGCAGAAATGTTGTGTAATGGGTAAAAAAATGAACTAACTGGGTGGGCAACAGGTGAAACAATAATATAATATATATATAATATATAATATAATTTTTCTTTTCCCTCAGAAATCAGAAATAGTGCAGTATTTTTAACTTTTATATCCACTAATACAGTAATATCAATTCTAATCTTTAACCCACATCCTGCCAAATAACAGACATGACATAAAGGCAAAAACACACATTAGAGGATGCCAAACTGTGGACAAAACATCGTCAAAGGACAAGTTGGACATTTGAGAGGATTTCGGTGAAGCACAAAGACTGAGAATAATGTCTTTACAGAGAGAGTAAAGTACTGAAATAAGGTGCTGTTGTGTACTGGTACCAAATTCCAGGTACCGGTATCAGCACTGGGGCTGATGAGACTGTGACTGGTTATGCAGTTATGCAAGGCCAAATTCTGACTTGTTGATGGTGCTTGATGAAAAGTGAGGAGATTATTAGGTAGTATTATTAGGTAGGTAATAGGCAATTATAATTCTTCTTGTAGTAATAAATACCGCGTTTTTGACACTGCAGCTAATGGCGAAAAAAAGGCAACAGGTAAGTGTCAAATGTGAAAATGTCCACACCAAAGCCAGTCTACACTTGACCGCCAGTGAGTAACTCTGCTAACCAATAGGTTTTGGCAGTATCTATTTTTTCATACCTTCACAACCCCCTGACATCTCACCAGGGTGTTCAGTATATGACAGTATTTGTGTGAAAAAGCAGATTATCAGAAGCTGATAATAGAAGTCATTGTAGCATTTATGACACTGTCTAGCTTGCAATGCATAGTGTTATGCGACATGCAATTAGCTGTCTTAGACAAGTCCTTCTGGGTTTAATTATTTATGGTCTATACATGAATGAATACATAGGAAATAAGCAGCCTTATTCCACAGATTCTTGCCAGTGGATGTGATGACAGCTGTTGCTGCAAATACCAAATACCTTCTGTGTTTCAGGTAACTTTATGCATGATGATGGCATTGAACATCCATACCCTTGTATACTATAATAGCTTGATACTGCCCAAACCTTGCTATAATGTTGCCACAGCTACAAACAATGAAACACAAATACACTCCCTTTCAAAAGAACCCTCTACAACCCCCCCCCACCCACCCAACTTAAACAAGCTTCAGCTAAACTTTGGAATGCTTTTTGCACAGATCAAGGTCTGTAGATTTGCAGTTTAAAGTAGGCTCTATGACTGAAGGCTTTACTGCATGAAAGGAGAGGAGGAATAATTACAGCCGGTACATTTTTGTCATACTTGTGGGAAGTGAAGTATTACATTAAAACATACTTGAAAAAGTCAGAGCCTATCCAACAAGATGAAGAGCAAATGTCTGAAAGTGGTGGAGGAGGCCACAAAAACAATGTAAAGATCTTCAGAGAAACTTAGATGTTATATGACACATGATTTCTTTTCATCATCATGATGCATGTTAACACAATATAAAATCAGCATGTAATGCCTAAAGTAACAACTCAATCAAATGAACAAAGCAGAAGTGATGTTGTGTCATGTGGGAGAAGTGAACAGCTCTTTACTGTAATCAAAGAGTCAGTAAGGCCTACAGAGAAGAATGGAAATCACTTCATGGACCTGTGGTTGAACTTACATGAAGTACTGTATGTAAAATCCCCACTACTACTGCTACAGTTCACTCAGCTCACATACCAATGACAGTGTTAACAGAGGGTCAGTCCAGCAGTGCTGCCAACCTTCAGGAACACTGAAGAAAGGATTTGGAGAAATTATCCGGCTGGTGCACCTATTAATAAACCTTCATCTCAGCCTCCCACACACGTACATATGCACAAAGGTTTTATAGCACCATGTATAGGCCTAATGGATTCATTGAGTGTTATGTACATCGCCTACACAAACTGATTACCATTTCTGCAGGCAAAAGTGTATTTGAATTATATTGAGTGGTAGAAGTCCATTTGGAGTAACTGACCTCTTGGAAACAAGAAAATTAACTTAAACTAACTAACTGGCCATCTGGGAAGTCGTCCTTAGAAACAGTGTGGAAAAGGGCAAGCACTTTCAAAAAAACAACAACACTTGGCATGACTAACTTCAACCAATCAGATCAACACTTCCATGGATGTCTCTCGCAGTTATCACACCTATAAAACCACACCAGTAGTTTCTCCTAGGACACTGCACCACTTTTGGTGCAGACACTAATGGATAGCTTGAAGCCTGGCAAGATGGATTCTCACCTGATCTCATGAGAATACAGTTGCCTTGCAAGGTGAGAACTAGCACTGTACCACTGAAGAAATGTGTTTTGTTTGTAAGAGAACATTACAAAAAGTGTTGTTACCTGTTAATAAGTGCATAATAAAAGATTTATTAAGCCTAACAAAACATTGTTTTCTCTTTACATCCAGTCAGCTGCAAAATGTATAGTTAACTGTTAATAAGTGCATAATTAACTTCTAATAAATGCATAAAAAAGGATGTATTAATCTTAATAAAGTGACAAAACTTGTAGGTAAAGGTTTAAAAATGACATAATAGGCAAGTTAGTGAAATTCAATAAATGTGTTTGCTATTATAAACAAATTATAAGAAACTCATAAGGCTTTTATTAACTTTCTTAAGCTATCTATAAGCTTTTAACAAGTTTTTAGTAAGTGCTTACAACTGTCCTCATGGTGCACATCTTATCAGGTTGCAAAACATCATTGACCCAAGGCAGGTACAGATGGTGCCATGACGAAGTGTCACTGACGCCTGCAGACACCTTGGAGCAGGAACAAAGGAAGGAACAACAGGCTAAAGCCAATCCACCCCACGGCATCAAGTTTGTGAAGGAAGGAGAAAATTCTTAAGCTAAAAACTCAACCAATCCCTCCCTGCCTCAGTCAGCAAGTGGATGGGTGATGAGACTCGACATTGGAGGGAAGCTCCAGTTTCTACAAGTTGTGTTGTGCACTACCCTGAGGCCAGATATGGTTATCTGGTCAAATGAGGAAAATCATTTCGGTAGAGCTTACTGCACCATGGGAAGCGGGCTGTGAGGAGGCTGCAGAACCAGAACATACCAACAGTTGGTCAATTATTGTTCCCCTGCACAGATAGTGTGGAATCTGCTAACCAGGACAGGAGTGAGAGGCCAGGAGAGGAGAAAAGTAGTTCAAAGGTTGGAAGAGGCAGCTGAAAGACCCTCCTGCTGGTTATGGCACAAAAGGGAGGAGATTAGCTGGAACTCAGGGGAGAGGGGCAGCGAGCCGACCACCACTGCAGACACACCATTCACAGAGTGTTGTGGTTAAGGGTGAAAACATTTGATGAAGACCTCTTCTCCTGGCCAAAGCTACAACTACACTCACCATAACTAGACTAGTTTGGAGTTGGCATGTTGGAGATATTATCAATTCACAGTAATGCTAATAAACAGCTTATAAAAACATATAAGCCCCTTATTACCCATGAACTAAGCTTAATATTACTTTGTATGCATATTTCACTGATTTAATTTGGTGATGCCTTGTCTCAAATGACTTCCCAACATAATGTCACAGCACAGGTAGTATTGGTAAATTATTTTAGGCTTATTTTTAGCCTTATGGCTGCTACTAACAGGGCGTACATTCAAGAAACGCCTTCTGCTGTCAGTCAGCAAGACAAGGATGCAGGTACTACTGGAAACCTAGATGCGCCTGACTTTCTGTCACTGGTCTACTGGCTCTATGACAGTAAGCTGCCTTGAAATTTTAAGTCGTCTCAACTTTTTTTTAGGTGTCCTTTTTGATGAGAGGAAACAAAATAACAAAACAGTGAGACGGCCTGTTAACTGAACTTCAACGCATGCATTTCTCATTTCTAAAGTATTGAACGTGTATATGCATGCATCAAGATAATATAAAGTGATGCATAAATGGCAGTAAAAATGGTCAGGAACATTCATTTATGCACAAATTAACTCTCCAAAGATTTGTTGATAAGGTTTATTATGAACTGGGTCGTGATGGTTTGTCATTTTAAAAAAGGCCTCCCTCTAAAAAATTTGGAAAACACTGCTTTAAGTCATCTGTCAAACTCATTTTTCTGCAGCCCACCTTTGTGTCCTTATGAGGATATATACAGACATATACACATATACATTATTGTGCTCCAAATGGCCCAGTGACCTTTTCCACAGTATCTGCATTGTTAAAACAGACCCCAGCAAATCAATAAACACCTTCGGGCTTGTTTATCAGGCAAGACATGAACAAATGTGCTCTCATATTGCCTTGTAAAGGGATTACACAAGAGCTGTGGCATTTTCAGTTTCTGGATTTGGGAGCTGGATGCAAGTTGTATCACAAGAGTGTGGCTCCATCGAACTGTTCAACCAATTTGTGAGCAAACTTGTAAAATTGCAAAAAAAATTGAATGTTTCCCTCCACTGGCTGGGTGACTAATAAATCGTTCCTCTATTACAGAAGTCACGGTCGGCCAGACGAAATTCTACACACATGGGTGACAAATTGAAGGAAAGACTTGAATAAATGAGTGCATGACCACAAAGAATGGAGGTGCTTGATGAAAATGATGTGAAAAATCTTCTATAGGCTTCACAGTCACAACAGATTTTGGAGTGACTGTTACACAGCACTTTCCACCATCATCATGGAAACAGAGCATCCTTTTTAAAAGAGCTCTTCAACACGTCTGTGACAAGAAGCACTGAAGCTGCTCTGGATTCTCCTGGTGGAGCGACGCCTTGCCAACACACTTCATGTTGGTTTTTCCTTTCATTTGTCACCCATCTATATGTAAATTGGATAGCTGGCTAACATTTGCCCACTGATAAAACTTTTATGAGCAGCCTTCAAGCATACACACTGAAATTATGGGAAAATTGACCAAAATGGTAACAAAATCTTGAGCATGAAAGAAAAGTCAAGGAAAGTCACCTGCAGGGAGATTTAGTCCATCAGATAAAAGATATAAAAAGGGAATTTTGCACAAACAAAAATGATGTATGTAACTAGTATGCATTACATAGAGCTGTAGAAACGATTAATAAAATTTGAAATTGACACTGGAATTCAAAAGAGAAAATTAAAATCACAAAAGTCACAATTTTAATTATGACCTAACAAAAAATTACATAGCAACATCAGTTTCAAAACAAGCTGTGGCAAGTTTAAGACAGAAACTACTGAATAAAGTATCTAAGTCATAAACCATCATGGGACCTAACTTAGGAAAAAATATGAACTGTACTTATTTTTTGATCCCGTTTGAATTGTGCCATGAATCAGTCATATGATGTTTGTCATTTAGAAAATAAATTGTTGAGTTAAGAGAGACAGAATTTGTTGTAAAACTGTTGAAGTATCAGACTGTGAAGAGACATAAGTGGAAAGACCACACAACCCAGAAGTTGTGCAAGTGATATCATGATTTTCTCTCCCCAAAAGCTAAAGTTAGCCGCTGAAGCTACAATGCCTGTGTATTTTCATACCGGGATGTAGTCACACAACAGCAGGTCTTACTTGTACTTTCTCTTCCCGCTTGATAAAAGCACCAGGAGTCGCTGATAAAACTCTTCAGGAAAGATAACATTACAAGGGACAGCAAAATTGGTGTTGGTGACATATATTGCATGAGATGAGAGATGTAGTCCATTACTACGTTATTTGTTAGCATTAACCCTGATAAACAGTTCCCTAATCTTTACTAGTGCCCATGTTATTTCTACTTTATGACTTAAATGCACTTGAACACACCAAAATCTGATAACAACTTTCCATCTCGAAAAAAATGGGATCATCCACGGAGCAAATGAATGCACGTCTTGTCTTGTAAAGTTATGTTTTAAATTGATGAAAATCATATATGCAATTCATGGCATAGTTCAAACAGGATCAATCAATAATTTGTCTCTCACTTTAGACCACCATAAATATTTTTTTTCCAAATTTAGGTCCCATGCATGGGACACCAGAGAGGGCATGATGTAGCCATCTTATAATCTGGCACTCAACTTTAATTTGAAATACTGGGCTGTAGACGTGCTGCTAGGCAGATTTTGTTACCTCTGGTCAGAGCCAGGTTAGCTGCTAACCCTTGTTTCCTGTCTTTATGCTATGCTACGCTAACCAGCCTCTGGCTGTAGCTTCATACAGAATGAGACTGGCATCAGGCTTTTTAATGCTGGCCAAGACAGCAAATAAGCATTATTTCCTCAAATTGTTCAACCCCAGCTGGACCTTATTCTATTATTGGATAATGTATATTGTGACAATTAATATATTGTTCTACAAGACCTGAAACATTCTTTGTGTATCTAAATATACTTTTCTGTTGTCTCTGTACAGCAGCTCTTCACTAACTTAAGAGACACCATAGATTATTGTGATTTTAAATGTATGTTATATATTGTGTATGTATATTATACTGTTCTGACATTAGGAGTCCCTTAAAACAGTAACAAAAGATATAGTTTGATGATGTTGTGAGGGGATCTAGCAATTAGGGAATATTGCCTGAACCGTACGATGTAATTCCCTTGCTGTTAAAGATAACCAACTTGTTAGATATTTAAGCAAGAACATTATGTAGATAGTTCTCAAGGCTACATTTGGTAAGCAAACTTGGGTTTTACAATATACTTTACAGTATGTTTGTAGTGCAAGTAAAAGCACAGGAAGAAGACAGTTTAAAGGCACAACAAAAAGTAAAGAAAAGTAATAAAGAATTAACACACAGCTAAGGATGAAGAGGAGAAAGAGAAAGGTAAAGGAAGGAGGATAAGACACAAAGAGGGAAGCGAGAGGGAAGAGGACAAAGCAGGAAACAAGAGAGCAGAGGAATAAAGAGAGGAGGAAGAAGGAAAAGATGAAGGTGAATTGGAGAAGAGAATAAAGTGAGAGTCGGGGTGGTGCGGGGGCCAGTGTCTGGAAATAGACCCAACAGAGACGAAATAAAAAAGCACCACCATCACTGCAGCAGCAGAGCGGCACAGTCCGCAAATTCCCTTATAGATATTTTATGGAGCGGAAATCATTCGATGCACCCTCACTGTTCTGGTCAGAAGTGAGATGGAAAAAAGGGCAAAAGAGAAGAGAGAAGGAGGCGGAAGAAAAAAGAAGGTGAAGCTGGCTGCAGTTATTTTTATGTAATGGAATTTTAACGAGGGGCAGCAGACATCAGGAAATGGCTCAGTCAACTCAGAGAGCAAATAAAGTGTAAAATATATATGAGAGCTGTTGTGTCAAAACACAATTTCAGCTTGGACATTCTCTGAATGTTTTGCCAACTAAAGTCATTCAAAACATAAGCTGTCAATGTGAAAATGAGCAAAAATGGGCTGTTTTTGAGTGTCCTCGCCAGAAGGACAGCACCAGGAGCTAATTGCACCTCTGCTGACATTTACCCGAGAAGAACCTCTAGCAGCTGTGTGAACAGGATTGGGAGGGTAACTCTAAAAATGTATTTTAATACAGTTAACACTTCCCTGTTAAAAATGTTGTCCAAGTATCACAATATTAAAGTAATGTAACTTGATTACTTTCTATTATTTTTGGATTACCTCAGTATGATGAAATTGTTTAGCCTAATCTAGTGTTTTTAGGGTGATTAATCTGTTGATTGTTATCTCAATCAATTGATTGGTTGTTTTGCTCATAAAATGTCAGAAATTGGTGAAAAATGGTTGATCACTGTTTCCCAAAGACCAAGATGATGTCCTCAAATGTCTTGTTTTGTCCCAAAGTCAAAAATGTTAAATGAGGATTAAAGAAACCAGAAAATATTGACAACTAAGAAGCTGAAATCAGAAAGTTTTGATATTTTTTTAATTCAAAAATGACTCAAAATGATTAATCAATTAATTACTCCTGTCACAATCTTGTCACTTGAAAAATACTTCTGTACATCCACGTGCAACACATTTGGACCTATTTTTCAAATCTTTCCTGTAATGATTATTTTCATTATCAAATAATGCCCATCAACCATTTTTTCCATTAATCCATTTGGTATTTGCTCCATAAAATATCAGAAAATGGTGAAAAATGTTGATCGGTGTTTCCCAAAACCCAAGATGACGTCCTCAAATATCTTGTTATACAAAGAAACCAGAAAATATTCACATTTAAGAAGCTGAGAAGCTGAGGAATATATGGACATTTTTTCTCTTAAAGAATTACTCAAACGGATTAAATGATTACAAGAATAGATGCAAATTAACTAGTCAGTCAATAGAGATGAATTGTTCCAGCTTCATGTGTTTGATGTTTGTTGTTAGATTAATTAGTTTGTCCAGCTGTCCCTTCCTTTGTGTGCACAATTTATTGATTGATTGATTTAAACAAAAAATGTTGAAATTTCCACCCAATGAAGCATTTTTTCACTACAGGTCATGATGATGAATTGACAGCTGTGTGTGAACTGTGCATGGTGGTATACTGTATTTATTTTAAAACTGTAATCCTACTAATAATTCCCATTTTTTCTAAATGTATCTATAATCTGATTACATCTTTTTTTTTTATCTGTAACTGTAATGGAATACAGTTACCTTGTTTATATCCAGATTACATAATCCCACCTGTGTGTAAATTATTACTGTTGTTGGTAAAGAGGAAGGCAGAGGGACCCCTGTCTGGGACTGTATACCTGATGCTTCCAGGAACTGCCTCTCAAAAGTTTAGAGGAACACCAGTGCACTTCTCTTTATAGGAGGCAGGAAAATTAACCCAGCGTTCAGTTGCCAAACCAACCATTTAGTCCTCCAGTTGTTTCTCTTGTAAAACTGAAACAGAGTGTTTCATAAAGATAAAGCATAAATCTTAGCTTTAAGTACTTTAGCCTTGTTACAAGCTGTGAGGGTGGGTGTAGTGTGTAATGGATCTTGTGTTTCCAACTATTTACTTTATCTCAAATGAATAGTTTGACATTTTGGGAAATACTTGCTTTCTTGTCAAGAGTCAGATAGAATCAGTGAATAGCAATTTCTACATTAAGTAAGTAGCTCAATCCAGGAGACAATTAGCCTTAGGTTTACATAAATACTGGAAGCAAAGGAAAACAGCTACACTGGCTGTCTTCAAAAGTAAAAAGAAAGAGATCCCTACCAGCCCCTCTTAAGCCCTGTGTGATACCCCTCAGCATCTCATGCTCATGCACAGGGTACCCTATAGTGTCTGTATGAGACACTGCCACAAAGTGTTTTTAACATGTGGTTAGGTTTAGGCAGGAAAAGATCTTACCTTGCAAGGCAGCTGGCTTAACAAGATCACGCAAGCATCTGTCTTGCCAGGCTTCGTTTGTGTCTGAACCAAAAATGATGCAGCCAATCAGCGTCATAGGAGGGACTACTGGTGACAGCGAGAAAAGAAGACGTAGACAATGTAATAGTTATATCAGAACTGGAGAATACTTCTTCACTGACAGAAGAGCTTTTCTCGATGGAAAAGATGTTTTCACTCTTTTCTGGACTGGCTTTGGCACAAGTTTGATCTGATTGGTTGTATTTAGCAAGTGATAGACATGATTGACAGATGGTTCACCCAATCACCTGCCAGATGTTTTTTTTTTTTTTTTTTTGAATGTGTCTGCCCTTTTCCAAACAGTTTCTAAGGACAGCTTCCCAGATGGTTCTGTGTGACAATCCATCTGGCGTGTCAGGTTATGACATGCCCACTCCACCCTCTCTGTCCTGATGTAAATTTGTGATTGGTCAATCATATCTCAGTTGTCACTATATTATTAGTATTGTTATGTCTTTGTTCCTTGTTGCTGATAGAGAGTTCAATCAGCCTACTCCCCAAACAACTCAAAACAATAGAGTCAATACTTAAAGGAGAATACATTGTTTAACAATGGCAAGGACATTTGGCACATTTCAGTTGGGACCCCACCAACCTAATCAGCTGTACTGGTCATCCCACAACTGGTTGGACTGCAATCATCCCAGGAATAGAGGGCCAGGATAAGAGCTAAACTAACCCGGCTTGGACCAAGGAGAGCGAGCAAGAGAGAGATGCATCATCATTGGCCCACTCTGCACCAGCCTGCATCCTCCTCCTCAAACCCTGGCAGAACAAATGCAGATGCAGTGGTAACTAAAAGTTTGTCTGGAGGTAAAGTTACTGCAGCTTGTAAGCTAGCGTTTGTTGGCTTGACATGCTGATGTTTGTAGCTTATGTTAGAGCAGATAAAGACAAAGTTAAACCATGTCTCACATGTCCTCTTGTGATTTACATTTGTGAAAGACTACAAAAAACAAAGTCACCATCCAGACTCATGAAATACCAACTAATGCAAAGCTTGACAGGCCTGTGGCGCCCCAGTAACGGTTGCTACGCTATAACTGGACAGTTGCTGTTCGCAGGAAGGGCTGAGCGAAGGGTCAATTGCCTACTGGCTCTAGCTCTTTATTTGGCACAAAAATATGACAGCAATATCAATCTTTTGATCAACTCTTGGTAAGAAAGTGAACATGTTTTCATGCTACTCTTTACCCTGTGAGAATTTTCTTTACCCCAAACCAAAATATTTTCCTTCTGAATATCATTTTATAATCATCTTTTTGTAAGTCATTTGTTTGTCTTTTTGATGGCACTGCCAAACCATGTCAGAAAATGCTCATATGAGTTGATTTGCCGGGGAAGGACAACATATTCTCATTCAGAGAATCTGCTGTAGTGTGGGGCTGAATCTTGAATACTTATGCCAAAAAATAAACTGGTTTGTTTTTAGTGATTTGCCAAGACTCCAGTTTACTGATAAAGACAGAGAGAGGGTAACAGAAAGAGAAGTTAAAAGGGCCATTGAATTGGACAGATTTGGGAGCGCAATGATGAAAAATTATAAGTCAGTGTTTTGTTATGACGGGGTTAGTCTGTAATAAAATTACATTTGACACAACATGATTTGTTCTCTAGGTGCTTGTGTAATGTGCCACTGTGGTGCTTTTACTCTTTATTTTCATCATTTTAATGTCCATTAGGGATCAAGTTCATCAGTCTAATTAGTATACATCGTGTGTGTTCAGTTAGGGAGTAATATGGCTTTTAATTACACACTTTCTGCTGAAAGAAGAGCTGCAAATAAACCCATCTGAAAAACACCCATCTAGCAAGCACAGAGACACATGTACCCTACTAAACACTGAAACACACACACAAAGGACACACTATACAACATTCATTATGACTCATTTTGATGTTTGGACTTGTTTCTGTAAATTTCTTAAATCTGAAGTGAGATCTGCTAATAGAAAATGATTGTTGAGTGTGAGAAGGAAATCCAACTAGTTATCATATGTGTTCTCCTAATCTGTACTCTGTTTTAGGTATTTTACAGCAACATAAAAAACTCAACTCTGTTTGGTTCACAGATATCAGTTGCAGGGTTCCTGCACCATTTCCAAGTCAAATTCAGGCACGTTTCAAGCATTTTCAAGGTGCATTTTCAGGTTTTTGGCCAACAATTTTCACTGCTTTCTGACATTTTATGGACAAAACAACTAATTGGTTAGGTCAAGGTCAAGGTCAAGTTTATTTATATAGCACATTTAAAACAACCGAGGTTTGCCAAAGTGCTGTACAATCTAGAAAGCACTTAAGTATTAAAAAACATAATTGACAGATCAAGTCCAGATAGATTAAATTAAATCTGTGTTCAAATAGTTTGAAGTGAGCAGTGTTGGGCAGTAATCCTTTACTCAGTAACTTCTTACTGTAATATTATTTACCCCTCACAATTTCCAAAACAGAAATTATATTACGGATTCTAAAACAAGTCTCAGTTACTGACTTACTTTTTGACCTAGTTAGGCTGTCTTATGAAGCTCAGCGTAAGTTCAATCAGGAAGACCTTCTATTACGCTGCCTTCATTCATAACTTTCCTTTACTCGTCTCTCTCCTCCTATTCCCTCTAATCAGCTGTTTGTGGGCGTTCACCTTCGTCTTTACTATCCAATCAGATTTTGCCACGGTCACAGTAGCCAGTCAATTTGCTGCTGCCAAAACTTTAAATCGCCTCTGTCTTTGCTCCATCAGTTGTCATTCAGTCAGTCGCGCGACCCTCCTCCACCCCTCTCTCCTCCAGTCATTGGACCCAGGTAGCCACAAGATGTTCACCTCGATCCTCCCTGACACCCGCTTCTCCAGTCTTCAGGTCCAGGCAGCAGGAGTCTAGAGCCACTTCACCTCACCAGTCTCTGCTTTGCACCTCATCATCACCACCACCACCAGTGTCTAGACCCCAGGGGGTTCTCTTCACTACAGCTTCATCACCCCCATTTATATATGTGCTTATTGTTTCACCTCAGTGGGGTCTAACCGCCAAAGACTTTTCATGATTCATATCTTATGCACGTGTCAATAAACCATTTCTTTTACTCTTAGTCTCTCCTGATTGAAATGATGGTGTGTATGTGTGGCAGGTCAGTGCAGGTCACGTCTGCTGCAGCCAAAAATTAAAAGAATGGACGAAGAGTGAGAGAGTCATACTTGCCAAATGTGGAGGTATTGTCATTATTTTGAGTTTGTTTGGCTCCTCCAGAGAGAATACGCAGCGATGGAATCTAATCTGAAGGCCGCTCAGAGAGGTTGACTTTGTTTCAACTACAGCCAACATCTGGAGAGAAGCTTTCTGTTAATAATTCACTGGATCAGCAGTTCAACTTTGGAGCACAACAAGGCCACCAACAAGATAAATATAATAATATAACAAGTACTGCAACTAATTCCTTTTAATACAAAGTAATAAGTAAAGTAATATTATTGTAGAACTTTTTAAAGAAGTAAAGAGCTTTAGTTTAGTTTCAAGAGAGGAAATAGCATTATGTCTGTCTCATCAGCTGATTAATGATGCTAATTATCCAGTTAAAAACTCCCAGAAACACTACAGCACAAAGGAAAGGAAGAGATTAGATAATTGTAACTAATGCAATGGTTCCCAAATTTTTTCTGGCATGCCCCCCTTCAGAAGCCAAAAAAGTTTTTATTCTGTTGTTTTTTCCATTTGAAAACTGGTCACCATTCACTTCCATTGTTTGGGAGATTCTGCAGCACTGTTTTCCTGTGACTCCAGCAGTGTTTTGTGGACTAAAACCTAAACCTTCAGTCAGCATGAGGGTGAGGAGATACTGACTGAATTTTTGTTTTCTTTTAAATTGTGTCATTTAAAGGTTTGTTTATGCTATTTAGAAATAATATAAGTTAATTCTTAGATTGCTGAGAAAAAATGTTTAGCCAAGTTACAAAAAGATTGGTTCCACCCCTCCAGGCAGTAGTGCAGTAGTGTGTGATAAAGTCTTTTTAATCAGCGTCCCTGCTCTGTTTGAGAGCACCTGAAGTTCATACGCCATCATTTACAGGTTTTTCTCTTCTGGAGTGCTTTGGATCTCTTACTTTTCCTAATAATAGGATCAGGTAAGAAAAAGGTCAGCACTCTTCTTTTTTCCATTTACAGATGCGTGACTTTCCGGTCAAATATAAATTGGGCCGACCGGCATCAGATGGCCTTTGATGTTAAAATTGTGCAGAAAGTGAGAAGGCAATTACACTGTAATCCAGGCAGGCAGTGATGGCAGCAAATGGCAGCCTAATCAAGTCATTAAGATGATTCCTTACAACATAAACACTGGTTACACACAGACAGGCGGGCGGGAGGACAATACAGTTTGGATGCAGCCGTACCACAGTGTGGATGAGCCTTTTGTGTGTGTGTGTCTGTGTGTGTCAGGCAGTGGCTGATGGCGTGATTAATACAGCCCATCAGTAACAGCAGCGGTCTCGCTTCACTGAGCGGCAGAGAGACTCACCCGTCGATTCCCTGTCCACCCAACACACACACACGAAAATGCACACGTACACAAACACACACACACACAGACACACCTATCCCATTCATCATCTGAGTTGCAGGAGAGCGCGGAGCTGTAAGTACTCTGCCTTTCTTTCTTCTTTTCCCTCAACCTGCACACTCCCACTTTTCCTCTCCACTATGCTACACTGCCTCAGAAGCCATCAGCTCCACTCCACCTCCATTTTTCTTTCTGTCTCTCCCTGCTCTTTTCCTAAATCACTTAACTGTACTAAATCAAAAATGTCCCTCACATCTTTACCTCCTGCTTCATCCACCCTTCACTCTCAGGCCCTCAGCCAGGTGTGGAGCTGGAATGTGGAGGATGAGTGAGAGCTGAGATCAGGAATGTGTGAATCTGAGTTAAAAAAGTAAAGGACTGTATAGACAAAGTAAGGACTGTTTAGACAAACTAAGGACTGTTTAGACAAAGTAAAGGACTGTATAGAC
This sequence comes from Lutjanus erythropterus, assembly GCF_056507025.1. Taxonomy (NCBI): domain Eukaryota; kingdom Metazoa; phylum Chordata; class Actinopteri; order Lutjaniformes; family Lutjanidae; genus Lutjanus; species Lutjanus erythropterus. The sequence goes on along the minus strand of NC_139323.1, from coordinate 3,060,097 downwards.
AAAGTGAGGACTGTATAGACAAAGACAGGACTGTATAGACAAAGTAAGGACTCTATAGACAAAGTGAGGACTGTATAGACAAAGTAAGGACTCTATAGACAAAGTGAGGACTGTATAGACAAAGTAAGGACTCTATAGACAAAGTGAGGACTGTATAGTCAAAGTGAGGACTCTATAGACAAAGTGAGGACTGTATAGTCAAAGTGAGGACTCTATAGACAAAGTGAGGACTGTATAGACAAAGTGAGGACTGTATAGATAAAGTAAAGGACTGTATAGACAAAGTAAGGACTCTATAGACAAAGTGAGGACTGTATAGTCAAAGTAAGGACTCTATAGACAAAGTGAGGACTGTATAGTCAAAGTAAGGACTCTATAGACAAAGTGAGGACTGTATAGTCAAAGTAAGGACTCTATAGACAAAGTGAGGACTGTATAGACAAAGTAAAGGACTGTATAGACACAGTAAGGACTGTATAGACAAACTATGGACTGCATAGACAAAGTAGGGACTGTATAGACAAAGTAGGGACTGTATAGACAAATTAAGGACTGTATAGACAAACTGGACTGCATAGACAAAGAAGGGGCTGCATAGACCATGTATGGACTGGATAGACATACTGTTGAATGTATAGACAAAGTAGGGACTGTATTGACAGAGTAGGGACTGTATAGGCAGTATATTATTGCAGTGTTTGCACCGGGCAGTCTTAATTTTGGGAATAATTTTTTTAATTTAATTTGAGTCTTAGTTGCATACTGAAAATGTGTGTAAGATTTAGTCACATTTTAGTCTTTTTTTTGATTTAGTCAAGATTTAGTCAGTGGAAATGAAATTTTGCTCACAATTACAGTCAATGCTTTTCCCATAGGTTTGAGAATTTCAGAATTTCAGTGTCTAACTTTAGTCATCTTTACCTCCTGTTTCATCACCTTTCACTCTCAGGCCTTCAGCCAGGTGTGGAGTTTGCTTGTGGGGGATATGTGTTTTAGTCATAATCTGTTTTGGTCACTAGTTCGTAAATAAAGTTCTTTCATAAATTGTTTAGTGTTGGTCTTAAATCAGGAAATTGTGTTACAACCCATCCATAATACAACAGATAATATTTTCAGTTACTGCAAACTAAATAGGATTTATATGAAGTTATAAAATCATTTGGATCATAAGTAAGACGATCAAATAAACCCCTTTGTGTCAACACAATTTAATTTGTCACTGATAAATATTTTAATCAGGATTTTGCTTGAAGTCAAATCCACACAACGTTACAGTTCACCTGCATCCAGAAAATTACTGTTGCTCATATTCAGTGTGATGACATTTTTGCATTGCAAAATGAAATTACATTTAGTGGTGAATATTGTGTACTTGTCTACTTGTGCTAATATTAACAAACTGCTGGTATAGTCACCTCTGTCTCCCCTGTAGCTGCCAAGCTACCATTTTGATTTCACACGGTGAAAGGACAAGCTGCTGCTCAGCTTTGTCCAAACATCCAAAACAGGAAAGTGACTATTACAATCTGTCAGTGTTGGCCGTCGATCAGGACACTCAGTTCTATCCACAATGTACCAGGTTGGATTATGACATGCATAGTCAGCTACACTAGATCGTCTACTGACTGACAGACTCATCACTCAGTCAGTAGTTTGAACATCAAAAATACATCATTTTCAAACTTTTTAAAAAGTAGAAACAATATCTCTCTACCAAACATCTTTGCCCAAACAGACAGCCACCATACAAGGCAACAGGCAGCAGGTAATTTTATAGTTTGGCAATAAGATGCTTTGATGTACTGATTAAAAATTATTGTAATTTAATCAATCAAACTATAAGACAACACACTCTGATTGTGTATGTGCATCCATTATTTCTGAAGAGAGACTCACTCAAACTGCAATTATTGAGTCAAATTTCCTCTTCTGCCAGGACTGAAAAGTTGGGACTCAAAATTGTCACTACTTTTAAATAGCACGCCACTTTCAAGGACATTTAGTGCTTCATATTTGCACATTTTGAGTTTTTCGAGTGTCATTTAGCATCGTTAATTCCAGTGCATATTTTTAGTTTTAGACGGAGTAGCAATATTCAGGTGACCCTCATCATCATAGTCAGGGGGGCTTCTTCTTGACCTTCACTGTGATTAACACTACAACAGCCCAAGCTGTCATTTTGACTGTTTTCAAATTTATATGTGCTGCAACTTTGTTAAATTAACACTGCTGATACCTGACTGTTGTACCACTTTTTGTCTCAGCACCTATGACTCACTGAATTTTTGTTAGAACTCTCAAATGTTGAAACAAAGTACCCTTACTTATTACAAACATCAGTGTTTACAGCTTTTTAAATTTTATTTTTGTACTCATTTCCAGCCTTTTCCCATAGGCTGATTACTTTTTGTGATGGTTCTTGGTGGAAATTTGTTATTATGAATATTAAAATAACATGTTTGTAATCTTACAAAATATATTCAACTGTTTCTCTCTCTCTGAGTAATTGTAGATGAATCTAAAATTTGAATCAGATCATTGATGGTTATTATCCTACAGAAAAATACTGCTGTGAATATATGCAATCATTACTGGTCACTACATGCAATGGAATGCGTATTGATAAATATAAATAAATGTTCCAGAATTTACATTTTGGTGTTATTTCATCTTTAAAAAGATAAATTAACTAAATAAATGAGTGCTTATGACCATTCTGGAATTCTGGCACCAGAACCACTTGGTAAGATTTAGTAAAACATTATGGTTTTTAGGTTAATTACATATGCAAGTTAACTTATGTATGAATGTTGCATATGTGACTACAACATGCAGGTTAAACTAAATTAACATTGATTATCATTGACATTGACACTGCGGCCTCTTGGGTGAGTCCTGTGTTTGTTTTAGCCAGCCATCATGATGCTGACTTGGTCAGCTTTTATAACTTTAACCTTTTGTAACTTTGTAACTGTCTTATCTGCCTGTTTTTCAGCATGAACAAGAGGTCTTGTCTCAATGTGTGATGAATATACAGTTTGACTGAACCAAATTGTTGTTTTCCAAATGCAGTGAATCCACTGAGCAGCAGACTCAGAAGCTTGCAGGGCAGAGACACTGCACCAACAACTTTGTCTCCCAGGGTGATGAAGGTGATGCTCTGAATAAATAAAGTTTTTCGGACAGCGCTCTGAATTCATCAACCATCCAGTTTGGTACCAGAGTGTACTACTCACACAGATACCAAACATATTCTCAATATTTCAAACACGGTGAAAGTCTGCCTGGTCAGACTGGTGGGGCTGTTAGATGGTTAGAAACTAAGGAAATGGCAGAACTGCTGTCTGACAACTAATTAGTCTTCCTCTTGTTCTTTGCTTCTGAAGTGCTTCATTTGACACTTTGTTAAACTGTTGTGTGTGTGTGTGTTGGCATTTCCCACTAATATCTTACTGCTGACATTGTACCACACTCTCAATGGCTCTCATTTATCAAACTGGGGTAAGATCTACCACTGTATAACAAGTACCACTCCACCACCAGTCTGTGTTTGGCAGTTCCATTTTTTTGGATAAGACAGACATGGTTTGAAGTGTTTCAGCAAACATCAGTTTACTGATTTATGAAACTGATGACTGTGATCAATGTATTCATGAGAACTGGGACAAAACACATCTTGAGGCGGCTTTGATTTTCACTCTTCAATCATGCTGGAAAATTTATTTTAAAAGAACAAATTCTTGGCTATTAAACCTTGTAACTGGCCAACCTCCTAGTGATTATTTTTTTTATTAAATGAAGGCAACAGAAGTTCTTCCTTAGGTTTAGGGAAAATGTTATGGTTTGAGTTAAAATAAGTATTTTATGTACAGTAATGAAGTACAAATACTTCACCACTGTACCTAAGTTGAGTTTTCAGGTATCTGTACTTTACATCAGAATTTATATTTCTGACAACTTTTTACTTTCACTTTCCTCTCCTTACATTTTTAGACAGACTAGTTACTTTAGTCTTTTTTACATAAAAGACAAAAACACACAAGACAAAAAGGACGTAACTTGAAGGAAAGACGTACCAAGACATGGAAAATGTAACAAGACAAAAAGGGGATGGGAAGAAGGGAAAGACGTAACGAGACAAAAAAGAAGTAGCAAGAAGGGAAAGACGTAACGAGACAAAAAAGATGTAATAAGACAAAAGGACTTAACAAGACCGAAAAGACATAACAAGTAGGGAAGGATGTAACAAGACATAACAAGACTAAAAAGACATAGCAAGAAGGGAAAGACATAACAAGATATAAAAGATGTAACAAGACAAAAAATGTAATGAGTCTCAATGAGACATAAAAGATGTAAGAACATGAGAGCAACAGAGAGGGCAACTCAAGCATGGAGAAAGGTTGAGGGTCAGTTAGCTTTGCACAGAATCAGTCAGTACAAATGTCATTCAGAGGATGACATTTTACTCTTATACTTTCAGTAATTTTCACTTTTACTGCTGTAAAGAAGTTGAATCTGTACTTCTACCACAAGTATCAGTACTTCTACTTGAGTACAGAATGTGTGGACTTTTGCCACGTCTGTTGATAGCTGGTTGAAGTTGTACACATTGCTGACTGAGGTCTAGTCCTGCTATTAATGGAATATTTGAGCTGAAGTTGATTAATCAGTCAGTCAATAAACAGAAAATTAATTAGCAGTCATTTTCAATTCATTTTTTCAGTCATTCAAGCAAAATATCAGACATTCTCTGGTTCAATCAGCTTTTAAAACATTTCCTACATTGCAGTCATACCATACATGACGATAAACTGAATATCTTTGCATTTTCTCTTTCCACAGCATTCAGAAAGGTGAGAGCAAAGACAATCTCACTGTAATGTTTCTAACTCTCTTTACAGAGGAGCATGTCAGTGTTGTGTGTGTATGTGTGTATGTGTGCTCTCTTTTTTTGCTTTAATATGCGCGTGTTGCAGCCGCTGTGCAGGTTTTATTGTTTCTACATGTCATGCTGTCTGCCTCCGTGATGTTTTATTCTGCTGTTAATTCTATCGCAAGTGACAGATTATTTAATTTGTGCATCTTAATATTGCTTGTTGCACCCACTGCAATGTCCATAGCTCTTTTTGTTTATTGTCACTCATTTGTGTTTAATTGTCTGGGTTTGTCTTTCTTCTGGTTTATAGTGAGGCTCCACAGAGGAAGACAGTTGCATACATATTACTAAAAATCAGAAGTATGCACAGGCTGCAGACTGCTGTCTACAGAGGGAATATATTGTCATGATGTGTGATGACATGTTGATGCACTTTACTTTGTAGCCTAAATGTGTTCTTTAATCTAAAAGGTCTTTCATTTAACACTATCATTATTTTTTTCTACACTACCTCCACTTAACCTGACACACCAGATGACTTGTTACACAGGTTCATCTGAGAAGTCGCCCCTAGAAGCTCTTTGGAAAAGGGCACGCACTTTCAAAAACAAAAAAAAAACAAAAAACAAACACTTAGCAGGTGAATGGATAAACCATCTGCCTTTCACATCTAATATGGGGTAACTTCAACCAATCAAATCAAATTCTTGTCAGTCAGTCAAGAGAAGAGCAAAAACATATTTTCCATCAATAAAAGCCTTTAATGTTGTTATTCGCTCTTCTTCTCCAGTTCTGATATCACTGATGCTATCACTGTATCCATGCTAACCTCTTCAGGAGCAGCCATTGTTTGTTTGAGACGAGTCGCTTCCATGAACATTTCTTGCTGTCGTCACACCTAAAACCACACCCATCGCTGCCAGTAGTTCCTCCTAGGATGCTGATTGGCTTCACCACTTTTGGTGCAGAAACAAACAGATAATTTGAATTTGCGTGATCTTGCAAATTCAGCTGTCTCACAAGGTAAACCTCCACTCTCCCCTTTAGAAACATGCAGTGACATTTACTGACCTACTTTTTACTTTTATGCTACTTTACTTTTACTCCCCTGACAATCCAGAGGGAAACTATCTTTTACTATTTATTATGTAATAAAACAGTCACAGTTTGGTTAGGCTTAGGAACTAAAACTACTTGGTTAGTGTTCGTGGTTGGGGTTAGAACAACTACATAATGCTTGTCATGTGACCGAAGTAACACAAAGCGACAAGACAGATGTGACGTGACACATCTGAAATTGTAAGTTATGTTGTGTTTCACACAGGACTCAGACTCTGGGTCTCTTGGCTGAAAGTCTTGTCCTTGTTTGAGCCATCCATCTACTGCACATTCTTAAAAAAGTGGACTTTCTCCTTATACTTCTCCTGTCATGTTTACTATATCCAATAGAGGTTGCTGTTTAACAATGAACTTTAACTTTTAAACCAACACACACCTTTTTCTGGTGAGGACGCTTTCCCCCACCATCAAAAACATTTGTGCTAGATGAATTCTCCAGTCTGTACCCCTGACCAAGGTGCTGGCTTACAGCTGGAGCTGCTCCCTGGATGCTGAATCTGACTGTATAATTATACTCTATATGATCACATTAAATTTGTCCTTTTTACCAGTAACTTCTCCAATTACTGTTAATGACTGATAAAAAATTGTGGGGTGATTGGTGCATGACAGAAAATATTTGAGAACCACTGTCTTAATGTCTTTTATGTCTCAGGTAAAGCACTGTGAATAGCTTTGTTATACAGATAAACTTGCTTTGTCTAAAAAATGCCTTGTTTAATTTAAAACCGAGCTTCAGTAAATTGCGTTGTACTGAATACAAACTAAACTAGGCCTTACAAAAGGTATTTGCTCTTTGCAGCTCAGAGGACCTGATCTCCTCTCAGTGTGCTCATACTCACATCCAGCCTGGAGGAGGCTCCCTCACTGCCACGGGCAAGACTGCTTAGATACAACAGGCCCTTACTCACGTAATGGAACTACAGTAGCAGAGGTGGCTGAAGCACACACATTCTTTACTCGAGGAGAAGTACAGATACTAAAGAAAAGGATCTGGTCAAATCAGGAGTACAGATTCAACTTGTTTACTGCAGTAAAAGTGAAAAAGTTCAGGTTCTGAAATGCCTCAATGTATAACAGTAAAGTCGTCCTGTGGAGGACATTTCTACTGACTGTCTCTGTGCAAAGCCAACTGAACCTCACCTTTTCTTTACAGTCGAGTTGCCCTCCCTGTCTTTTGTATCCATGTTTATCAAAATCTTTCATCTTGTTACATGTCATACATTGTTTTTGTCTTTTTCTTGTTGTTTAATCTTGTTATGTTATTTGTTGTCTTGTTACATCTTTTTCACCTTGTTTTGTCTTGTTACAACCTTTTACGTCTTGTTTATACTTTTTCATCATATGTGATTTCACCTTGTTATGGTGTCGTCTTGTTACATCTTTTTCCTCTTGTTACATCCTTTTATGTCTTGTTACATCTTTCATGTCATTTACATCTTTTATGTTGTTTTTGTCTTCTGTCTTTTGTGTAGTTTTTCATCATGTTATTTCATTTTTAGTCTTTTGTCTTGCATTGTTATTCATCTTGTTACGTTGCTATCATCTTAGATTACTTTGTCTTGTTACTTTTTTAATGACAATTTCATCTTTTTTTTAACATAGTTTTTCATGTCGTGTTGTGTCTGTCCTGTGACACATGCACTAACAGAACCACCAAGGATTTGTCTTCCCTTGTTGCTATTGTCCCATCCGTTTAGATTGCAATCGGTGTTATTGTTGGGAAGGTGGCGCACGATAATGCAAAATAAAAATAATCAATAATTCCCCACAAATGCATTAAAACAAAAGTAACAAACCTGTTTGGAAAATGTAAGCAGTAGACTGATATTCGTGTTTAAATGCGGGAAGTAAAGGTTGTCAGAAAAATAAATACTCATGGACAGTACTGATGCTAGTTCTACTTAAGTACAGTCACTCAGTATTTCTAACTAATTACTTCCCACCTCTGGTAACTACACTGTCAATGTAATTTTAAATATTTTATATAAAGAACATGCTGTCAGATCTACAGTCGTGTGTACAAAGTTCAGCATTTCTCTCTAAAAGTAGCTGAATTTCTTTGCACTCCTTCAGTTCATGTTTTTGAGCTTCACTGTTGAAACTGAATATTTTGACCTCCCATTTTATATCTACTACAAAACAAACTGTAGAAAACAAAAAGAAACAGTTGGGTCTCTGGCCACCAACAGACCTACCATAGCATCTGTCAGATTAGGATTCAGCAGGAAACAAATAACAGCTATTAGAGAGGAACCCAGTGACCACCCTGCCTTACACCGAAAACATCTCTATTTCTACCTGTTTTCTTTGTATTTCTTGTATAATTTATCTTGGAGGGCCATTATTTATCTCGCAGCAGCAGCAGGTGAGAGAAGATGTAGGTTAAAGACCCAACCTGGACTCAAATTGTGAAACCAAACACTGTTATTTTGTTGAAAGTCTAAATTTCATGTAAAAACAAGCCAGCCCAGCAGGAGTTCACAATCATATCCTGGAGCACATGACTGAGACTGAATTGCCATTTTGTTTGACTGGATTATTCAGTCTGACAATGTACTCATGTTAGCTGAGTTCTCTTTGAGAAATGGGGTTGTTTTGCCCTTTCCAGTTAGCAGCAGGTGATGTATTTATCCCATTAATTTCATTTTCCCACAACTCAGATGCTGAAGCAGTTGCTAGTAGAAATTAATGTTAATGTTATAGAGAAATATCTTGATTTAACTGTTATTTCTGGAGGTTTGTTAATACCAACCTGTGCAGGTGTATCTTGTTACGCACACTATTTTTGTTACCACCCCATTCTTAATGTGTATAAACCTCTCAGTTTCTTGATGGCTTTTCTAACAGATTCAAATGAGTATAAACCTAGACTTATTTAACACAAGAAGTAGAATTCTATAAACATCATTTTAAACCTTTGACTTCCAAACTCTATTATCTCTCATGATAAATACATGACTAAGAAATTAATGCATTTACATTTTTCTTTTTAAAAATGAAATAACACCAAAATGTAGATTTTGCGTGTAGTAAACTGTAATGATGGTATATATTCACAGCAGTATTTTTCTGTAGGATAATAACCATCAGTGATCTGATTCAAATTTAAGATTCATCTACAATTACTCAGAGTGAGAAACAATTGAATATATTTTACTTCATGAGGTTATAAACACGTTATTTTAACATTCATAATAACAAATTCCACCTAGAACCATCACAAAAAATAATCACAGCCTATGAGAAAAGGCTGGAAATGGGTACAAAAATAAAACCAAAAAAAGATGTAAACATTGATGTTTGTAATAAATAAGAGGACTTTGTTTCAACATTTGAGAGCTTTAACACAAAAATTCTGGGAGTTATTCATGCTGAGAGAAAAAGTGTTACAACTGTCCCTGGTCTCCCCTACTTTATTTTTTAATTGAGTCTAATTAATTATTAATTGCATTTTAATGTCAGGAAATTGGAAAGATCAGATCAGGATCTGCAAAAAGTAACAATATAACAGTGGTCATATCTCTGTGGTCAGTATGATCACCTGTGGCTGAAGTAGGTAAAACATGATCACATTTTCTTCTTCTTTTGTGTAAGTTATATAAAAAAACATTTTAAATGAAAATACAGACACTTTTAGGAAAAGTCAGCAGCATTGTATTTTTTCTAAGTTATTGCACATATAAATTTGGAAACAGTTGAAATGATCACCCTGGCTGTTCTTGTGTTACATGATGGACAATTTAACCTTTTCTATGCTGCTGCTGATCTCTGCTGTTTGAATTATTCGGTGATCACCCACACAACAGGACTTACTCAAGTCCAGCACAGTTCTTCTGTTTTTTTTTTTTTTTTTTACATTATTTTTACAAATTGGTTACCAGGTCAGAGAGGACAGAGCAACTTCATCAGTGCAATGATATTTAGAAAGCACACTCTCAACATCAGCAAACCCAATATTTTTGTGCTGTTTACCATCAGGCTCAGACTGTAAATTACACACATGATGTTTGTAAAGATTCTCAAACTATGGAACTGATACTGCTGGTCATATTTGAACTCCCTCTAGCTGTACATTAGGAAATCTCCTAAAATTTTATAAATGAAAACATAATATCATAATACCAAAAAGTATAAATGAAAATACCTAAAGTATGAGAACACTGATGTAATTCAGAATAAGTTTTGTCCTTTCTGTAATTTTTAAATTCGATATCAGCCTGCTACATAGTCACATCCATGCACATCGCATGCAGAGGTCATCCATGATTAGTTACGAACTAAACAGCCTTACTGTGACGGCTGTGTGGCTGACAACATTACCCATCAATAATATCCTTATCTGGAATAAACCTGCCTCCTGCAAGAACTTTCCAGCTGAGTAGGTTAGCCCTATGCTGCTCTATTTTTTCTACTTGAGACTCTAATATTTTCTGAGGTGGTGAAAAAACTTTGAAAAACACTGATTTCAAAACTGAATTTACAAGTAAAGAACGTCGCTGCTTGAAATATTAGATTGTGAAAATAGATTAAGATAAAATTAGAATTTAAACAACATTATCAGACTCCCCCCTTTGTTCCTGTAATAATAACTATGACCACAAGAGATCCCTGCCTAACAGTAGTGTTACGTGCCACAGTGTCTGTGTAGTGCTGTACTCTCCTGTGTCCAGGTTCTGTCCCTCCCCCCTTGCAGGTTGCAGTGACTGGCATCAGGTGCAGCTGCTCTGCAATCAGGACCTGCTGCTTAAAAACCTGGAGAGTGCAGCCAGTCAGGGCCAGTGGGCCATTTAGCAGACTATAGTCTGTAGTCTAATCCTGCAGCAACAGGTTAGACTACTCGTGACGATTGACAAGTGCTTTGCTAGCGTGCTCAGCTAGTCAAGTCACTTGTCTTTGTGATTCCTGTGCCTTGTTACCTCCATGGTTGGCAAGGGCACTCATTTGGGCGCCTTCACGTGCTTTGCTAGTCCCGCCAGCTAGCAAAGGCACTCGTGTTTTGTGCTTGTGTTCTTGTTAGCCACCCTGGCTAGCATGAACACTTGTTGTCTTTTGTGTGTGTATGTTTTTTAATTTAGTAGGTTAACCCTTTTGTTAGTTTAATTTGTTAAGTTAATTTGACACATTTGTTAATAAATGAACTTTTGTTTACATGTTTGTCTCAGTTCTCTTACCTTCCTTTTTCTCCCAGGTAAATTTATTTAATGTTGCACTCATCCCCTAGCCTAACTTGGAGTTGTAACATTTTGGGGGCTTGTCTGGGATATGAAAAAGGAACAGGAAGCTGTTACACTGTGTAGGCAAGTTTTCTTTGTGTTAGGGTTGTCTCTGTTTATTGTCATGGTAAGTGTTAGTGCTTCAGTGTCAAACCATTGTCTAGCCTTTGTGTATTTGGTGTATACAACATCCTCAGATAGTCAGGTGAGTGTCCAGCCAAGCTGCCCTTAGCTTTTCCATCGGGCACTCTTTTGTTATTTTGCCTTTTTTGGATAAACCATTTCTGGAAAATTAAAGAAAGAAGCAAGACTTTTGACATTCTTGGTCAACGATTAAAAATTCACTGTAGGTTCTTCTTAACCTGACACTCCAGATGGTTTATTACACTCGTCATACCTTGGCAGTGATTCCAAGCCTCTCTTGAGATGAATCTTGATAGGGGGGGTGTTTGCTTCGTTGCTTGTCCAAGTCTTTGTGCCAGTGGCAAGCAGAATGACACAGGAGTGCATGTCTCCCGTCAAAGCTGACAGAGAAAGAATGGCAACAAATGGTGCATTCTACTGTTAAAGTGTCCACTTTGCAAATCTTCGTCTTCACACTACTTTTCATTCAATGCACAAAAAACACTTGACAATACAAGACTAAGGGTTAGAAACCCTCAGTGGTTTTAAGGTGAAAATATTCAGATAAATTGTCTCTATATAAGACCTAGTTTCTTTAGTGTCTGTTTTATTTTAATGATATTTAAATATCCACTCAGTAAACACCTCACTTACATGCAGGTTATGTTTAGGGATGGGAATCATGAACTGGAAACGCTTTTTCCAAATTGTCCAATCGCCCGTGATCATGTGCCTCTGAGCTTATCACTCAATTTCATTTTAATTTCAACTTGTTTACGGCACTAAAAGAGAAACAGTTCAGGCTCTGAGATGTACTCAAAGTTTGTAAGTCAAAAGGACATTTCTACTGACTGTTTCTGTGCAAAGCTAACTGAACCTCAGCTTTTCTCCAGGGTCAACTCTCCCTCTGTCTGTTTCATCTTGTTATGTCTTGTTTGTCTTGTTAGTTTTTCATCTTAGGTGTTTATTGCCTTGTTGCATCTTTTACATAGTTTTTCATCTTGTTGCTGTTGTGCTTGATATGCTTATGGTTTTATTTGTCTTGTTACATTACTTTCATTTTATTATGTCTTGTACATCAATTTTCTCCTTGTTACGTCAGGGAGAAGTATGAGGACATATCTAAAACTGGAGGGACACTGGACTCTGAATCCTTTACAGCACAGCATTTTCTGTAGGCAACAATGATCGAGACAGCCACTTAAAATCTTCTATAACCAGCTTTAATATGAGCCTAAATGATGATAAAAAGGAAACAATTAAGTATTTTTTCCAAGATTTGCATGTTCATGTTCCAGAACAAATATGTATTTCACCATAACCAGCTCTCACTGTAGTTTCACCTTTTTTGTCTCCTTATGTCTTTTACATCATTTTTTTGTCTTGTTGCATCTTTTTCAGTTTGTTATATCTTTTATCTAGTTTTATTGTCCTGTTCCATCTTTTTTTGTCTTGTTACATCTTTTCTGTCTCATTATGCCTATCATGCGTCAGATGTACTGAAGGACACGACAAGAAATCATCTTTTCTTTGTGCTATTATTCCATCCATTTAGGCTGACGTCAGTCTTGATGTTGGAAGGCTGCACACAATAATGCAAAAAAAATACACAATTACTACCCTCAAATGGATTAAAATTAAAGTAACAAGTCTGTTTAGAAAATGTAAGGAATAGAAAGCACAGATACGTGTGTTCAAATGCAGGGAGAAAAAGTAAAAGTTGTCAGAAAAATAAATACTCAAGTAAAATACAGATGCATTAAAAAAGCATTTACACTTAGTTACTTCCCACCTCTGCAAAACAGAGATATCAAACTCTACACGCAACAAGAAGGAGTCCTGGCAGAGAGGAAGAAACAGTCCAAAGTGTGGCTTCATTTCACACACAGGGATAACAGCAGAGCTCGTTGTAATGTCTGTAAAGTGATCAGTTTGAGCAAAGATGGAAACCACACCAATATTCTGGAACATCTTTCTACACATTATTAAATCCCTGGAATGTCATGCATTTGACACTCTGCGCACAAGAGCCACTGTTTCCCAGCCGCACATCCATTACAGAGGACAAATATCTTCTTATAATAACATAAGTGCCACACTGGCAGGTTTAGCAGTTTTTCTATAAAAATGCTATAAAATATTCTCTCATTTCATCCATTTTAGATGATGACAGACAGACCTGTGCTACAGCCAGCTCTAAAGCAACAGCCAGCTAAAACTGATCATGAATCAATAACAAAATTGATAAAGACTTTGACTGATATAGGTGGGAATCGAACCGTCAGTCACTGCAGAGGACTGACAGCCTCAACACATGGTGCACGCACTCTACCAACTGAGCTTTAGGGGCGCCTGATATTAATTCATCTTAATCTTATCAATTTCCATCCAATATTTAATTTGAAGTTGGGAACCGTGGTGCCACTGTGTGGGCTAAAATGGGTTTGGGCAGGTGGACACGAGTTGGGCTGGTTTTTAAATACATTAAGCATTATATTAAGCAGTATATTTATCTCTCCTTTTCTGTGTATGTGTTGGCATATTTTCAAAGCTTGCTGCCGTTGACCAAGTTAGATAAAACCTCTTATTTTATGTTATTTGCACTGTACCTTTATTTTTTCTTTATTTTCATGGCAGAAACCAGAGATGGAAAAAAGTCTTATCATTGCATAGTAGCCTCCTTTTTGCATTCTAGCCCACTTCTGAACACTTAAATTATTTTATCATTATGTCATATTGAAAAACTGTTACGAACCACAATAATATTACTATTGTTTATGAATTCATTTATATTGTTTATTATCAAAATTATTTAGCTGTTGTTTTAATCTATTTGGATGTATTCTGATCATTTCTTGAGTTAGAAAACACCAAACCAATCTGACAAGACTGATTCGAAACAGCTCCAGACCTTAATGTGTAAAATTGGGGGGATGTAGTTTTAACCTTTATAAAATGATTTGGATGTTTAACCTTTATCAGACGGTGTCTGTGCTACAGTTGTCTTGTGGGACCATTGTACTGATGAATAATATGACAAAAAAATGTCTGATTATGCTGCTGTTGAACGTAATACAAGGTTTTGCAAAATAAACTAATATCAGTCTCTTGCATGTTGAATAGGCAGAGGGGCAAGAGTTTCACCAGTGGGTCTCTCTCTCTCCCTCTCTCTCTCTCTCTCTCTGTCACACACACACACACACACACACACACACACACACACACACACGCACTCAATTTCTCTCTCTTTACCTTGCGAATTTTATTCCAGACATGTTCAGAGCTACTCCTCTGTCCTCCCAGTTCATCCATGATGTCTGTCAGTAGAGCCTGCAGCTGTGGGGGGTTACTTACACACACACACACACACACACACACACACACACACACACACACACACACAAAGATTATAGACAGTGGAGCAAAGCCACTTTTTTCCCTTTAAACACACTATCTCACATAAACACACAGACAAATATACAATTTCCTCATCTGTGCTCCCACAATTTACCAGTCAATAACCCCCTAAATTACACACACACATGCATGTACGCATGCACACACAGACACACAGACACACACACACACACACACACACACACACACACACACACACACACAGTCAGACACACTTTTACAGCTAATTAAAAATCCATTTACTGGGTGTTAATTTTCATAGCCTGGTGAGCTCTGTACAGTGTGTGCCAGGCTGTCGCCGAGCAGAACACTCTGCCATTCAGACAGGATTTAACAGAGCTGACTCACTGTGAGGCAGACACACTGACAGACACACACTGCTGCTCATACTTTATTTCTGCACGCACAGATAAAAGAAGTTTCTGTTCGGGAGGTCAAAGGTCACACTCAGGTGTGGGCCTGTTGGCCTACAGCTGCTTGGGTCAGAAATGCTTCAGCGGGATGGAAATGTGATGGGTTGTAACCTCAGCAGTTAAAGGAACAGTCAGTAGAAAGTTTGGCTTAGCTTAGCAAACTGGAAGCAAACACAGAAACAGCTTCCAAAAAAAAAACAAAACATGCCACTGACAACATTTGTGTTTTTTAGGAACATGGGAGACATTGAGTGCTTATCTTACAGGCTAATTCCATTATTTATAGACCTAAACTGAAGACTAGAACAGCCAAGGTGGTCATTTTGATCATTTTCAAATTTATAAGCACAAGTATTTTGAATTAAAAAAAACACAATGCTGCTGGTACCTGACTTTTCCTAAAAGTTTCTGTATTTTCATTTTAAATATTTTTTATATAATTTACACAAAAAACAAAGAAAATATGATAATTTTTTACCTATTTCAGCCACAGACGGTCATTCTTACCCCACAGAAATTGCCACTTTTATATTGTTACTTTTTTGACAGTTGGAGATCGTGGTTGCCTAGCAACTATCATTGTCTCTGTCAATAAAACTTGACAAGTGGTCACGATTTCCAATTTTCCAACATTAAAATAAAAAATAATAGATTAATTAGTCTCAATTAAAAATAAAGTAGGGGAGACCAGGGATGGTTGTAACACTTTTTGTCTCAGCACCTATAACTCACTGAATTTTTGTGATAAAACTCTCAAATGTTGAAACAAAGTATCCTTACTTATTACAAACAGCAATGTTTACAACTCTTCTTGGTTTTATTTTTGTACTCGTTTCCAGATTTTTCCCATGTACTACAAACAGACCATAAACACAAACCAGAACGCTTCCGATACCAAAATCTTGGCCCTTGTCGACAGATTGTGCATTCACATCTAGATATCTGTTTGTAGGGATTGACTCTTGCCTACTCAGGTACTCAGGTACCTGCTTTCTCTGCTGCCCTGAGGTGGGAAGTAAGCTTTTCATTTTTTTACCAGCCACAGTCTGGCATTTCTTGGGGCCCTTTCAGTCAAACTGGATGCTGTGGGTTGTGAATTATTAACACCCCTGAGAGAGGAGAGCAATCTGACATAGCTCTATCACATTTTGACCGGCTGTTAGAGGTACATGAATGCTGTACTGGACAATGAATTGAACGAACTAACTTCAAAGTTGGGAACCTTTAAAGTACCTTTAGTGCTTCAATACAGCAGAGTAAAATGGCTTTTTTTGGAGAAAGATAAATACTTAAATGGAAGATAAAGTCCTGATTCAGAGTGCTATTCTGAGATGCTGTCTAGACGGCTGAAAAATTGCCTACCAAAACCTATTCATTTTGATCATTTTACCTTTTTCAAACAATTTTCTTCAGATAATCTATACAAGCTTTTAGATTTACTTAAAAGTGGCCTCACAAAACGTACCATTTTTGGTCCTGTTATCATTTGTTACAGAAAAGGCTTTTTGTTTCAGAAAGGCTTTGAATCTTTTCTTTATTCTGCCATTTTACAATGCATAAAGTTCTCTAAAGAACGTGTAAAGCAACAATAAATGTGTGTTCTGAGTTTGTTAGACACAAATTTAAATGATTAAAAAAATCACTAAACATATAAAATTAGGTCTAAAAATCATGAAAAATGATCCGTTTCCTCTGCTATGAAATGCTGCAGGCGTGTCTGTTCCACTGTCTCATTGTCAAACACCACTATGACCTGAAACCCACCTGAAACACGGACACTCTGTCTAGCAGCTGTATTGGACATGTCCAGTCATGTGTGAACAACCAGAGCCAGAGGACGGTGACAGGATGGTATTTTTTTCTTCTTTGTCAGGTTGTTGGAACTGAAGTGAGCTGAAGTGTACTGCTGGACTGATTTGGACTTAAAGAGTCACTAAAGGTATGTTTGTAACCCACCGTTTGAGATTGTGACGGGAAGAGGAGGCGGTGTCGTTTGTGTGTTGGTTCGTGGGGCCTAGGACTTTGGCTCGGACACGGCACAGAGCCATTTTTCAGGTCATCCAAAAAAAATCCTGAACACAGAAATTATGAACAACAGTTTAACGGTCTAACTCCACAATTCAGTACTACATAGTTCTTAGTCTTTTCACGTTTTCAGCAACTATGTTTTAACATGTGACATGACATTCTGATCTACTGTCCATTGACCATTTTTCCTTGCTGTAATTTTAAATGCAGCATTGTACAGTGTAAGGCTATCTTGGCATTGCTATAAGTATGTATGCCACTGTGCTGTTACTTTTTGTCGGTAGTGCTAATTTTACAAATAAACATGTAACATACACAAGCATTTTAGAATAGAGTTGTATTTTGGACTCTGACAAATAGGGCTATAAGAAATTGAAAATGCTGTGTTGATGTAGTTGGGAACAAAAAGAATGCCATAGTTGTTCAAAAAGGACCCAAAATCCAAAAGTGAACTGAACTGATCCTTTGTTAAGCCCCACCCTTCTTAGTTACTGTGGCTGCTAAGCTCTCCATTCTTGCGCTGCACTTATGCAGTTTACAGTGATAACGGTGGCAAATTTAATATATTATTTGGGAGTATTTGTTGACATACAAGGTCTTTGAATCCTTGGAGAACTAAACAAAAGCAGATTCTCATTTCTAGCTGACAATGGTTGATTTTGTCTGCTAAAATAATGACTCACAAGCAGATTTCATAAGTGTAGCTGGCTGATGTAAGCTAAAGCTAACTTGACTTGAGTCAGCTGAGAAGCTGATGTTTTAATGTTTCTGTTTCTTGTTTTAAACGAGAGCCCTGCGAAAGTGTTTATGTAAAGTTAGCTAACAGCTGCGTACGATATAATGTTGATGCTAACAGACTGAAACTAAAGCTAGCTTACATCTCAGCATCTCAGCTGGTCAGATGGTGAAATACAGCAGGCATATCTACATGATAGATGACAGAAATACACTCATTAATGTGGGAAAAGGAAGTGCAGGGACTCAGTTAGTGCAGCGGACCTTGAGTCACCCAGCCAGACCAGCTGGACCATGATCACCACAGGAAGAGAGCCAAGATAAGAGCTAAGCTAACCCGGCTTTGACCTGAGACAGTGAGCCAGAGAGAGTTGCATTGTTGTCGACCCACTTGATTCTACATCCTCCTCAAACCCCCACAGAACAAATGCAGATGCAGTGGGATTTAACAAGCTTGTCTGGAGGTAAAGTTACTGCAGCTAGAACGCTAACATTAGTTAGCCAGACATGCTAATGTATGCAGCTTATGTTAGATGAAGACAGAGTTTAATCCATTCACCACGTGTGCTTTTGAGTTTCACGTTTTTGAGAGAATTCAAAAAAGATGCCACCATCCAGACCAGATAAACATGATATTTTAACACAAATAATTACAAATTTCCTCCCAGAATCATCATGAAAAATTATCATCGGCTATGGCATTGTTTCCCAACGTTAGTGGGGCACCAGAAATCACAAGGGGTTCCCACAGCTTTTTTTTGCTCCTCAACCCTGCTCCTCTTTCCCCTCTGTGGTGGTGGTGAGGCTCTGAGACTAAATAAGGCACAACATGTTCTAACAGAGAAAACTATTCTCAGTGCTTTATCTGTGTTACCATAGGAGCATGTCAGTCAGTCAGGGGACATTACACATGAACACACTCAGTTCTACATGTGAAAGGACTTACAGAATGTCAGTACTGACCTGGGCATTATAACCTAACAACACCATCCAGAGTGCATGACTCTCAAGGTGTCTTTCCTCGGCTTTATTGAATGTCAGAGTCACCATGAGGGAGTTGCCCTTGGTTTTTGTTCCCTGAAAAATGCACCTGTTCTTGAATGACGCTGAACACTTTACAAAACAAGCACATTAAAAAGAACTCGACCTCTCTATGGTACACATGAAGAAAGACTCACTGACTGCAGCGCCATGACTTTGTCGCATTATGTGTGGAAAAGCATCATGAAGCATCATTATTGACATTAACGCACACTGAGGGAAGGTTTCTGAATAAAACGAAATATGTTGTAATTATAAAGCTTACAGTGGAATGAACTGACCTCAAATCTAAGACCAGGATGTTTTTTTTCCCAGGTTTCTCCTGTATTTCAAGGTTATCTCCCAGTGCACTCCCATTTTGTTCTTTCTGCAGAGGAACTCCCAGAATTTGCATGTCCCTCAAACTTTATTTTGCATAATTGTCTCGCACAGCCAGACCTCTGCCCACAGCACTCAGAGCTGGAGAAAGGTCTGGCTCCACACATACACATTCTGCTATGAGGGACAAGTGCCCTGCCTTGTTTGCATTTATTTAAGGGATAGTTCACCCAAAAATTCAGTCATCATCTGCTAATCCTTATGCTGATTGAAGGTCAGGTTTAGTTTTTTAGTCCACAAAACACCAACAGCACATTCTATGCAAGGAGACCTTTACTTGATGATCTAACAGATTTGTCTGGTGTCCAGCACGTCTTCAGTGAGCATGTCAATGAAAAAGGAAAGAGAAAAGGCATTCATAGATTTAAAATTAATTTTTCTTTTACTAGGAGCCAAGAACAAGAGGATGAAATAGGAACAATGTGTTCATACCCTTTGCTTTTAGTTAATATTCTGGTTGCAGGATCCTGAATAAGTTAATAAGAGTTTATTTAACACCAACTTTGTCAGTCTACTATCTGACTGTGACAGGAAGCATCTAACTTTACACTGACTATTAGTCCATACCTGCCACACTGCATCTTATCTCTATTTATTCTTTGTAAATATGTGTAAATCTCAATTTATAAATATGTGCGACTACAAGCACCATTTAAGGATGATGCAACTGCAATTTTGTTATGCCTGCACAATGACAATAAAGTTCTTGAATCTCGAATCTTGAATCTATTTGATAAAAATACATATGTAAAAATAAGTCATGGAGATATTTGGTGGATTTTTTTTTTTGTATAGATAGGGCAGCTATAGATACAGTGGGGAAGCAGGAGAGAGAATGGGGTGATGGCATGCAGCAAAGGGTCATAGATGGGAGACGAACACACAGCTGTTGCAGAGACTCACCTCAGTACATAGAGCACACACTGTACCAACTGAGCCATCAGGGCACCCTGGCATTTCTTTTAAAAGGAAAGGTTTATCCCCAAACTCAAAAATACTGCAGAGTTTTGGGCTGCATAGTTTTGGAGATATCAGCTGCAGAGATGTCTGTCTTCTGTCTAATATAATGAGACTAAATGGAACTCGGCTTGTGGTGCTCAAAGCACCAAAAAAAAATCAGTTTGAACAATTCAAAAGGAATGTCTCTTTCAAGAAATCACGACCTGGTAACTCGGGACAAACCACAGACCTTGTTGTGAGCAGTTTCATGTCAGAACTATTTTGTTTCTAGTAGAAAATTTCTTTGTATTAGAAAGAAAATAGTTCTGGTAGATTGTAATGTTTTTCCCATAGAGTCTAAAGTAGTTCCATAGATTCTAATGTTTTTCCCTATAGATTCTAAAGTAGTTTCAGTGGATTCTAAAGTAGTTCTGGTAGATTCTATTGTTTTTCCTATAGATTCTAAAAGTAGTTCTATAGATTCTATTGTTTTTCCCATAGATTCTAAAGTAGTTCCAGTAGATTCTAAAGTAGTTCTGATAGATTCTATTGTTTTTCCCCATAGATTCTAAAGTAGTTCCATTAGATTCTAAAGTAGTTCCATTAGATTCTAATGTTTTTCCCATACAGTCTAAAGTAGTTCTATAGATTCTAAAGTTTTCCCCCACAGATCCTAAAGTAGTTCTGGTAGATTCTAATGTTTTTTGCATAGATTCTAAAGTCATTCTGATAGATTCTATTGCTTTTCCCATAGATTTTTAAGTAGTTCCAATTGATTCTAAAGTAGTTCTGGTAGATTCTAATGTTTTTCTCATAGATTCTAAAGTAGTTCTGGTAGATTCTATCGTAGTTCTGGTGGATTCTAAAGTTTTTCCCCATAGAGTCTAAAGTAGTTCTATATATTCTCATTTTTCCCCCCATAGATTCTAAAGTAGTTCTGGTAGATTCTAAAGTAGTTCTGGTAGATTCTAATCTTTTCCCCATAGATTGTAAAGTAGTTCTATAGATTCTATTGTTTTACCATAGATTCTAAAGTAGTTCTGGTAGATTCTACTGTTTTTTTTGCATAGATTCTAAAGTAGTTCTGGTAGATTCTGTTTTTTGCATAGATTCTAAAGTAGTTCTGGTAGATTCTAATGTTTTTTGCATAGATTCTAAAGTAGTTCTGGTAGATTCTAATGTTTTTCCCATAGACTCTAAGGTAGTTCCGTTAGAGTCTGTTAGATTCTAAAGTAGTTCTGGTAGATTTTAATGTTTTTCCCATAGAGTCTAAAGTAGTTCCGTAGATTCTAATTTTTTCCCTCATAGATTCTAAAGTAGTTCTGTTAGATTCTAAAGTAGTTCTGGTAGATTCTAATGTTTTTCTCATAGATTCTAAAGTAGTTCTGGTAGATTCTATTGTTTTTCCTATAGATTCTAAAGTTGTTCTGTTAGATTCCAAAGTACTTTTGATAGAAACTAATGTTTATTTCTGGTGGCTTCTAAAGTAGTTCTGCTAGATTCTAAAGTAGGTGTGGTAGATTTTAAAGTACTTCTGGTAGATTCTAATGTTTTTCCTGTAGATTTTAGCGTTTTTCCCGTAGATTCTAAAATAGTTCTGGTCAATCCTAAAGTAGCAGTTCTAGTAGATTCTACTGCAGAAAGAAAGTAAACAAAACAAATATTACAGTTGTAGATTACATGGGGAATGTCTCACAGTCATGTATTTCTGGAAACAGAGCTGTAAATTACATTCTAAATGACGAGGTCCACCATCACTGTGCCCTCCACAGTTAATACTATTAACTGATAGCTCCTCTGAGAGCCCCAACGGGACTCTGGGAGAACTTTGGCCGGCGGGAAACAAGATGTCTGCTATTAGATGGAAACCTCTGCACACTTTCTCTCCTTGCACCAGTGGAGTGTGTCATTAATTGACATCCTAGCCATGGAGCTACCCACTGCTAGGATAAATAAGGCTGGCCAGGATGTGCTTGAGGCCTGAACAGCAACACTTGAAGCGGCAAAGAGTCCACTTACATGAAAATTAACTTCCTGCGCTATCTTCAGAGTCACAGAGAAAAGGGCAGGGCGGGAAATGGTTCCTAAGGCTGAGGGTGGGTGGGGAATGGATCTAAAGAGAGACAGATAGGAAGTCGAAGCAGAGGACAGGGGTGGAAAATAAATGAAGGAAAGGAAAGTGGGCGGCAGAGGAAAGGAAAGAAAGAGGAATAGGTTTTCTTGGTCCAGCTGCTTTTACTTTTTAAAGAGTGGTGTAGGGAAGTTGGCGACCTTCTGGCTGTTTGACCTGAGCAAAAATATAATTGTGAGGAAACAGAGATGTGCAAGTATTACGTTTTTTTAGTTTAAAAAAAATGGTCCAATTGAAATTTTCTAAATAATGTAAAAACTTAGCAGCTTCACTATAAAAATTACTGGCATCAACTTTGAAAAACCCGTGGATTTACTTTCTGACTCTCATCTATGGTCATGAACTCTGGTGACGGAAAGAGAGTTTAGAGATCTGGATCACTTCCCAGACCACCACCATTAAACACTGAGAAAGACCATGAATTTGGCAAGGCAGTAGAGAATAAATGGATAGAACTTTAAAAAGCCCACAATAGCAATGGAACACTAATAATTTTCCCTCATTCACTTTTGATTTAATTTAATAAATTTTTGATTTATGAAATTTGAATTTAAAACACTAATGCAGTGGTAGAGCAGATGAACAGTTCTTGATATATGTGAAGGACATAAACATAAGACAGACAGAGATTCCTGTCTTTACAGTTAGATGACCAAAACACTGTATTTCCTCAGTGTTACATTAGCTACTGTAATTAGCAGTCGTGACAGTGTGTGGCTGGTGTTGTTTTCACATCATGACTGTGTGTCACCAGGGTTGGAAGGGTTACGTAAAAATGTATTCCTATACAGATACTAATCACTTGTTAAAAATACAGTCAGTAATGGAACTTGATTACTTTTAGATTACCCCTTAACATTAGCAGTTGCTCTGTGTAGTTACAGTTGCAGGTTGGTCTGTGTAGCTAACATCAGCAGTTCCTCTGTTAAGCCAGAATTGGTGGTGGGTCCGTGTAGTTGATGTGAGTATTTGTCTGTGTAGCTAACATCAGTGGTTGTTCTGTGTAGGTAACATTGGCATTTGGTCTGCGTAGCTAACGTTATGCCTCTAAATTAAGTTACCTACTCTAGCTTTAAAGATGTTTCTCAACGGGACGTCCAAGCAACGTCATGTTATGGCCCAAGGTTCAGCCTTTTCTGCCAACATGGAGGTGGCCCTGTTCCATTTTGGTGAACCTAATTTTGAACTGTTTAAAGTATTTCTAATGGAATGAAATTGGTTTAAGACAAGCCATGTCATGCAAATCACATATACTTTCAGTCATGCAGTAAATTAACACTAGAGGTGTCAGAATTCCATAATTAGAACAGCCATAAGCTTCATTTTGACCTTTGACTTCCAAACTCTATTATCTGCCATGATAAATACCAGACTAAGAGATTAATGCATTTATTCTAATAGTTTATCTTTTTAAAAAATGAAAAAAACACCAAAATGTAAACATGTTATTTTAACATTAATAATAAACAAATGTCCCCCTAGAACCATCACAAAAAACAATCATAGCCTATGAAAAAAGGCTGGAAACGAGTACAGAAATAAAACCAAAAAAACGTTGTAAACATTGCTGTTTGTAATAAGTAAGGGTACTTTGTTTCAACATTTGAGAGCTTTAACACAAAAATTCCATGAGTTGTAGGTGCTGAGACAAAAGGTGTTACAACCACCCCTGCTCTCCCCTACTTTTAATTATATATACAATACAACACATACAATATAATTATAGTTGCTATGCAACCACGATGCATCTCTAACTGTGAAAAAAGTAACAATATAACAGTGGTCATTTCTGTGTGGTCAGTATGACTACCTGTGGCTGAAATAGGTTAAAAATGATCACATTTTCTTTGTCTAATGTATACATACACACCCACCACACACAAAGTCTGGTACCAGCAGCATTGTGTTTTTTAATTCAACAAATTATTGCGCATATAAATTTGAAAAGGGTCAAAATGACTAACTTGGCTGTTGTAGTGTTAATAAGAGTTTTATTACTACTTCTGGTGATGATGCATACGTATTATAATATTTAGTGGGACATTTGGTTCCTAAAGATTCATGCCTGTCTTGAATGTGCTACACTATATTGTTTAATTAGGTTTCACTCAGTGATCCTCGCTGCAGTATATCCAAACTAACCAGACTACTACACTTACAGTGCTCCACACTAAGTCACTCTCTCCCTAACACACACTCTCACTCTCACTCTTAATTTCTCCCCTGCTCAAGTGCTCATTTCACACACACATACTAGCACACTTGTTCTTCACGTTCACACACACGGTTCCTCTCATTCCTTTCTTATTCTTTCTCATCACCGCACACAAACACACACACTCCCACTCATTACACACTTTTGCTCACACGTACAAACACACACAAACAGAGGACAGAAAGAGGGCCAGCCTCTGCTTTCTGATTCCTCTCTCTCTCTCTCTCTCTCTCTCTCTCTCTTCTCCTCACTTCATAAATATTCAAGTCCAGGCTCTGCTTATTGCCGTGCATAATTCAAGACTTTATTAAAACAAGCCAGCCTAGTTCTCGCTCTCTGTTGCTACTATGCTGCTAAAAGTGTTCCTTGATGATGCTACACTGGAGGCCATCCTGGCACACACACACACATACACACACAGTCTAAACTGAGTAACTCTTAACCAAAACCTGACCTTAATTTAAAGAGAATTCCTGGTTTGTCAAACTGGGGGTAGGCCTTACTGTCACCACACACACACATAATGACACACTGAGAGAGACCACACCATTAATCCCACTTGCACTTATATATTTCAAACTGTGTTTATGATTTATATGTTTGGTCTGCTCTGGCATTATGTTCAGGAATATTTCCAGGAAGCACCTGAAAGAGTCCCACCCTATTGTGCTATTGTGAGAAAGCACCACTTTTGCCACAGTTACCTGCACTTGTGCTGCAGCGTATTGTCAGTAGGTAGCACTCAGCTTACTTACAAGTGATGTGAGAAAAAGTATTGTATCAATACTAAAATGAAATCACCATTGATGCTATGTAGTCCAGTTTAATGATTACATTGTGAAGAGGGTCAGTAAAAGTAAAATGACATATTTTTAAAAATTCTCAACTACTATAAGAACACGACTGTACTTGCGAAACCTTGAGACCTCAAAAATAGGGATTAGGAGACTTTTAAAGGACAATGATTATGAGCATTTTCTCAGTGAATCCATTAATTAATCCTGTCACAATCTTGTCACTTGAGGTCCAAACGTACTGGAGCACACACATGTGTTTTTCAAGTCTTTCCTGTAACCATTATTTTCATTATTGATCGATCTGTTGATCATTTTCTGAATTAAATGATTAATTGTTTGATCTATAAAATGTCTGACAATGTTGAAAAAAGTTGATCAGTGTTTCCCAAAGCCCAACATGACGTCTTCAAATGTCTTGTTTTGTCCACAACTCAGAGATATTCAGTGCAGTGTTACAGAGGAGTAAGGAAAGCAGAAAACAATCATATTTAAGTGACTTTTTTCTTTTAAAAAAACACTCAGAGTGAATAATCAATTATCAGTTAGTAATTAATCTTGCAGTTCTACGTTGCAACAGCATGTTTATGTTGAATACTTTAAATTTTACTTTTAATTCTCTCGAAAGAATACAGAATAATTAATCCCGCTAGTGTGAACTTGAGTAACTATCTGGCATAAACAAATATTTATCAGTTTGATTATTCCATTTTTTGTTCCTGTCCTTAAAAGAAAATGGATGTGACAAAATGCGTGACATTTTCCTTTTAAAAGTTCCTTAAAATGTGGGAATTCTTGAGGAATACAAGATAATTATGATCCCAGGACAAAAAAATAATCCCATGGGAAAATCGGTAGAGTTGGCAAGAGTAAATGTAATCTGTTACTTACACTTAGGCAGTACAGTAACTATACAAATACACTTTATATTAATCCTGGCTTACACTGGATCTCATACAGATACAAATACACAGAAACACTCACACACGCTGACAAGCTACCACAGAAACATTCAGTCATTACCCTCCTACACACAGACTGTACAGCTGCTCACCAGCGTGTTCTCCTGCTGCGTGCTGATCTGCAGCAGGTAGGGAGCGGTGGCGAGCTGAGCCTGGCAGTAAAGCAGTGCGGGGCTGTTCTCTCTGCGGTCGCCTGATTTAACCAGCAGGCTGCCATACTGAAGCCGCTCCATCAGACCTGAGCACACACGCACACACACACACACACACACCTGCCTGGGGGAGGGAACACAATGTGCAGAACACATACAGTACAGGTTAGAGGTGCTGCGAGTTCATGAAGGATGAGAATGTGAGGAGAGTTACAAGCGTAAGTGATGCAAGCACACACACACACACAGGTCCACTGATTGGACAGAAACATCACACACACAAATGTCATTGGAGGACATTCAGACCGTTGGCTATGCACAGGATTGGGGACTAACTTTGAAGTATCAAATGACACATTACAGTTAAAGGAAAGCAAGGCAATCAGATTACAGCTACATTGAGTAAAAATGGATCTTATTTAGCAGGATTACAGTTTTAAAATACATTTTAAAATAAAGAATAATATATTACCATGCACAATGTTCACACGATACAATGCCTCACGTCTTAACACCACTCTAGTCTCAGTGAAACCAGCTAATCTGACAGTCGCAAAATTGAAAGTGTGTGTCTCAACATCTAACTTAAAGAAACTTTTATAGGTAAGACTAACCACTAATGTTAGCTTTACAGACCAAGCAGCTGTACGCTGTGTTTAATGCACATTTTCATGTTAGCAGCAGATGTCATTATTCAAACACTAAATACTTACCGTGGTAAACAATATCACAAGAGGTTCTGATTATACTGAATGAACCCAGTTCTGTTCCATGACTGACAACTTTACTGTTTTCAGTCTCAGTACTATGGAAGCTCATTTTCACCAGTGAAAGAAAAAATGTCGCCATGGTAAAAATTATGAAATAGAAATTATGAAAAATTATGAGATTAAAAAGTGGAAACTATGAGAAAAATCATGATTATGAGATTAAAAAGTCACAAGAGTTAAAAAGTAGATATGATGAGATACAAAGTCAATTTTGAGATGAAAAAGTTGAAATTACAGGATAAAAAGTCATAGTTATATAATAATCATTTTGACATATTATCTCATAATGACTTATCTCAGAATTTCAACTTTTTATCTCAGAATTTCAACTTTTTATCTCATAATTTCAGATTTTTTTTTACCCCATATTTATGACTTTCTATCTCATAATTTTGATTTTCAGGTCATAATTATAATTTACCGTGCTTTTTTTTCTTGTGTTGGAGTACTTGGGCTTCCATACAATTGTAGTTGTTTTTCTTTCTTTTTTCTTTTTGTGAAAACATATATTGAGCTCTAACACTGTACATTATCTGCAGCACCAAAGAGCAGACAGACAAGCTGTTGAACATGGTGTATTAAGCAGGTAAAGAGAGACCAAACTAGAGCTGCCTATCACTACACATTGTGCTAAGTGTGAATATTTGGGTGAGCATTACTCTGAAAGCCTGGCATTCATGTTGCTTTCATTAGGCCCTGGTTTGGGTATCAGGCTGTCCTGTCAGAAATCCACTGATCCTCTAACTATACCACTGTGGTTCTCAGTCTTTTTTGGATGCTGGACATATTTTGACCCCCCTGTCCCAACCCCAGAAACGGTTTGACAGAAACAGAAATTGGATTAGGTGAATTGTTGGGAAAACATACGTTGTTTTATTAAAAATACATCTGCATAAAACAGCATATGTATGCATCATCTTCCAAGGACAACACCAAATTTCAGATTTCAACAAATATCAAAGCTTGCAGAGAAACGTAACAAAACAATATTATATGTATGCATTATTCAAGAACGACAAACATGAATATGAAATTTAAATGAATATCACAGTAATAAGTCTGTTTGTTTTTTTCAACATTTGAAGCTGCACAAAGAACGGTAAGTCAAGGCTCTGTTGTTAAATGACACTGCATTTTGTTGAGGAGTGCATTACGACTTGTTTAGGGCTTAAGAACCAAGGTGTAGGACTTAGGACTTGACTTGAGACTTTACTGTCTTGACGTAGGACTTGGGGTTTGAATGCAAAGACTTGGGTCTTACTTATGACTTTCAAAATGACTTAGTCCCACCTCTACCTGTTTTCGCATTTTACCATCATCTTTATAATGTGATAACACAGTATGTCAATGATGGGGTGTTGCTTGTTTTGCTGCCCTCTAGTGGCCACAAAAACAATTAATGCAGGTTTAATGTGTAAGAAAACCCTGGTAATGTTTAGACTTGCGTAAAAAAGGACAAAGTAGAAGTACTGATTCTACTTCTTTACTGCAATAAAAGTGAAAAAGTTCAGGCTCTGAAATGTACTCAAATTATAAAAGTAAAAAGTTGTCTTCTGACTGACATTTCTCACCAAAGCTAACTGATCCTCACTGTTTCTCCACAGTCGAGTCTCCCTCTCTGTCTGTTTCTTGGTGCATCTGTTTTGTCTTTTTTTTTTTTTAGATTTTTTGTCTTGTTATATCTTTTTTTCTTTTTCAACTTTTTTTGTCTTATGTCTTTGTAATTTTTTTTGTTACACAGAAATGACCAAAAGAAACAAAACATTCTTTTCATTCTTTACATCTTATTACATCCTGTTATATCTTTTTGTTGTTTTTTTTTAAACATCTTTTTAACATATTTTACATCGTGTTTGTTTTGTTACATCTTTTATGCCTTTTTTGGTCTTATTTGACGAACACCCAATCCGAATACGGGAGAGTTTTCCAACAGCCAATCACCTTGCAAGGGGTTTTTAAAACACCCAATCACAGCACAGGATGGTTTTCCAACAGCAAATCACAAAATGGGAGTTTCCCAACAGCCAATCAGAGAACAGGGGAGTTTCCTAACAGCCAATGACAAAAGAGAAGGATTTTCCAGCAGCCAATCACAATACAGAGGGACCTTACATCAACAAATCACAGCAAGGGAGGTTTTACAATAGCCAATCACAGCACAGAGGAGTTTTACAACAGCCAATCACATTGCAGGACCATTTTCTAACAGCCAATCACAGCACAGGTGTTTTTTCTAACAGCCAATCACAGCACATTGGAGTTTTCCAACAGCCAGTCACAATACAGGGGAGTTTTCCAACAGCCAATAACAATACAGGGGAGTTACTTAACAGCCAGTCACAGTATAGGGGGAGTTTTCCAACAGCCAATCACAGCACAGATGTTTTTTATTTTAGTTTTGTTATGTCTGTCCTACGTTGATGGATGCATCTAGGAATCGCCCTTTATATGTGTTATTGTTGCATCCATTTAGGCTGAAATCAGCAGCGCATGATGATATATAAACAATCGATAATTTCCTTCAAATGCATCAAGAATAAAGTAATGAGCCTGTTTTGAAAATGTATGGAAAGTACAGATGTTCGTGTTCAAATGTAGGGAGTAGAAGTAAAAAGTTGTCAAAAAAATAAATACTCAAGTGAAGTACAGATAACTGAAAAATCTACTGCCATATTTTACCACCACCTGTTATACAAAGATTCATTTATCAAAAAGCTATATTTACTATTTACTACTACTACTTTGCTTTCAAAAAAAACTTTGGACCTCAGCTTTATTCATGTTACAGCTTAGATCTTTTGCAAAGACTTTCCCAGCCTCACAGCAGCGCTGCCTGTACACCCTCGTCTTGTTTTCAGACCAGTTAAAGTCACAAACTGCTGCTGCAAACTTGATGACTGTGGCCACATTTAGCAGATTTCAGACGGTCTAAAAAGTACGCTTTGACAAACAACCACAGGGAGCGTTCTTAATGTGTCGACTCCTTGAGCGTTTGGTGACAAATTGGCACAGCTGATACTGATGCAAGTAAACGCTGATAAACCCATAGAGATCTCATCACAGTGCTTCATCCTATACACAGTAAATCTCCCCCTCTACTAAAGAATCTATTCTTAGCAGGGAAGCAGAGATGGTATTATATGCAAATTAGCATATAATGTCATCTGGCACCTTCTCACAAGTTTTCGAGCAGCCAAAAGCGAGTCTCACTGGAGGAGAGTTGGCAGTACCTGGTCAGGGAGTTGTGCGGAGCAGACATGGTGGTGGGTGTTTTAGATTACAAAGCCAAGAGAAAAAAGCTGTTTCTTTGTTCTTTGACAGCAACAGTTTCCTTGGGTGGGAAGCGATGAACCCATTTCGTACCATTTGACGGCAATTTCTGTCAGAGGCCAACGGAGCTGGCTCAGTCTTAAAGGCACCAATAATTACTGCAAACACACACAGATGATGCCTTCAATGAAGCGCTAGCAGCAGCACCAGCAGCAAGCCAGCGTGTTGGCCACGCTGCTGGATGACACCGCCTCATAATGTCTGATAAATGTACCTGCAAGATGGATGAACACAGACTTACCTGTCTCATCAGTTTCTGCTCTCATGTTTTTTTTCATGTAGAATCTGCTTGATGATTGGAGCTTATATGTCTTATGACTTATGAGGCTCATCTACAAATTCAATTAGAACAACTACACTTTGGATCGAGCGGCTCTTCAATTTCAAATTCACATTTGCTTGTTCACAATGTTCTCATTCCTCATTGCTACTGTATATTCATAATTATCCCCACCAAGCATAAGCTGGGGGATCATGTACTCACTTGTGTGTGTGTGTGTGTGTGTGTGAGTGAGTGAGGAGGTGAGTGTGTGAGTGATCACTGAAACTACATCCTGTCTGCAGCTAATCTCTAATACTACTGGACTGACCAGCTGAATTTTTTATGTGACTGTATGCTTTTTATTTTTTTATTTTTATGTCTTTGTTTTCATGTTTTCAGTAACTAATTACAAATTACTGTAATTAAGTCGATTTTTTAGGTACTTGTACTTTCATGAGTACATTTTCAAGTCTGTACTTTTACTTAAGTATGCATTAAAAGATGTAATCTACTTAGATACTTTTAGAATCATATTTTATTATTGAGTACAATTTGAGTTAATATCCAGACCTTTCACCTACACATTTGTAGCCAATCAGGTGATCTGCTCTCAAGCAGGCCAATAAAAACAATGAGATATGGACAAAAAACCAAACACTGCAGCAGCACAGGTTTGGAGAAAGGATTTTAAGAATCTATTAATCAGTATGTATTTTAATTGAATAGTCTAAAAATAGCTGTAATTGCATGTAATGAACATTGTTTTGTCTGGTGGAGCCATTTGTTGAATAAGGAATGTTAAACTTAAAAACTGACAAAAAAAAAAAAGAAAAAACGTATGAGTTTTTTTTTATGTGATTTGTATCTAAAACATTGTTAATGATTAATCGATTGTTGTTTCTTTCATCAGTTAAGGAAAATGCACAAAATCTGCAACCCTTCGAGAGGTAACCATGACCACTGAACAGAGCATCAGAGGTTTGGAGGAACTGAGACTGAAGATTTGGACAAACAGAAACCACTTTCAATTGAAGGCTGCTATTGATAATGTATTAAACATCAGCGGCTAAAAAGTAACTAATACTATGAGTAGTTTTTGACAATACTTTTACTTAAGTACTTTTGTAGCACCAGTACTTTTACTTGCAATTAGTACTATTTCAATAATGTAATAGTACTTGTACTTGAGTACAGATTTTCAGTACTATTTACATCACTGTTTTTTGTTTTTTTGTTGTTTTTTTTTTATCATCCCATTCTTGTGACTGTGATATTTCAAGAACTGCTTGAGGGAATTTCTTCAAACCTAAACTAAATATTCACTTGAACTGAAAGATGAGCTGATTTGATGACCTCACAAACACGTTTGGCCATATCTCAAGATTTCATATGCTAATTATGACAAAATTACACACAAATATCTGACAGGATAAAATGATGAGGTGATGTTTTATTTCCAAAAGGTCAAAGGTCAATTTCACTGGGACATCATAATGTTCAGCTCTCTGTCAGTCCTCTGTAAAAATAGTCTCTAAGTGAAGACATCATGTTTCTATCTGGAAATGATTCACTGGTATCATAAACGTGTAGTGAGAACTTCCATTTTGCCAAAAAATACACTTAACATCTTTTATTAAATTTCTTTAAAGTTACATGTTAAAGTTACATGATAGTGGTAAGATCCACAGTACATTTGTTCAAAGTCTTCACTACAGACATTATACGACACCATCAGTATGACTGAGGACGGGCTGATGCATGTGGATGCAGTGACTGGTTCAATAATGAGAAATGATCTGTATTAATACAGTTATAAAGATGAATAAAACTTAAATCTTGGCTTAATTAAAAGCAGCAAAACTGACCCAAACATTCCTTGTAATGAAGATAAATTGAGGAAGTGGTGATTATTATGTCAGGTGGGTCCATGTATCTTTTGGTCATTTGATTGTCTTTGCAGACAACCACAAACAAAAAAACAAAAAAGAAGCAATTATTAAAACAGCAAAACCTTAAATTTGCAAAACAGTTTTATTTTCATTTTCTATCTTGTATAAGAAAAAGTGACTGCCAGTGTGCCGGTCAGACGATGTTGTTTCAGCCCAAGCTAAAATGTCTTTAGGACCCTAATCTGATATAATTTTAAATAAACGTCAAAGCAGGACCCTGTGCACACGCCTGAAGCGGGTACACAGGCTAGACAAGATATATGAGACCACACGATACCTTCACATCTGCGTTTATATGCTACCTGGAAGCGACTCAGAGAAAGATCTGCTCAGAAATAGTGACTTGTTATGCGCAGAGATGACTTGGCAACAAAGAAGAGGATGTCCAAGGACTTCGACATAGAAGAGGAACATCATTTCTTTGCTGCAGCTGCGCCACTTGGGTGAGAGCTTGTGGTGTATGTATGGATCAGGTCTGAGAGGCTACAGCCGACATTTCGGCTAAAAACATGGTGTAAATGGTGTCTTTTTGGGTCAAATGTCGCAGCTTATGGACACTTGGATTTACACCACATGGAAAGTATGGAGACATTTTGTGGGTTTTTTTGTGTTCTTTTTGTTTTTTTACATTTTAAAACTGTTCACCATTCACTTCAATTGTACTGGATTTGGCTGCATCTCTGTTTTCTTCTGAAGCTCCAGGAGTGTTTTGTGAACTGGAGATCTTCACCCATCAGAAGGGTCATCATGCAGCACAGGGGGAAGGAGATATTGAGTGAAACTATCGCTTTAATAACAGCTATGTCCTGTTCAAGTGGTCAAAAACTGTCAGCTGCGAGCCAGCATGAACAACACCAGGAGCCTGAAACTGAAGACCCTAAATGGAACTCAGCCATTATTCATTTTATTAGACACACTTGTGTTTTTCCTGCTGTGATATGTCAAAATGTATTCTGTGTAAAAGGATCCTTGCGGCCAGATTTATGTGGAGGTGAAAGTGAGTTCAAACTAATTTTTGTTACAATCACTCATTGCATAGAGAAACTGTGTGCACACAATTAACACAAGATAATATTTAACAAACTTTGCAGACCTTCCTGGATCACAGTTGTTCTCCACAGACAAGTTCAACAGATAAATTTATTCTAATTATAATTTCAATGTTTGTGTTTGTTTTCTGAAATAACTAGGGCTACAACAAATGATAATTTTCATTATCTATTAGTCTGTTGAATAGTTTTTCCATTAACTAATCAAATATCAGAAAATTGTGAAAAATATCCATCACAATCTCCCTTTCTTGTTTTTACCAGCCAACAGTTATATATTTTTAAATACTATTATAATGACATGATAAAAGTAGAAAATCCTATTATTTGGTATTTTTGCTTTATAAATTACTTGTGTAGTGATTAAGTTTCCGTCCACCTACTAAATCATTTGATGGACTAAATGTTCCATCATCAAACAGGTGAGATAAAACCTGTTTGTTTTTATAATCCCCTGAATTTAATGAGTCATGCCACCGATTTTACACAAAAAGGTCAGTTTACTCATCCAGTTCAGTATTACTCAGCCTGTGCAGACAGTTGCTCTGAAGGAGCTCTGCATTATATTAGGAGTGGGATCCAGTGTTTTCACAGTTTGACCCAGACAATAAACTAAAAGTCAGACATATGTCTGGCTCTGCTGCTTTCATTTAGACTATTCTTTTTTCTAGCAGTTTTATTTCAGTCCTCAAACTTTATGGAAGTACAGCACTACATCATATCAACTTAATTGTAAGACACACAGTCTATCCAGCTCTGATTCTTCAATCTGTGTATAAAATACATACATACTATACTTTCAGATAGTGTGCAGTGCATACACCGAGGTCCAGGTTTGTGTGCAGGTGATAGGCTGATCCTTCCTTTTAACTAAAGAGCAAGAATGCTCATATATGAGAATAAATTACATAATGTTATGTGCATCATGTGACATACTTATTTTGACCAAAACCATAATATTTTTCCAAACCTAACCAGGTAGTTTTGTTGCCTAATGCCGGCCTTACACCTAATGACTTTTGAAATGATATCTGTTCCAGACACATAATTAGGGTTGCACCTAATGATTATTTTTAAAATGATTAATCTATCAATTTATCTTTTTTATTATTCAATTACATAACAATTCATTTACCAAAAATACATATCAAAATCATGTGTCATTAATATTTCAATATTTTATTCAATCATAGTGCTGAAAAATAGACATGTTAGAATAGTAATAATAGTGGTATACTTTCCACCCTAATTATTAGACTCCATGTCAGACGCCTGATCAGAAAATACTGGATCTTAAATTCAAAAGGAGCTGTGATGAATGTCTGTGGGGATGAGACCAAAATAATCTAGTTGTAATCGTCTAAATAGTGACCCTACAAGATTCCCAGTCTGCAAAAATGTTGTCTTTGACTTTAAACTCTGTGACTTCTTTGACATTCTCTGACATGCGAGCGGCTGTCAACCTGAAGTCTGTTAAATTTATGCCTGCCATACAGTATAAGGTTTTCAAAAAAGTTGCGACTGTTCAACAGTGATGACCACATGTTTGTTTTTGTTACCCACTTCTAGTGTGTTCAGTAACAAGACTAAGAAAAATACAGCAAACTCTAATACATAACTGAGCCACTGAGCCGTGATGATATAGGCCTGCTGAAGACCAGACACAGGGGCTTTTGTCTGGTTTTGTATTTACTCAAAGACTTCTGTTTGTCTTGCTTTTGTGCAGTGGACTTGAGTTTTTGTAGACAATGAGACCACATATAGAGGGTCAGTATGCCAGGCCCCTGGCATGCCCCCTGTCAACACACACACACACACACACTCACAAACCTCCCCACTCAGCCCTGCAATAGCATTAAAAGAATGGTCTGGAAATCACAGTGGAGGATCTGTCATTCTTCCTCTGCCTTTTCTTTGTGTTCTTATCCTGTTTTCAGGACACACTCCTCTCCCCGACTCCCAGATGACTTTTAGCTGGTGGAGGTTAATGGAGTCTAAATGACACGTATGTACCGACACAGACATGAGCACACACACTCTGTGTACTCCCCGAGGTCTGTGTGCTCTACTTGCGACACTGCCATTATTGAGAAAGTAAGAAAAAAAGAACAGAAGATGGACAGATGGAT
This sequence comes from Lutjanus erythropterus, assembly GCF_056507025.1. Lineage (NCBI taxonomy): Eukaryota > Metazoa > Chordata > Actinopteri > Lutjaniformes > Lutjanidae > Lutjanus > Lutjanus erythropterus. The sequence continues at coordinate 3,024,066 of NC_139323.1, read as the reverse complement.
GGATAAGGGCAGGCTTTCACAACCTTCACACAGAGTTCACAGCAGTTTTTTGATTTTTCAGTACATGAATGGACTAAAAAAGCAATTTTCACTATGCAATGTCCCCTGTGGCTGCCTGAGGGCATACACACAGACACACACCCACGTGCAGGTACTTCCAAACTAATAACATGAAGCAATGCCCTCACACAAACAGGAAAACATAGTTTGACATTTAAGGAAAAATCCTCCCTAAACAGTCTCTAGATCAGGAATAAACATCAGGTTTAGGTGTCACTGTCTCAGAATAAAAGTGCATGGACTTGTGACATTTTCCAGTATGTTCAACAAATAGAAGGAGAAATGCATTTTACACAATAGCCTCATGCTAGTACCCTCACACACTTACATGGAAACAGGTTTTACACTGATCAGCCAACATGATGCTGCTCTTCTTTTATCCAGTGTGTGTTTCAATTATTTTTAACTTCTCAGTCATTACTGTGCTGTATGTATCTTGTTTCTATTTACTGATTTACTGATTTTTTTTTGTGTATTTTCTTTTATTATGTGCAATAAAATCAAACAAACAAACATAATGAATAAAATAAAGCTGTTTTTGAGTCTAATTGCTGGAGGTGTTGAAAGTGATTCTAGGAAATGAACAAACAACCGCTTACATTCACACCTGTAAGCGGTTTAAAGTTATCAGTAAAACTATTATGCTGCATGTCTTTGCTATTCAACTTTTTTCAGATCAGTGAACCAATTTCTCCAATTTAGCAAACGACTTTCTCTGGTTCAGTATTCAACTTTTTTTTTGTTTCAATATATAACTTTCTGGTTTAGTAGGTGAGGACATCAAAATTAGTAAATGTGCCAGTTTATGATGATGAAATTTGTATTTCCATGATGAAATATGGCATTTTTCCATTCTCACTCCCAGCATATCAAATATTGCAGCTTTGTCAGTGGCCCTATGCTTCAAACTATGATACTGTAGGTACCAGTGTGTGGATACCCAACCCAAACCCAACAGGACCCATTAGGTTCTGATGGGTCAGGCCATGTTCAGACAACAAATCAGAAAACATGCTTGGGTTCAGCTCAGGTTCAGCCTACTTGATGTACTGCTGTGTTGTGCTACGGCCTATTCAGTGCTGGAGTTTGTTTTTTACCTGACAACACCTAAATGCTACACAGGCCAAAAGTTACATTTCAGGCAGGTGGCGGTAGATATTCAACCTAAAATAATGAAAATGGAGGATGTCAAACAAAACTGCAATCCGCACAGAACCACATTAAACACAACAACATGGATCTTTTTGGCTGGTGGTGAGAACAATGTCTCACTAATATGAAGCTGGCTGGACTCACTCAGAGTATTCTTGTCCGTCCTGCCAACAGCAGCAATGAGCAGAACTTTTGCACTGCTTGAAACAGGACAGTGCTGAAGCCATCCATGGTGGATGACATCCTCTTCCTCCATGACATCTCCAAATAAACCATGATGGTTGGATTTTGAACGTAGTTCAGTTAACAACAGTTACAGTTCAAGAAGAGTTCATGATCTTATATTTGTCACTGCTGATGACAATAGGTCTACTGTGTGTATGTGAGACTGTGTAAAATGTTAGGCCACAATGTGTGTCTATTAACTCTGTTCCTATTGAGTGTGTTTGTGTGTGTGATGTGCTGTGCTTCAGTGCTGTGACCATGATAACAATGACCATGTCAGGTAACAAACTGCGTCGGGCTCGGGGCGGGTTTGGACATTATAATAACCAAGCCCAGCCCAACCCTGATAGGCTTTCTGATTTTTGTTTTGGACTTGTGGCGGGTTCAGTCAGAAACCCTACTAGGTACCCCTCTACTGTCACCTCTGAGGTGTGCATCTGGTGTTAGGTAGTTTTGGTGCCTAAGCCAAACAAAACTACAACCATTTCATAACTTTATGGGCAAAGCTGTGTACAGTGCCGCACACCTGTCATTGCTATTTCTGACAGACACATTTGTCATTTTCTCACACAGTGCCCACATTGTACAGGTAGCAAATGTACTCGCACCCATCTGTGCACCCATGGGTGTGTTGGGGGTGTGATGAGGCACATTGCTGACACATTGCTATCTTGAGGCAACAGAAAACCTGGTCTAAAGTCAAATGGTGCAGGATTTTCCTTCTATTTAAAGGAGGGTGTACTCAGATGGGAAGATGTGCGTAACCACAGTGTCTGTGTCACTACAAAGTGGGTCATTTCAGCTTCTGTGTTCACTTCTCCAACTTACCAAATCCTTCATTTAATGCACATCAGACATAAACTAAATGCCCAGGTGCCATGCAGGTTAGCCATCAAAATGGGGCCCAGTGTGTTTATTATGTTTCTCAGCTCAAACTTTAACATGGAGTCCTTTAAGACAAAACTGGTGCTACAGGGGTATGTAGAGCATCACAGTTTGAAGTGCAGGGCCTATGACTGTGCTGCCATTTTTTACAAGTTGGGAGTGAGAACATGCTGACAGGATAATGCCCTCCAAGTTTCTAGGTTCCATGATTGTAATGGACTCTGCCGTGGTCCTTAGTCCACACATCATCCATTACAATCATGGAATCTACAACTTGTCTGGTGTTAGCCCTAATGAAATGCAGCAATCAATGACATTAGTTGACAACTCAAAATATTTGCGGTGAAAAATGTCTGTGGAATTTTTTAGTTTAGTTCATCTGCAGATGGATCCACCCATGCATCCACGTGAAATCTAGTTGAAAGCTTTGGGAACTTTGGCCAATTTTGTCAAGCCACTATTTCAAAGTCAAGAATGAACTAAGTTCAGAAACCAACCTCCCCCACTTTACCTCCATTACATAACCACATCCACTATCCTGTGAATTTCTAAAGACGCAGCTACTGGAGCTTTTTGAGAGAAAAAAATAGAAGTGAACACTGTGTAGCGTACATACTGTCTCTAGCTGAAAATGTTTCATAAGCATATAGGGCACATTATCTGGTGGGAAATGAGTAATAAAGAAACAGAGATGGAAATGCTAGTCTGAGAAATGAATGGCATGTCTGCTGTAACCCAGGAGGTAAAGGCAAGTAATGAAACAACAGATGGAGTGCATGCATCAGACAAACAACTCATTCATGGTCACTGCTAATGAAGCAAATACCGTATTTCCCAGATTAATTATGATGATTAGTCATTGATTGAATGCACCATTTTCAGCACACAAATTGAATAAAGTGAGGCCCAAGATCGAGATGAACAGAATGTGAAGCAGTGTGATTTGACTGTTCTACAAAGTAGAGCTGCACTCAAATAAAATGTCCAACAATTTAGTAGTGCGGTATGTAGTAAATGGGGAGTGATTGTGGACACAGCCCTGCTCTTTCTTCTTTATCACCCCCACTCTTCTAATCCTCTAATCTTTTCTGTCTGGGTCTTCATGTATCACCGGTGGGGTGACGGATTCTTTTAACTGCTCTGGCATAAAAACAGCATGGTAGCGATATGGCCTCTGTACCTGTTTGCCTGAGTCAAGGCTCAATTGTTTCCTTGCAGCTGAGCAGTTTTATCAGTCACAAAGAAAGATGTTCACTCAGTGACTGGGCTACAGACCCGTGCTCTTGCAAATTAACTGCTAAACAAACTGAACAAATCATACGTCAACATGAAGTAATATGTTGTTTGGGTGTCATGTAATCAAGACAATGAATGAATGGACATGGGGCTTTGAGAATTTGCAGGATTGTTGCAGCTGTGGTTGATTAAGCCCTTTTTGGAGGCTGGCCAGCAGGCCCTGGAGTCAGTGCAGAGGTAGGCGGAAAAACAACCGAGTCTGTCTCTGGTGTTGATCTGTTTGCCTTTGCAAGAACAAAGCTACAAACTTACTTTGTGTTTGCAATATGTGCAAGTTCACTGAGCTCTGCAGAGGGCAATCCCACCACAGGCAGGAGAGCTTTGAAATTTAGATTCTGTTGTTTTTATGATTCAATTCCCCACCTTTACGTCAGTGTTTCAACTGACTATGATTGATGTGCATCGAATGAGTTTGAAATGAAAATGGAATTAGATGTAACTCATATGCAGGATTACATAATCATAACAAAAAAAGGTTACTGTATGCCATTACAGGTACAAATAAAAACCATGTAATCTAATTACAGATAAATTTAGTAAAAATGTGGATTATTAGTAGAATTACAGTTTTTAAATAAACAATATCCTATCATGCACAGTGCACACACAGCTGACAATTCATTATCCTGGCCTTTAGTGAAAAAATGCTTCAGTGAGTGGAAATTTCAACATTTTGTGTCTTTAAATCAACCAATCAATCAATAAATTGTGTGCAAAAAAGGAAGGAACAGCTGGACAAACCAATAAACCTAACAACGAACATAAAACACTTAGAGCTGCAACGATTAATGTTTTATTGGCCGACTGTTAAATTAATCAGCTATCATGACAGTTAATCATCTATTTTGACAGTTGGTTAATCATTTTGAGTCTTTTTTTTTAAGATCAAAATTCTCTGATTTCAGCTTCTTAAATGTGAATATTTTCTGGTTTCTTTCCTCCTCTCTGACAGTAAACTGAATATCTTTGGGTTTTGGACAAAACAAGACATTTGAGGACGTCATCTTGGACTTTGATCAACTTTGATCATGGACCAAACAACTAAACAGTTTCACACATTTTATATTGAGGCAATCCAAAAGTAACATACAGTTGTCAAGTTGCATTACTTTAATATTGTGAAATTTAGATTACATTACTGACTACATTTTTAACAGGTAATAAGTAAACGTATCAGAATACAAATTTTAAAGAAACCCTCCCAGCCCTGCCTATATGCCTATAAACAGTAATGATAAAGTTACTATTTCTAAATACTGAAAATGTTTTTTTAACCCCCCATGCCAACACAGTCTCACAGCGGTTTGTGAAATAGTCACAAATTTTAGTCTGATTGATATATATGGATACAAATTTTCCTTTTTTTGTGACACTCAGCATGAATTTCAAACTAAAGTTTTCTCCACTGTCCTCATTTCACAGTCAAGTTCACAATAATAAATGTGCAACATCTGTTTATACTTTCAAAATAAAAGTCTATGGTAAGTTTAGGGATCAGAACTACTTTGTTAAGTTAGGTAAAGATCATCATTGACAATTGTCTCATATGGGAACTTTGGTCTCCTGTGCTTAAATCCTGTGTTTGATGTATTATATCTTCCCTGAGAGTGCTGGACCTTACATGAGCTGCTGATCTTCTCCTACATGTCACGTAACGGCTGAGTTCCCAACTCTTCCTCCTGTTGCTGCTCAGGACTCAGTCTTCCTGTTCTGCCTGAGTTATTTTCACAGAACAGAGATGTCAGTCATCAGCTGAGGTCACTCTAGGAAATAAGGGTTCTTCTTGAAATGCTGAGGTTCTTCTCAGAACTTGTGTAAAAGCCTTTTTTGATTAAAGGATTTGTCAAGGGTTCTTTGTACGAGTAAGGGTTCCATTAAGAATCCTTTTCATCAAAAGAACCCTTTTGGCACAAAGTGTTCTTCAAGGATTGCTGAGATCCTTGAAGATCTCCTGTAGCGTTCCTGGTAGAACCCAGGTGTAACCCCTTATGTTGGACTCTAGGAAGAAATCTCTGAAAGGGTCCCAAGTAGAACCTTGATAAAAGGTTCTACAAGGAGCCAAAACGGGTTCTCCCGTGGGGACAAGTGGAAACACCCTTTATGGCTCTAGTTAGCACCTTGATTTCTCAGAGTGTGTACCTGTTCTGGTTCCAGCTGTTTACGTATCTGCTCAACATTCAGTTTTTTTTCATTCTACTTACTCTCATTTAGTTCATCAAATCTGTCTCACCAGGAAACATTCTTGGTTTCACCTCTTATGCCAGTTATGCGAGTCCTGTTTCTCTATCGACCTGTTTATATTTATGGAACGTTCATAAAAACCTCACTGATCCGAGTCTGAAAATAAACTTATTTTTAATGAGCTAGTTTTTATACCTAGTTGAAATTCCACTGAAGGCTCAGTAGCAGGACTCTAATTGAGTAAAATATGTCCATGCTCTTTTCTGCCTCTGATATATTTGGAGATGATTTTGATTCCAGTGGCAGCTCACATAAGCCTCGCCAGGAGCATACTGAACACAGACATTCCTGCCATTGTTAACCCCTGTGAGCTGGAGGCCATGTAAGAGACTGATGACTTCTAATACTACAGACTCAATAGATATCAACACGCCAGCAGGCAGTGCGCTACAAAGCCACCACAAACACACACTCTCACACACACACAAATGTTAGCCTAGCCATTCTCCTCCATACTGGGTAAATACAATAGCATGGATCTTTCGCCTGCTTCCTTTTACTCATTCTTGCTTGCTTTTTGGACGGACAGCCCCATTAACCACAACCAGATTAGCTCTGACCCACTAAACTGCTTTCTCCCTAAAGAAAAGGGGGTAATGAGGTGTGGCTGCATAGCACATGTTTTGTGAGGTGGGTGCAGTTGTGGGGTGATGTATCTACAGCCTGCTTGAAAATTTGGCCTTGTAAATGTTTGGTTTAGCATTGTCCTGAATACCATTTTTGGGGCTTCGAAGCTTCAGTGAGAATTACCCACGAATATTCAAATCTTCACCTGATGGGGGTGCAGGGTCGGGGACACAAGCTATCACACATTCCTCAAACTCACCGTCATTATATATTTATATGAAAGAAATCAAGCAAGCCAATCAGAGGGCTGTAATACAAAGGCAGCTCAACAAAGCCAGACTTTCTTTGCATGAGCTGCTTGACAAAACCTAAATCCCCAGTCAGAGATAACAGGTATCACGACGGCGGTTATCAACTTGTTTTGTTAACTCAGGCTTTCTTCTTCAGACTCTGTGCGTGCTCACATGAAAACGGGCATTTGCTGCATCATTTGACTCTTCCTTGACACAAAGTGAGGCGATCATGAGCTGCCCACTTCAGTCAAAATGATCAAGTTGTTATAATGAAGAGCTGTGGAAAATATAAAAAATATATTACAGCAAAAAGCAACACTGTTGTTGCAAATAATGCAGGAGAAGAAAAATGCTGCTGAAAATTACTCATTAACTGAACTGTGACCTTAATGCTGCTGTTTATTTCTAACATGACAACTGCACATTAAACAGATAAACTTCATACAGCACTTAAGGTTTTGGGAAAATCAAAGTGAAATTGGTGTAACTGATGATTTTCCATGATAGATAGGATAGACTGATATTTTCTAATCAGAGTTCTGAGCTGCAGTATCAGCAATGCAAAACTCACTTTAAATAGTAAATAGTGTTCAAAGTGGTATGTGGTCGCTTCATCATTATTTTAGTGTGTGGATGATGTAATGTGTCATGTTAAAGTGTTAATATGATCTGAAGCAAACGGGAAAATGACTCTGCATCACCAAAAGGAGGTTACCATGACAGCGTGATGCAGACAGTCTGTGCTGCTGTTACATCCTGTTACATTTCTACATTATACGGCTTTGTTTTGTGACATGAACGTACAGCTCAGCAACTTTTCATTTTTAATGTCTTCTCTCAGTTTATAATGTATTTCACTCATAAAGAACTTCAGCACTTTTTATGGACGATTTAATCCTTCTCCAGACCAGGTTGTGAGATCAGCATCAGTTACCATGGTGATCTAGCCAGGTTTAAAGAGAGCCACCTTCATGACACTGAAAACTCTTTAGAATCTCACACTTGCACAGCCCTCTGGGCATTCACTTAAGTATTGTGTTAGAAGCAGATGATATTGTTGGTGTAGTAAATGGTGATTTGCCATCAAGAGTCAGAAAACTCAGATTTCAGTGTGGATTAAATTTCTTAAAGTATACTACTTCATACAAATATCTTTTTGTTTTTAATAAAAATATGACCTTTTCTGAAGAAAGAAAATCACTAGCAGAGTCAGCAGGGAGAACTTTAGGGTCTGTAATGAGTAAAATGAAATCGTGTCCTGACCTTGGATTTTTAACATTTTCAAAACTTTATGATTCAATGGTTGGCTCAATTTTATTTTATGCTGCAGCAGTGTGGGGTTTTTAAAGACAGACCTGACAGAAATGTTAGTCAGACTCGAACCATGAGGTGTTTTCTTGGGGTTCACAAATATACCACTAAGGCGGCTGTTGAAGGGGACATGGGATTGGTGTCATGTCTTGTGAAACAGAGATGTGAAATAGTTTGGTTGGAACTGCCTTGCTCAATTGCCAGAGGAGAGGCTGACCACAAAGATCTTGAACTGGGATACAACTCATAATCATCCCTAGGCAAAAGAGGTGTCTGTATTATTTCCTTTTCCGGAATTAAATGTTATTTTCAGGAACAATGCGCAGTGTAATACAAATATAGCCAAACAAAAACTACTAAAGATCCATAAAGAACAACGAAAGAAGTGATTTGGTCTAAACCAAAGCTCAGAAACAACATTCAAATCAAAGATGATTTCCACACAGAACCTTATACAACTCTTAATTTGAAGACAGGACAGAGATCCCTATGTGCCCAGCTAAGAACTGGTACCCTACCACTGGCTAGTGCTGTAGGCAGATACAAAGGTATTCCTGAAGAGAAGCATATTGTATGTGTCTGGTGTGATCTTGATGTTGTTGAGGATGAATATCATTTTCCGTTTTATTGCCCTGTATACACTGATTTAAGGAACCATCTGTTTGAAAAAAAAAATCATATGAGATACATCTAGTTTATGAAATGTTGTGCTTTCATCTTTTTAATTACTAAACTTGTTCTGTACCAGAAAACAGCCTTGTCCCACACAAGAACTCACATGTCAAACTATTTAAAATCCAAAAGTAACAAACACTCACCGGCCACTTCATTAGGTACACCTTGCTCATACCAGGTTGGACCCACTTTTGCCTTCATAACTGCCTTAATTCTTTGTGGCACAGCTTCAACAAGATTCTGGAAACATTCCTCAGAGATTTTGGTCCATATTGACATGGTAGCATCATGCAGTTGCTGCAGATTTGTCGGATGCACATCCATGATGTGAATCTCCCGTTCCACCTCATCCCAAAGGTGCTCTGGTAGACTGAGATCTGGTGACTGTGGAGTACACTGGAGTACAATGAACTTATTGTCACGTTCAAGAAACCAGTTTGAGATGATTTGAGCTTTGTGTCTACAAGCCCAGAGAACTGCCACTCACTGGATATTTTATCTTTTTCGGACCATTCTCTCTGTGTGAAATACAGCTGTGTAACATTAACTGCTAAACAATCTGACCATGAACAGGTGAAAAATTATAGAAAATATTAGAATTATTTCTAAAATAGCCTCCATCCAATGTAATCATCACCAGATGTAAAGACAGATGGATCTGCCTCCTGAGTATTTCTGCCTGATGCACCTCCATCAGTGCCAGCTGAAGCCAGGAGCCACCAGTCACTTCACTTTCTTTATTTTTAATTTCTATTGTTATTATAACTACCTGATTGAAAGTTAGACTCCATCTGTCTTCGGGTACAGATTTGTGTTGATGTGTGTTCATGTTGTGATGCTCTGAACCATCCAGACATTTCCTGAGGTGAGGCTTTTCATTTGCTGAGCTGTCATTATGTTTAACTGTGATTGGCTCAGCTGTTTCAGAGCTCTGAGACCAGAGGTGTGACTGGTTAGAGAGTATTTAATCATCACAACACCTGCTGATCTATATTCAACTGCACCCAGCCCTTTACACATACATAAACCAAAACAGAGAGTGCCCACGGAGACAGTCTGTGCAACGTGGATATATTCCCAAATGTTGCTGCGTGGAGAGCGGCGGAGAACACAGATGCACGACCCACCGTCTTGCATTAATATATTTAATATGGGGATTGACTTGCTTTTGGAGCCAGCCTCAAGTGGCCATTCAAGGAACTGCAATTTTTGGCGCTCCTGTGCACATTTCAGGCAGTTGCTGCTAGTTCTTTACGCTTTATCATGAGCACATTTTCATGTGTGGGTTTTGAGACTAATTGAACCTAATAGAGAAGCTTGTTTTCTCACTCTTTATCAGTCTTTCATCTGCCTTTTTTTGGGTGCAGCCATTGCAACATTTCTGTTCTCTCCTCAAAAAGACAAAAAGTGAGTTATCAGAAGCTATGGTAGAAGCTTCAACACATTTAGGTTAGCTCTAGTGCAGTTAGACTAATATATAATGTTATGTTGCATTAAATTAAGTTGTGTCAGTTATTGTTGATACTCATCCAGTGGATAATTCTGGTTTGTTACAACTTGGATTTTCTAATTCATAATTTCTATCAGTTATAACTAAAGTAACTGCTGAGATAAAAAAAATAATAAAATCCAACAGGTCAAGAATCATGAGTGCAGACAGCTTATCCAGATTATTTAAACCACTTTATTTGAAGGTTAGTAATAGACTTAGTGATGATGCCACATTCTCAGATCTCAGTTTCAACAGTCACATCACAAAGAGTAGAAACCTGACTAGAGCTGAGCCAGGTTAACGAGTCCATTTCCACAGTATGGGATCACTAAAGTTTATCTTATTTTAAGTCCTCCATTGTTTGTATCTTCACTGATTCAACAGCCATTAGGCCTATTTAAAATCAGTGTAGTGTAATTTATTAAACATAACACATAATGTACACAAACCTAGAGGAGAGGACCATCCTTGAGTATATCTTTTTGTAGATAAGGCCTACCTCTGCCCTCCGTAAGCTCAGGGTGATGAGGTAATGTTTGGGTAGAGCAGACAGCCAGACGGTGGTCTTGCAGAGGACGTGTCCTCCTCTGGGGTCTGAGAGGAGTGAATGAGGATGGTGAGAAACATGACTTGCCAAAGGGAAAGCATCTCTGCTGATTGTAGCGTGGCCCATGCATTAACATTTAATGTGAACAGTGAACTTTACAGCTCCCACTGTGATGCTGACTGTTATTTATGATCCAAGTCAGAGTGAAGCTTTCATCTCTTCTTTAACATCTTAAAGCCTTTAAAAGGCTTCTATAGTAGATATCTACAACGTATATGCTTCCTTTTAAAAAAGAAGTATATGAAATTAGGTTTCAAAATCATGAAAAAATGAGCAGCCTGCTCTGCTCTGAAACTCTGGGGGCGTGTCCACTCCACTGTCTCAGTGTCAAACACCACTACGACCTGAAACATGGACACCCTGTCTAGCAGATTTATTGGACATGTCCAGACATGTTTGAGCCACCAGAGCCAGAGGACGGTGACAGGATGGTATTTGTTTTTTCTTCTGTGTCAGGTTGTTGGAACTGAAGTGAGCTTGAAGTGAACTGCTGGGCTGATCTGGACAGAGAGTCACGGTATGTTTGTAACTGACCATTAGGGAGGGTGAGGGGAGGCGGTATCATTTGTGGGGCTTATATAGTGTTGAGCACCACGGCTCTGGCGCATAACTGAGACGTGTTTTAGGTCCGGCCAAAAAATCCTGAACACAGAAATCATGGACAACAGCTTAATGGTCAAACACCACAGTTCACTACCACATATTTCTCAGTGTTTTCACATGTTTTCAGACATGAACATATATAATGTCCAACTTTAGTAAGGAACACAGAGAAGTTCCACAATGCTAAGTAAGTTAATGTTAATAACACACAGGAGCATAGTAACAAAATAGGCAGATATTATTATAAGTATTGCATTGGTATGTGATATTTTTCACTTGATAAAACAAATATTTATACTTATACTCAGCACTATAACTGATCTAAAATTCTGTAGAATATTGATGAATGTCAGTGTTTTCTCCTCCTTTTTACATTTTGTCAGCTGACAGCTGGACAATCCAAATAATATGTCAACTTTAACATAGGAGATAACTGTTAATGAAATATACAAAATGGTGATTTTTAACTTTATTAATCTACAATTATCCCTACTGCCCTTTTTAAAACTTGTCTTATGTTGTACATCAAACCATCATTTTCTTTCATTTGTAAAGCTGATCCAGGCTTGTAGATCACAGTCTCTGAGTAACCACCAGCAGTTTTATTATAACCTTCAACAGGCGCTGACTTCTAGTAACCAGAGTAATTATGACAGGAGAAAAGGAGAGAGTCAGGTGAGGCTGTATAAACAAACAGGACTTTCTTCTAAACCTGATCAAACTGTGATGGTTTCCATGTTTATTGTCATGTGACTTATAGAACGTACTTAAAGGGGAAATTCACCACTTTTCATGTGGATGTCCAGTCAGTGTTAATGTAAATGTAGTCAACTGAAGCAACAAATTGCTCACTGCTGCTATATTGACAGAAAATATAGATCTTCTTCCTGCATCCAGTGAAGAACTATAGCCTAGTTCAGCTTGGATTTCTAGTCTCCTCCTCCTGGTAGCCAGTGGACATGCTAAGTAGCTAACTAGCCAGCAGAGTATAAGCCTTGGGGTAGGGTGATAACACTGCATGGTCATGGGAGTCACAAACATGCATCCTGGTACATGAAGGCACTGCTGCACAGCTCTGTGAGCAGGGAAACTCAGCTTTCTTGGTCAAAATAGCAGCACTGAGGAAGTTGTTGCTTTAATTGTCTAAATTTACCATCAACACTGACCGGACAGCCACATGAAAAGGGCTGCAGTTTCCCTTTAAGGTCCTGTATATTCTCCAATAGTCAGGTCATTTTGGGGATCGTCGTCAGTGGATCTACTCTGTCATTTACATGTTGAATATTCAACATTCAACAAGTCAAAAGAAATGGAGTGATACAAGAAATGGAACTGTCAGGTGTGTGTCAAACTAAACAAGATGGTGGACCCAAAAGTGCAGAGCGGGGTGAAGCACAAACAGTTCAACTGAAGTCCAAAAACAAACAAATCCATTGAGGGCAAATGAGAAACACAAAGCCCCCCCCCCCCAAAAAAAAAAAAAAAAAATCCAAATGCACCAAAGGTCTTAAACGCAGGGGATGACACAAAAGGAGGACAACAAACCGGCACAGAAACACAAGGACTAAAGAGACAAGCAACTAATCACACACAGGTGGAACAAATAGTAATCAAAAAGAGTGGAACAAGGACAAAGACAGGAAGTAAGACACATGAGACAGGACCATGACTACAAAATAAAACAGAAAGCCCCAAATCATGACAATAATAAAGTGATGTAACTGTTAATCACTCATTCTTTAAAATTCAGACAAATTATGTCTCACCATTTCTTTTTACAATTATTAATACCAACACTCTAATTCCCATTTTTTGGTTTCTATGTGCCATTTTTTACTTTCTATGTGCCAGAAGACACTTGTCCCAGACAAGGACTCGCAACTTCAAACTATTTAAAAATGTGTTCGAAGATCTTTAAAACCTAATACTAACAATAACATAGGTATGAATATGTGTTGCTATGATCATCTTTGTCTTAAAATCAATTTGTTGTGTCCCAGATTTCCATCAACTCTTTTGATTTTCAATTTAATCAGGCATAAAAAGGGTCAGCTACACCCTAAGGACCTCTGTCTCACTTCCTGGTTTAAAAAAGGCAGGGATACTGCTCAAGCACTGGTAAACTTTTGCTATCAGATGTGTCTAAACACGTCAACTCTGTAGTCCTTCTAAATCAAAGCTAAATAAGAATTATGGTTTCAAATGTGTATTTTGATTAACATTAAAAGACACTTTTAAAAACAGAATGGCTGCTCACTATGACTACACTGTTTAATAGCATTTGATCTTTTAAAATAGGTAGAATATATTAATATATTTTCCAGCATAATTGAAGAGTAAAAATACAAAAACACAGTTTTGTCCCAATTTTCAAAAATGAGTGAAATACACAAATATATATTTTGTCATTGCTCAGCTACCCTTTGATTTTGATAGTGGTTCCTCCTCTCTCACCAGCCTGAATACTGAGTTAGTGATAGTTGATAGTGGAGGTGATAAGCAGACAGAAATAGTTGGAGTGTTGAGATTCTGGTGCAGCAGGGTCTCAGAGATGAAGTACCCTCCAGAGGAACCAGACAACAGGAGAAATCCAATCTGTGATAAATGGGACCTCAAGAGAAAGTTCATGTGAGGGTCTGGGGGACAGACCGAAAGTATAAAGTGGAGGAAAAAGAAGAGGGAAACGAGAGGAGAGAAAATATCGTCCTGGACTATTAAAGAAAAAAAAGGTGAAGAGGGGAGACCGAAGTAGAGACGGATTGGAGATGTGCTGGGAAGGACAAAGAGGAGGAGGAGGAGGGAGAAGAGGAAGGAGTCAGGGGTTTATACTGTGGGATTTATGGTCTCTGGTTGCGAGGCGGACACTTTGCCATCTCTTCTACTATAATTTCATTACAACTCTCAGTAGAGAGTTTGAAATTCCCGAGGCAGATATGCCATTTCCAAGGACTCCGCTGATGCATTCAAGTGTTTCAGTGGGGAGTTCTAAAAATTTCACCAGCACTGGTTTCTTCTATCAGTCGAGGTGTCCTGAAATAAGACAATAATGGAGCACGCAGAGGAGTCCCATAGTAGTGATCTAGTGTCACAAAGTTCTGCTGCTATTTCAGAGCTGAATTAGTTTTGGCCGCACTGACTAGAGAATTTTAGATGTCTGGAACTGTACTGTTGTAGACTGTCATTAAGTTTGGCAGGATTGTATATGGCACATTTAATGGACCAGTTTTAGTTTAATGAATGAATGAAGGTGTCAAGATTCTTTATTTCAAACGTACAGAAAATACATTAAAAAACAGCTAAAAAGAAACAAGAATACCCCTTCTGGTTGCAAAAAACTCAAACACAACACCCCTGGATGGACATAGAACAATACAATTGCCAAGAAAGATTTTCCTTTCCTCACCCGGTCAATCAAAAATCACAGCTGTTTTAAAAACTCATTCATTTATAGCAATGATTTTGACAGCCTGGAGGAAATGCACCACATATCTTCAAACACACTCACACTCATCTGGCACAATCTGGACCACTATCATTCGGTTTATGGAAAAAACAGCAGGAATTATACATTTGGAACACATTTGATCATGACTCACTCAAAATGTTTGAAAAACTAAAACTGAAATATTGGCAACAACAGCTTCTTACAATATTCACAACTAAAACAATGTTTAAAAGGAAAAATTAACACATCTAACAACACCCTGGAGACACCACCATTGTTCAGTCAAATCAAACTCAGAGCCACTCAGAAAGAAATATTTTCAAAACTCCTTGGAAAAACAGATAATGACCTCCCAAGACTGTGAAAAAAGACAGAGAAAAAGATCCAGCCATTACCATAAACACCAACTCCTGGATGCACATCTGCATTAACATCTTCGCAATGTCCAAAAAAACTCCAAACTGCAACTTATTCAATAAAAAGTAATTCACAATGGGACTCATAGACAACGACACTGCACCTTAGACACCACTGATGATTACCTTGATCAGGCTCTGCCCACCCACTCAAACACTCTGGACAAATTTCATTCATATACGATCTTCAATCATAGGATGCAGCATTCCAGTCTCCACATTTGTCCATCTCATCAGTTGAACCGCCACTGAAATATGAACAACCCGTACTGGTCGCCTTAACAATCGCTAAGAAGACTATAGACCTAAAACAGAAATAACCTCAACAACCTAATGGCAGCTACTCCTATCTGAATACATCTCAGCTAAAAGACACACAGCATCAAAAACAACCAAATAAGATTCATTCACAGTTACTGGAGCTCATTTATCAATAAGAACAGACAGACACCAACAAGCATACATACATACACCAACACATCATCATCCTCACCTCCCCCTACTGCTGGTGACACCCCATCAAGTTCTGCCAGGACACTTGTGAAGATGAGTTCGTAGGACAAGAAGTTCATAAATACAAAATGTTATTGTAAAAAGCCACCCCCATATTTTATTTAATGTAACTGCCATTTAATTTCATTTAATTGTAATTTAATTTCATTATAGCAATATAAAACACACAATGTTCCAAAGGTAAAATGTCCTGTCTGCCAAAATCCTGCATATCAAACGGTGCATATGAAAATATTTGTTGTTGCTTCTTTTCGACACAAAAGGAAGCATCTCCTAAAGTGAGCATCTCTGCCAGATGTAAATAAGGGCACTTCGTGCTGAGTTGGACAGAGGTGTGTCAAAATGTGATGTACTCTTTGATCTGTGTATTTTCAGGTAAGCAAACTGGGTAATAAGTGGACAGAAGTGTACACGGAGTTATAGAGAGTTGGGAAGTTGGCCGTTCATTCCTGCTGTGTATTTGAAGTGTAACTGGAGCTGTTGTATGTAAAGTTAGCAGCTAAGCTAGTTTTTGGTGTAGATGTAGCAGCTATGCTAACTTTGTAACTGTAATGTGTAGGAACTCCAGCATGTATTAAAACCAGTGTGTGCTTTTATCGCTTGTACCCATTTGAAAAAACAGTAATGTTGAAGCAGTGACATTTTTTGTACTTGTGTGTATTGTTGTGTTGCATTTGTTAGAAACTAATTTTTATATAACTCAGATGTAAATAAGGGCACTTCGTGCTGAGTTGGATAGAGGTGTGTCAAAATGTGATATACTGTTTCATCTGTGTATTTTCAGCAAACAAGCTGGAATGAAAGTAAACGAAGAAAGATTCAAGTGTGCAACACACTCCATAAACTATTTATTTACTTATATATCTACTCATTTTTGTTTTCCTCTTTCCTTAACACATGTGTAGTTATTATTATTGTCATTGTTATTGCGTTTTGCCTTTTATTGTTCAATGCACATGTACTATAGCGTACCCCCCCCCCCCCCCCCAAAGAATGACACCGTCAGTGTCACTGGTAGATTTGTTAAGAGTTTATATGTGCAATGTTTTGTACATCATTGTTCATTTATTCATTTATGTTTGCAGTTACGTTTTGTTTGTTTGTTTTTGTCTGTTCCGGTGTGTTTTGTCTTTGTCTTAATCATTGTATCTGTAAAACCAGCATTTTATTGTTTTTGCAACGATAAAAAAAAGAATAGCGATTAAGTACAACAGACGAATTAAACACTACGTTTGAAAAGGAGTAGGAAGAAGTATACATTTTTGTTTACTCCTACACTTTTTTCAACTATTCATCTCAACTCATAATGAATTTATGAACAGCCATTTCCATACACAGCAAAATATAAATGTAAACAATTATCACAAGTTTATATAAAACCCTATACAATAAATATAAACACCTAGCACAACTCTATATACAAATGTTTCTTTGCACACGTATTATATACAAGTTGTTATTATTGTTATATTATCTCTTTTATATATAGTAGTAGACTATATATATATTTACATAATTATTTCTATTCTTACAGTTACTCTATGCTGTGATATTTTTGTATCCTAAAGTTGAAGCACCTGTATTGTGACCAAATCAATAAAGTATTTCTGATACTGATTGTAATGCTGTACTTCACTCTCCCTACACACGATTACATGCGTGCACGCACACACACACACACACACACACACACCAAAGAAACGGGGCCCGACCGGCATAACCACATTCACCCTTGGATTTTCGTAGGATGTGGGGTATGTATAAAAGACCTCGGTCAGTTGATCTGAGCTGTGTGGAGGTGGAGTAGGACAGCAGAAGTTCAGAGATGTATGGCAGGGCGGTGGAGGGTTTTGGAAGTGATGAGTAGGATCTTGAAATACTCGACAGGAAGCCAGTGGAGGGGAGCGAGGATCAGTGCGATATGGGCTCTGTGGTTGGTTGTAGTAAGAAGCCTGGCTGCAGCATTTTGAGGGCACGAGAAGATGAGGGTATGGATGAGTAGTTCCAGGTCTCTTGTGGGAAGCATGAATTTTATTTTTGCAATATTGCAGAATTGAAAGAAGCAGTTTTGTTGTTGTTGTTTTTTTACCAGTGTGTTTATGTGCAGTTCAAGGAGTACACACAAGTGACCATAGTGCTGATGTAGGGTTTTATTTCAGAGATGGAATTGCTTGGACTGATCAAGAGGATCTCGCTTTTGTCAGGGTTCAACTGGAGAACATTTTGAGAGATCCACTCCACTTTATGGCAGCCACGCAGTCAAAGAGGGTACCGATGCATCGTTTTGTTTAACCAAGAGGTAAAGCTACAAATTGTCAGCGTAACAGTGGTGGGAGATCCAACTGAAACTACTGACCAGGTTACCTAGCAGAGGTGTGTGTATAGTGGCTGAGAATTAACTTGGGAATACTCCAGAACCAGGATATGTGAGCATTATCAAAACTGGATACCACAAGTTTCCCTCTCCAGAGAGCCTTGAATTTCTGGCCAACAACTTAGCTCTTCACTGTTCCCATCACTTTCAGGGCCACACTTGCATGCTGGCATTGCAGTCTAGTGTACAACCCAAGTAGCTGACAAATGTTTTAACAGAGACATCATTCCCCTTAAAATGTACTTTGAATTCCTCACCTTTGTTTAATCTGGATTTAGAGCCAAGCTTTTGCTTTCCAAAGATGTTGAGAGGTTAGCATCATGCAGCCATACACTGATGTTAGCCAAACAAGAGCCGTGTCTGAGGAGGTCACTGATCTCTTCCCTTTACCTTTTTTTCTTTTCTTTTTTTTAACCTTTATCCTCTCTTTCTTTGCTGCCAACATTCTTCAGTCCTACCCAGACTGTCTCTTGGGCCAAGGTATCATTTAAATAATGATGTCATTTGATATCTTTATTCAACGGTTCGTTTTATGAAGATCGTTTGTGGTGACTGGCTTCAAGCAAAACAATATAGTCTTTTTTTTGTCTAGATCTAGACACAAAAAGGATCAGTTGAATGTATCATTTGACTTGAGAAGTTTAGATACTCTTGTCTCATCCCTCTTGTATCCATTTCTTCTGTCCTTTCTGTTCATCCTTACATTTTTTTGTCCTCCTTTTATCCATATTTTTCCCTGTCTGCTTTTTTCTTAGCGTGTGAGCTGGAAATGTGATCGCACAGAGACACCTGAGATTTCCTTGAAGCAATCAAACTGTAATTTAGCAGTATCCTATCATTCTCCAATTACATATATTTAAACATGATATGTAGTCAGGTGCTGAACAGCCACTCAAAATAAAACAGTCTCACTGGAAATGAAATACCAGTCTGTGGACGATTAATCCAGCTGTGGTTTCATTTTGAGGTTATATGCAGTTGTGGATGGTATCATTAAGCATTTTTACTCAAGTACTGTACTCTGTACTTTCAACTCTACTAGAATTTAACAGGAAATATTGTACTCTAGTACATCTATTAAATATCTCTCCTTAGTAGTCACATTGCAGATGAATATTTCAAGGTTTTAAAAGTATATAAAGAAAATATAACTAGCTTCACTTTAATCAATTCAGACATTTAAGTACCACTTACATCTTAATGCATAAATAATGAAATGAAAAATTAGTTATATTAAATACGCTGTCATAATCCTATCCATTGCCCTTATTTCAAGCCAGAAGCGGCTCTATTTAACTGCATGATGAGATTTAACTTGGTGGGGAGCAGCAGCCTGCAGGTGTACAGGCTACTAGGATCTGATTGAGCTGCAAGCAGCGGCACCCTGCTGCTTCAAAACACTGAACAGTGATGTGCTACAGCCGCATCGCTGAAAGCACCTTAATGCACCCAGACTGAAAGAGACAAAAAAAAAGACGAGTTTTACAACGTGTTCTGGTGAGCAAGAGCTCTCAGACAGTGCTGTTCACTGAAAATCTGCACTGCACTAACTGCAAATCCACTGCAACTAACAATTATTTTCATCACCGATTCATCTGTCCATCATTTTCTCTCTTAATCAATTCGTTAATCCTTTCACAATCTTGTCCGCTGAAAAACACGATGTCCGTTGTGTGCTCCACATGTTTGGACCTATTTTTCCAAGTCCTATTTTCATTATCAATTAATCTGTCGATCACTTTCTTCATTAATCAATTAGTCATTTGATCCATAAAGGGTCAGAAAATTGTTTAAAAAGTTGATAAGAGTCCAAGAGGATGATGTCAAAGATCTTGTTTTTTGATATTCAGTTTACTGTCATAGAGGAGTAAAGAAACCAGAAAATATTCACCTTTAAGAAGCTGAAATCAGAATTTGTTAACTAAAAAGTAACTCAATTATGACTGAATGATCAAAATAGCTTTCGATTGATTTATAATACAATAATCATTGTAGCTCCTTATACTTAATACTACAGAACACTATAAAAAATATTGTGGGAAAGTATGATATGTGTTCTGTGTTCTTGAAGCAGAGCTCATCTGCTGTTCTGATTTAAAATGCTTGTGCACGTGCATTTTTTAAGATTAAGTGGAAAATTTCACCAAGCGTGGCTGCATTGCATTATGGCCATGCTGCAGCAGCCGGGGCTGATTGCAGCCATTCTACACAATGCTTGTGATTCCACCAGCAGCATCTCAGCGCGTCCAAGAAGCTGCTCTCCACTCCGCTTCATATATGCACTGAGTCTTTTTTTGACAGATGCCGCGTCAATTAGCACAGAGCAGATCGAACAGGCAGGAAGTTAGAAACAGAAACAGCAGGGTGAATCCGGTTAATTTTCAAAATAAAAGACCCCGTGCAGACTCACGATCATAAAGCCAGACAGAAAACAAGCTATTAAACCACATAGCCTGCTGATCCATGGTAGCAGCACAAAAGCAAGGCAAGAGGACCTAATCAACAAAATCTGAGCAAGTAAACATTATCTGGGGGCAAAACGCTCTGCAGCTGAAATGCCTCTGAAATGCCGCTGGTGGGGCTTGCGGATCAGAACTGTGGTGCGCTTGGTGGAATCAACTGGTTAAGATTCAACTCAGGCCGCCTGTTCTTACTCCCAGTGTGTCAAATGTGGCCACTTGCTCAGTGGCCTGTGCTAAAAATTATGATGCTTTAGGTGCACCCTGTAACATCAGACATCTGATGTTATGTTTATATGTTTTATGTGCCATTGAAGTCAGGGGACGTGGCATCGAACGTGACTCAAAATAATACTTGATTAATAAGATTAATCATTGCAGCTCTAAGTGTTTAATATTCATGTGATTATTAGTTCATCCAGCTGTTCCTTCCTTTGTTGTACACAATTTGTTGGTTGATTGATTAATTTAAAGACAAAAAATGTTGAAATTTCCACCCAGTGAAGCATTTTTTCACTAGAGGCCATGATAATGAATTGACAGCTGTGTGTGAACTGTGCATGGTAGGATATTGTTATTTAGTTTAAAATTGGAATCCTAATAATCCCCATTTCTACTGTAATTTGACTACATCTTGTAACGGAATACAGTTACCTTTGTATCCAGATTAATAATCCTGTTGCATGTAATCTGTTACTCCCCAAGCCTGACAGTAAATCTGCCCTTCTAAATGATTAAATGGGTTGTAATCAGGTTATGAATTAGGCTGTAAACACTTGGTAAATCATTAATAAACTGTTACAACACATTAGATCAAATGGGCAGCAGTGACCCACTGCTTGCCAAATAATGAATGAGTCCACATTCATCTGGACTGTTCAGCCTCAGATCTCACTGCTTGGTTAGTGTACTGTGTCTTCTCCATCAGCAACATACCCGTCAGCTTCATTACAGATTTGTTAATAAGTTACTGCATTTAACCAGTACCAGCATGTCTTAACAGTCAAAAAAAAAAATTCACTGGGATAATAAATTAACATATTAAATTACCAGATGGTTGGTATCTTCTTCAGGACAGACTTCCAGGTGTGGTACAGTTGGTAATCTTCCTTATTATCATTCTGTTTTTTCTAATACTGGCCAAAATCACTGGATTGGATTGTCAGATCCTTCAGCCTAATCAGAGGCCATCGATGGTGGACCTCAGAAACATTTTGTGCAGTGTCCGAACATTGCATGCATTACATTGGCACTTCATATTTATTCCAGTGCTGTCAGTAGCCTACATTTACACTATCCAACAGTGTCAAAAGTCACCACAGAAAAACACTGTATGGTTTTGGAGTAAAGGAGGTTTCAGGAAAAATGGATCCACTTTGACTCTTTTGGCCCTCGGGGGAAAGATAAAGTGATCTCCCTTATCTGCAAAGAGGTGAATTTGATGCTCAAGTGATTTAATGTTAAACGCTTTATGAGCCCACAAATCCTGCGACAAGTTCATGGGTTTTCCTGTGCGGCCCTCAATCACACGGCTGGCTCCCTAAATTGGTACTCAGTCATCAAAACTTTGAGAACCCCAGCAGCCCTGTCATCATGTCAGCAGGGAGGAGTTATTTTAAGTTCAAGGAAGATGAAAGCAAAACAGCATTTTATGCATTTATTTAAATTTCATTTTGAATGTCTGAATGGTGCTGACAAGTCAGAAATCCCCCATAAAAGACTGTGTACAGAAGCCCATTTTCACCATAGAAAAAAACATCACCCCATGGTAGGTCATGATTATGAGATTTAAAATAATTATTTTTTCTCATAATTATGACTCTTTATTTCATAATTTCCATTGATTTTTCATCTCATAACTGCACTGCATTAAAGACATATAATGAAAACAAATAAAAGTCGTTACAAGACGAAGATGATACCTTTATAGTTTGAATTTGTTTCCAAGTCTGTATGTTTTCACTTTTGTACTTAAGTAAAGAAATTGAATCAGTACTTTCAGAGCATTGCACAATCAGGCTCCTGCATGTGTCACTGAATTACTCCACCTTTACTCTTCAACTCGCTTGCTGAGGTCTAAAACAATAAATCTGCTGTCTGTTCCACCTACTCACTTTAAGACCCGTGGTGATTTTTGAGGCTGTGGCACTTAAACTGTGGAACACTCTGCCTGCACTTTTACAGTCTGCTGATTGTGTGACCTCTTTTAAAAATCAGTTAAAGACCTACATGTTTAAAGAGGTGTTTACTTAACCTGCATCCACCAGGTCTGCATTTTATGTACTTATTATGCATATGCATTCTTTATTTTGTCTTCATTTTGTCTTTTAATCGTTTTAGATTTCTCTTTTGTTTTGTTTTTTTGCTTTGTTTCTGGTGTTTTTTAGAAATATATTGAATCAAATTTGATCTGAAAAGCTATGCCACATATTTGGCTTCAAATTAAAGAGGAAATCATATTTTACAAATGAAATCAATTTCGTTTTGTTTTTGAGGTAGAGATGTTTGTTCGGGTTGAGCAGAAAAATTCTCATGCAGACAAGAATTTTCAGTGAACTGTAGGGATGTTCTTGAATTCTGCTGGGGTCTACAGGGTTACTGCACGTATCAGAATAATATATCCCTGTTTGTACACACCCCTGTGGCCTGTGTATTATAGGAACATGTGTTAATTCACAAAGTATCTCAAAAGCGCTGCAATACATCAGTACAATGTACAAATATCTGTACCTTTTTGGAAACCTTCCAAAAGCCCATTATCATTCAAGATCCTGCTCTCACCTCAGCCCTCTTCTGTTGTCCTTTCCGCTCTGCTCATCTTAAGTCCCCCCATCTCTCCTGTCCTTTTCCTCTATCCCCTGTCTCTGCTCCTCATCTCCTCCCTGACCACTTGTACTTGGAGCTGTTTGAGGCCTCGGGCCAGCCTTGTTAACTCCGCTCCCTGAGACCTTTTCTTTCCACAGCTCTCTTTTCTACAGAGCTAAACTCCCCCTTTCCTCACTCACTGCCTGGAAAACTGAATCTCTGATGGACTGACTGAGGTACTGATTGGCTGACCTGCTGGCAAAGTGAGTGTCTGCAGGGCTTGGCTAACCGGCTGACTTGACAAGAGCCTGGCTGTCTGAGTGACTGTGAATGACTGGTTGACTTGTCAGCTGTTGATGGCATGTTTACCATCTTAGTTTATTTTTTATTAGCTTGCTGAAATGTGTTAATTGGAACCAAACACGAAGTACAGTTGAATCTGATGGGGTGATATTAGTTTTGTAGGTTTCTGGTCAAGTATCGGATAAATACTTATCAACCTGGCGCTGGTTGCACCAACTGGACTTAAGTCTGGTCAGTTAATCCAACCTAATAGTTATGCTGGTTGCACCATGCAGGCTTAATCCTTCTTCTCAAAGAAATGTGTTATTCAATAGAGCTGTTCAGAAAATGAAAGCAAAGCAGCTGGGAAATGAATCATATTCAGTAACACATATGCATTAAATGCATTTGCAGGATTTACAAGAAGGCCCAAATAATTAACAATTTGTCACAGAGAGCTTTTCACAAAGTTTCTAAAGTTTCTCCTCTCTCTACAACTTAATATTTTTGAGGTAGTCTCAGGAAACTGCAGTTAAAACAGACGGTGTGCTCAGTAACACCTGTGTCTTTTATCTGAACAACCATTTATGTCTCCTGTTTTTTCTCTCCACATTGGCAGTCAGCATTTTCTTGGTCTGGCTGTACAGCTCTGAAAATTTTCTTAACTCAATGCGAAATGAAGCTGCCTTTTTAAATCTTTGATTCCCTATAAAGTTCCAGCAAATTAGAAATGATGAGCAACAAATCAGCAGAATATTGTTAAAGATGTACATGTGCAACGTACACTGCTAGGCAACATAGTCTTGTGGGCATTCACATGAACGTACATTGCTAAGGCTGGGTGTAGTTAAGACAAGACTTAAAGATCAACTTTGCAGCTTTGCAGTTAGGACTACGCTTAGTAAATACCAGTTGGTGCAACACACTGAGGGCCATGACTGTACATAATATCATGGCGATCAGTCCAGTAGTCACTGAGATTTTTCAGTTTCAAACAAAGTGATGGACCAACAGACTGACACTACCATTCCTAGTGCAATGCTGCTAAAGGTGGAATATTCAAATTTGGACTTGAAACACCTAAGGAGGCAGAGTGCTGCCTCAGTAAGGTCTCCTCTGCTTGGCTGATGTCCTTGTCTGTAGGATGTCCAAAGTATCGTGTGTACATTACAGATATGTCCTTCACCATGAACTGGTCATCGTACAACGTGGCCTGTGACAGAGCATAGTGTATTGTTACTTCATCATTCTAAACTTCACTTTATTTACATGAACACTTGTTTCTGTTATGTTCTCATCATCATAATAATAACATTTTATATATCACTCTAAAAAACTGGTTTATAAAGTGCTTCAAAAGCATAAAAACAAAAATGCACAATGTACTTCCACAACAGAGTGATCAAGAAATAAACAAAGATAAAAGACATTAAGTGAACTAGAACAGAATAGAGGCATCAGACAAAGAGACTATTTAGTTAAAAGCCATTCTGCATAAAGAAGTTTTCAAAAGAGTTAAGAAAAGAGGACAATGAAGTAGTTTGCCTGATTCTTAAAGGGATCCTAGCTGTGGAGCCCAAAAGTACAACATGCATGTAACAGTCAGAGTGGGAGTAGAAGAACAACATATAGAACATGGATGTACAGCACTGAGTGAAGAAAGTCAGGATAACAAACAGTTAATTTCCATTACCAAAGAACACTGCACTCACCCCTTTCAAAATAAAGGTCTGATAACAGACTAATGGCAGTGGTGGACAAAGTACTCAACCCCAGTACTTGAGTCAGAGTATAGATACTCCTGGTCAAATATTACTCAACTACAAGTGAAAGTTGCTCAGTCAAAATTTTACTTGAATTAAAGTACTACAGTACTTGCTTTTACAAATACACAAGTATTCAAAAGTACTTGCTTTTAAAAAGACTTAAGTGTCAAAAGTACAAATTACAAAGTACATTTTCCAATGCTACACAAAGCCTATAGAAACACTTATAAAAACTTCAGCACAGAAATAGTCAAAAACAAAAAGAACAGCTACTGGCATTTTCTGATGTAACTGTATTAAAATCACTGCATAAAATTAGATTGAAGATAACTGTAAGGAGTTCTCCAAGTCTGTTAAATAATTAAGATTTCTTTCTGTCTTCAGGGGCAGTATATACACAGTAATTATGTGGTATTTCTCATCCCAATAAAAATAATCCAACATTAAAAGTTGCTTGGAAATATTTCTTTTTCTAATCATAACAACATCTTGAGATTTAATTCTGTCTTTTTCCTACTGTCACCATTACCGAGTTTTGTTTGAATGAAAGAGGGAGAGCTTGCTTGTTCTTATTACAGAATGTGCCTGGATGACATTTTTCCTCTTTTACATCAATACCAGTTGAGAGTGGGTACTGTGATTGGTTTCCTTCTGTGAGGAACACAGCATGTGACCAATTGCATTCTAGAAAAGAAGAAACAGCAACAGCTGACTTCAAAGCTCTGCATAGACTAAAAGTAACGAGTAACAGTCCATTTTAACTTTAGCAAATTTCATTAATTACATTAATAATGCAATAAAAGTAATTTGTTACATGTCTACTTACCACCATAAGTAGTGGAAATACAGTTACTCCAACACTGGTCATTTTTGTGTTGAAGTAAAAGTGTAATCAGAATCAGACTGACAATTTCATCAGGGCTCTTCTTAAAATTTACACTTGAGGCTTGCATTAAAACTGGCAAAGCAATGTAGACATATTTGCATGAGTTTTTCACTAGTTACAAACTAAAGGTATTAGGGCCCGAGCATTGAATGGAATGAAAACTCTACCAAAACCATCTACATGGAAAAACAGATGAAACTAAATGGATTTGGGGATGAATGTCCCTTTAACCATTTTAACATCAGTAGTTTTATCATTTTTGGTTCATTTCTGTACATGGTTGGAGATGCAGAGAATATTTTGCTGCTACGAGTGGTGTCTTTAAAAAGAGTGCTAAATGTTTGATGACCACAACCACGCATGCTAACAGCCACACATGCTAACAGCAACTCACACTCACCTGCACAGGTTCATTTCAGCTGCAGTCAAACACACCCAAACAATTCACATGACAGTTTGTTTGATGTTAATCTTTTAATTTGCTTTTATCCTCACTCTGTTTAAACGGAGTGAGCACATTCTCACACTGTGGGGTTAAACAGGCTCTTTTCTGTTATATTAACCATGTGATTCTTTGTCTTTGACTTACTGTGGTTGTTGGGGGCGCTTCACTTCCTGGTTGAGCAAAAGGTGTGTCTGAGGGGTGGAGTCTCTTAAATCGCTCAGACCAAACCATGTGCTGTCAAGTCAGAGGGGGGTTTAGGCTTTAGTTAGTTTTTGCCTTGTATTAGTTGTAGTTGGCGTCCATCTTGTTCTCCCCTTGTTCCCCTTGTGTGGCATTTGGTTTTACTTGGTCACTAATTGTTTTTACTGCAGGTTCCACAACAGTTTTTTTTTTTCCTCAGCCACAGAGACAGCTGCTCCATGAAAGAAAGAGTCTTTTGATGGACTCACAGGTACGTTCAAGAATGAATGAATGAATTATATTAAATGTTTTTGAGTGTTAATGTTAGAGGAGACAAATGCAGGATAACCTCTTTTACTTTTGTGGTTTTCTCAAATGTTACTGTGTCTCTGGCCTGAACTCACATATGTATTTAAAGCTTTTGTCCAGTTTGCATGAGACAGACTTCATCATGCTCTAATGTCTAGTGTCATTTAATTTATTTGAAGTGTAGTTTTAAGCGTCTCATATTTGTCTCAGACAATTTAAAATGACATGTTCCACCATTTCCTGTAGTCCACAGTGTCCACATCACCTGTAGCAGGTTTCTACATTAATGTCCTGTTGAAACCAGTGAGACCAAATGTCCTCCTTTCTACTTCTACTGATTTCTGTCCTTTCTCCAACCTTCCTGAATGCTGTAGTAACTGAGGTAGACTGGGGTAAAAGTGTGAGGCAGATTCAGCAATTTAACTGTTTTTAAAGACGCTGCTGTGAACATAAAATTGTAAATAGTTAACTCTTTATAACTTCACTTCATATAACTGTAATCAAAACTATTTGCATAAGTGTCTCTTAACCCTGCCTGTTTCATTGAAATGAAAGAGGTCTGAAAGATTCTAGAATGAAGAACTGAGCCTGATCAAGGAAAAAAAATCAAGTAGCTGGAGGACACCTCCTGAGGTGGCTACCAGGAGGTGAGCGTCCCCCTTGCTGAGAGTTTTTTATTTATCTTTATCCGAAATGTCACAGGTCAAATTCACTGTGACGCCATAATGTTCAGCTCTCTATCAGTACTGTACAGAAGTATTTAAATGATTTAGCTGCCGTTGAAGGACATCACTGTGGCGGGGTTTTGATGTTTCACCAGGAAACAGGAACTTTGCACCTCATGGTTGAATCTGCCCCAAATGTAACATGTTTAATAAGATACCCAGCTGAAATACATCTACAGGACCTGCGGTACATTTCATCAACATGTACAAAAATCAGAAGGCACATGTATCTTGTCTAGATGTACAAAAAAGCCTCTTGGAGCCACAGACTAAACCCAACAAGAAGTTGGCAATTTTTGTTTGTTGTGGTCAATTTTTCAACAGGAAGCAAATCTCATGTGACAGTCATCATCCGATTTACATGACATTGTTAGTCTTGTCTTCACTTAATTTATTAGAACATAACATAATTGGTGGCTGCTCTGTAGTGCCATATAGTGGAGACAGGAAGAGCCATCAAACTCCTTCCTGTTGCATCCAAAACATATGACAATTCAGAGCCTTGTTGTTCGGCAGAGGTTGCGCTAGACTTTTTCATTGTCTGTCATTTTGACTGACAGGGTCATAAAAATCCCGTCATAATCTATTTTTACCTGTCACTTTAATTTTTAAAATGATAATAATTACATATTCAATAGCATTTAATTTTGATTCATTTTAATATTCAGTCCGAACAAGCTGAACAGAGAATCCACACCGTACCTCTTTTATCAACACCATCATCGTTATTGGGCTTTTTTGAAGAAACTTCAGCTGCTGACACTCAGCTGCTGTGACACTAGGTGCGTTCGAGATGATCCAGGCCTGCGCAGAATTGATCAGCGGTGATCGCCGCATAGTGCATGCCGGTTAGATTTGTGTCCGACTTGATCCCGACTTGCTCTGACGTCATGCACATGTGGGCAACGATAACCTCACGAGATCGAGGCGGCCACAGTTTGTAGAGCCAGATGCCGCAGCTGCCCTCCACCAACTGCAAACGCCTGGCTGTCACCTGATTGACAAGCTGACAGGCTCTGATTGGCTCATAATTTTGACAACAAACACCACGTGTTGTATAAAATATTAATTTTCTGTGTAATTGTAATATTTAATGCTGGACATATCAGTCTTCTGTTGTGCAATGAAGTTTTAATCTGTCAGCAAGCAGATATTTAGTGTCTGATAATAATAAAGGTCATATATATATATATATATATATATATATATATATATATATATATATATATATGTATATGACTTATCAAAAGAACAGTTTAGTGTTTTACAAGGCAGATAAAAGAACAGATGTTACAAGCGTCAAAAGGAGGATCTCTTCTATTTTAACTTCAATCAACAATCAAGAACGCACTTTATTTCTTCAGCTATGATCATGATCTGCAGACTACAGGTAACCTACAGGTGATCTAACAGGATGTTCGTGTCTCTTCCTCTACTCTCTCGTAAGTCTGTTGAAAACTGTCCGACTTGACTGCAGCTTTTTGTCTCCACCTCCTGCTGTGGCCGCCTGATCTCGTCTACTCTCCAGGCGAGGCGCAGGTCATCTCCAACGAACCTAATAGCTAATTAATATGCTCACTCGCCACCAATTGGTCAGGGGTGTGAATTGCAACCTGTCAAAATGACAGATGACCTTCAGATTTTTCCGTCACCGTTTTAAAAAACCGGTCAACGACGGAAAATATTCGGTTAACGCAACCCCTGTTGTTCGGTCTGGTGATGTGGTTGTGGTGGGTGCATATCCCGATGGGTGCAAGGGCCCATTTAATGCTGCTTGCAGCTTTAATTTAAATTACTTTTCTTCTGAACGAGTGTCATTAAACCTTCTGCATAATGTCTGCCTTTGTTAGTGAAGCCTAAGAATGTTGCCATTTTAAATCACCATACTGTATTTCCTTTGCTTTATGCTGAAGTGTGTGCAATTCTGTCAATGCATATTTCTATGCATAGTTCTGCGCAGTCTGCCATCAGGCAGGATTGCCAAAAGCTGATCAGAAACTGATTCAGAAATGTGAATCTGCCAGAGCAAATGAAAACGAGCGCTCGGCAGATTTGGCTGGTTCCCAGGCTGGTAGAAACAAAAGAGACTGAGGCCAAATTAAGTTTCAATTGAGGGCCTTTTAGAAGGTGAGGGTGAGGTTGGCTTATAGAGGCAGACGCAGTTATTGCTGTATTCTATAATAACTCATATTCGTGTTTATGTGGGTCTGACTAACAACCAGTATTAATATATCAGGTGCCAGTTTTGTAATGATGGTCCAAACTGGAGCAGATTTTGTTTGCATCTTAGACAGTCTTTAAACAGAAGACATTTTCTTTTTGCATGTGGTAATCAGCAGTGATGGATGCTAATATTTCTAAAGGTGCTACAAGTGATCCTGGAGAAAGATAGTTAATTGTTGAGTCCCATTTCCCGGTTGTGTGTTATTTGACGATGTGGGAATGAGACTCAATAATTAACTTTACCAACCTTGCAAGGAAATGCTTTAAGGTGCTACAAGCAATTTTGGAGGATAGTTAGATTCACGAGATAATGCGAGAATCCATCTTGCCAGGCTTCAAGTTATCTGTTTGTGTTGTTTTCCCTATTAAAAAACTTCAAGTGGTTTATTATAGCAGAGTCATGTAGGTGTTTTGCCTGAAGATATTACATAATCCTGTCACATGTAATCCATTACTCCCCAACCCTGGTCACACACTATAATACTGTCTTGGTACTGTATGTAGCAGTAGCTTCCTTTGAAACGTTAATGTTCTTTAAAGCATCAGTTCCTGATGTTCTAACCAACCAGAGTTAAGTTCTGTGGTATTGCCCATCCCTTGGGGAATTGCACATATGCATATGTGTCTTTGTATTTTCTCTTTTGTGACGAGTACAAAAAAACGTCAGCAAACTAAACTTGAGTGTGAGAAAGCATTGAGGCAGAGATAAAACATTTGTGAAAAACTGCATTTTTTTCCCCCTGATGTTGAAATAGATGCTTCATCTCTGCAAGATGACACAAAGGAAACAGAGAAGGATACAGTAGAGTGGTTCTAAGTGAAAGAGGGCTCAGCTTCATGCAGAACCATATCTGGTTGTTCTTCTTCACAGTGAAATGAAATCTGAGGCAGAGGATGATTGAAAGGATGATTTTTGGTGGTAATGGTGGCGGTGGTGGGATAGAAGAAGAGGCTTCCTTGGCTTAAGCTTTTTTGAGCTAAAGAGCACTCAAACATAATGTGCGCATTGCACCCACACATACACGCTGCATCTTGAAAGCCACTTGGGTTGGAGAAGGGGGGGGGGGCAAGGGAAGAGCGGAAACCAGAAGTCTCTTGATGTGCTGTGTACTGAAACCTCTCCTCGCACTTATCTCACATCAAGCAAATGCAAATGGCCAAGCTTGGATGGTGAAAACACACGCATCCGCACACAGAGGGGTGTGTATCCTTAAAACAGTGGTGAACACAAAGGGAGGGCATTGTGCCAGGTGGAAGCATTGAGGAGGGCCTTCATGATGTCCTCGGAGCTGAAGCCATCTCCCTCCCCTGTCCTCAGGTACACAGAGGAAAAAAGGAAAAAAGCTAAACAAGAGGTGGAAGAAAAAAAACACAGCATGAAAAGGGTCTGAACTTGAGTTCTGACATTGAGGATTTCCTTTTACTTCTTTTCTCAAGGCAGGTATACCTCTGACTTGCTGCCAAAAATGGTGGCTTTAGTCCCTCAAAAAAAAAAAAAAAAAAAAAAAAAAAAATTGTCACATCCAAAACCACTTCCCCAATCCCCTGCACAGGCTGACTTTGGAACTGTGCTGAGTGAGGCTGATGCCAAAAGCTGTTGTAGCAAAGTTTATCCCAAGTGCCTGATTACTGCATTTTACTTCTTTTCAGAGTCATAAATCAGTCAGTCTGGAAAACACATACTGTTGGAATCAGCACATTGACAGCAACTCAGGGTAAGTATCCATAAACCCTCCAAGAAATAAAAAGCTTAAAGCTGCACCTATCAATATAACTCAAATGGAGGGAGTTTCTGTCTGTCCTTCAATTTTCTCAACAACAGTTGATCTGATTGACTTCACCCTTAGCCGGTGTATTGCTCTTGAGTTCTCCTGGACATATTTCCCACTTCTGCCAAGGAGGCTGTGTTTTCAGTGCTATCTGTTTCTCTGTTTGTCTGCAGGATTATGGAAAAACTACTGGCGCAATTTCATGAAACTTGGTTGAAGGGTGTAGCACGGGCCAAGGAAGAACCCATTAAATTCTGGAGTGGATCCCAAACACAAGGCAGATACACAAATCATTTTTATTGCATTGCGAGGTAGGGCATTTGTTATCTTGTGAGGCAGATAGATTTGTGAGATCACAATAGAATCTGTCTTGCTGGGCTTTCCAATGATCCATTTGTGTCTACACCAAAAGTGGTGCAGCCAGCCAGCATCCTTGGAGGGATTACTGGCAGTTCTGGGTGTGGTTTTGAGGTGTGGCGACAATGAGAAGCATCCATGGAAGCGACAAACAACGGCGGCTCCTGAAGAGGTCAGCGTAGATACTGTGATAGCATCAGTTATATCAGAACTGGAGAGGATGTCTTCACTGAAAGAAGAACAAAGAATGACACTGAAGGCTTTTCTCCATCGAAATGATGGTTTTGCTCTTTTCCCGACCAGCTTCTGCAAGAGCTTGATCTGATTGGTGTTAGCCCACTTGATTACTTGTCAAGTGTTTTTTCAAAGTGCTTGCCCTTTTCCAAAAGTTTCTAAGAATGACCTTCCACATGGTTCTGTGTAACAAACATCTGGCGTGTCAGGTTGGGGTATTCAGCCTTGACGGAATAAATACCATACATCTTGTAATCCAATAGATGGTGGTAAAATTCACTAAATGACAAAACGTAACCAAGTGTAGAAATACAATGACCATATCACAATCCACACTCACAGGAACCAGTAATCCTCTGGGGTAGCCTACACGTGTAGAGTATGTTCTATGTCACATATAGATAGAGAACTTCATACAGACTCAGGTACAGTGGTTTCGTAACAATGCTTTCTTCTCAAACTAAGGTGTGGAAACTTAAATACACACGTCATGCTACTAATTATGCTCTTACTCACATCAATCAAAATCAACATCAGCGTTGATTGTCTAAAATAAACTCCACCAGAGATACAAAGGAAAAATATCTGAAATTAATTTGAAGACTTCACAATAACAAGCCACCGAGAAGCACACACTGTGTAATGTATCAAGAGGGGACCTCTATTAACTGTTACACCACTGAACAGCATGCTGGGCAGAGCTCATTCTCCATCACTCACTACAGTACATTCAAGAACAGATGAAGACAGAGAGACCACAGATGCTGCATTCTAGCTGAGTCTTGTAAATCTGCCATCTTGTTTCACTCAACTCAAACATTTGGAATGATTGCTTTTAAAAAGAGCATGGTCCCAAGTAGCTAGTTGTTAGCAATGACAGCAGCCAGTTGATTATTTCATGTTAACAATTAATCAAAAATACATATTTTTCCTCTGACCTGTAGAGTTATTCATCCATCTACATAGTTCTGGAGTGAATTGCAGAGTTTTGCAGATGTCAGCTGTAGAGATGTCTGCCATATCACCAATATAATGGCACTCAGCTTGCGGAGCTCAAAGTCAATAAAAATACATTTGAAAAATTCAACAGTGATTTCTCTTTTCAGGAATCATAACCTGGTTACTCAAGATAATCCACAGACCTTGTTGTAAGCAGTTTCTTGCAGGAACTACTTTCTGTCTACAGCAGAATCTACCAGAACTACTTTCTTTCTGCAGTGGAATCTTCCAAAGAATTTCTCCCATGTAATTTCTGGAGCCTCGGACACCACAAGCTAAGTGTTGCGCTGGATGGATCTGCTGCCTGGATGCAAGTGAATAGACCTCCAACCAATCACAGCAGCAAAATATGTGACATTTCAAATCTTCTGGTAGTCGTCGTAGAACGTGACCCATATTAAGTAAACTGTTGTGATTGGACCAATTAGATCCAAGAAAGATGGAAATTTGTCTGAATGGAAAGGGGGCGGACCAATCTGCCAGAGCAAATGAAAACACAAGCTCAACAGATTTGCCTGTGCGTTTGTCTAAATGTACACTATGTGTGTGCTACAATTAATAGTCTTTATGTATGAAATAGCCAGATTTTATCGAAGGACTAGCCATACAAATTAATTATAAGTCAGACTACACTATAAAACCAAAATTATTTCCATACATAGTGAAAAATTTACTTTTGTTTAGAGGTTCTAGTAACTTGCAATTTTCTTTTTTTGTTTATTAAACTTCTAATTTTCAATTAGTGAGGGGAAAAGGTCCCTAAAACAGAAATAGTTAAAAATATTTTAAAAACCTGTTTTATTTATTACTATATTGATTTTATTACTATATTGATGAAAATGAAATGTGTTTTTTACTTAAATTAAAAACTCAACTGAATAAATTTTAACCGTAATCTAAGAGTACATGTAACACTAACAAATATTTCTATATTTTTTAGTACTGCTGATTTATTTATTTATTTATTTATTTATTTGCAGTGTACATCATCACATTAATTCATAAAACATAAAAATCAACATTTCCATGACACAGCCACAGCTGTTAGTCCTGCTATTAAAACCAAGGAGCTATAAAAACTCTGACAGCATCTCACATTCTCACAGTTTATCATTTACCATTTTACTGATCATATGGCTCATTTTGTGTTATCAGTGGTCACCATGGTTACAGCACACTCATGTCTACTATTCCTTATGTATAATGGCTGGAGCAGGAATATTTATATACAGAGATGTAGATGGTTTGGCACACAAAGGAGGATTTGGGAACCACATTCCTGGATTTTTCAATTTCCCTGTAGTCTTCACAAGGAGAAGTAATTTCACAGAGTTACAGCGATGGCCAAATGGACAGAGCACTTTTAATTTTGGCCATTCATCACTTTTCACATTAAGCAATTCAGTCACACCAGATGACAACAAATTATAACCGCCTTAATGTTCTGCTTCAAACAACATCTCGGCTCTGAAGGAAAGAGACCAAACAGCGAGCTGCACTTTTCCACACTGTACGGATGGAAGAAGTTGAATCTATCTTTTGTGTCTTATTCAGTCTGTTTGATATTTTCTGTTCATCACAGGGCTTTGGTTTGCACACTTTTAGCCTTGAAGACACAAATTCTGCCTGAAAGATGAAGAGAGAACATTTAAAACATCACTCATCACTAAAAGGACAATTATGGTGATGTTGATTTTGGATTGAAGAGTATTCATTAAGGTCAGCATTCTAGTCTTCTTTTTGTCTTTTCCTTTGAAACCTTTAATTTTATATTCATGAATTGCAAAAATACTGATGTCTCTAAGTACTTTTTGTCTTGTTTGTAGAGGTGAACTTTTTTTAGAAGCTGCTTCAGGGGTATTTTAATGCTAAAATAAAACAAGAACACAACACTGAATGAAACACTGAATCAAGCCTTTAAGAAAAAGGTCAGAGGCGGTTAGATAACATCTTCAAATGAGGTCATGAACATTTAATACACTGTAAGAGGGCTTAAATAAATACACATGTAAATGGTATTTGTGTCATTACTGCATTGGATCCTTTGTTGAGTAAACTCGACTAAACCTTCATTGGCTTGTCCTAATTTAACTGACAACTTAAAAAAACTGTTAAGTGAGTTGTTTTTTCAGCTTTTTCCCCATAGTTGTATTGAAATCTTTTTTCACCCGTCACTCTTTAAATGATCAAACATCAATTAACACTCCAAAACTTTAATGTTTCAGCTTCACCTGACACTTTACCAGCTTCAATTGCCTAATCTCCTAAACAACATCTCACATGCAAACAAGTAACACTTGAAAAGAGTCTCACCTTTTTACAGGGTTTGCATAGTTTTCAGCGTAAAAAAGCAAACTTATTTTTTCTGTGTTGTTTATAAAAGCTATGGCTTCATAATCCTAAGAAAAAAAACATATGGCAAGATTTTATTTGAAGGGCTGTGCGTAAGACTGTTATTACACTGACATAACCACGTCATGATACCTGGCATGAACATGAAGGAGTCTTGAAGGTTTATGACTGTTGTCATTTAGTGTCAAATCATGTCACTTTTAATGCAAAGTTGACATTGTTTTAGAGGTCTTTGTTAGGACAACCTGAAATTAACAAGCCAATAATGTCTCCATCATGACCGTCAGCACACAAAAACCTGTGACTTTATGTATTGTTGATGGCTGCAATACAGTGTTTTCTATCATGTTGAGTCAGTGTGAATAAATCAAGTACCTTCAGTTAGATTTAATTAACTTAATGCAAACTTAGAGATAAACTGTGTTGGAGTGTGACACATACAGTTTCTTTATGTGATCCAGTAAATAACCTTCATTTGATTTATTTACATTCAGCTCATACTGAGCATATTCACATAATGTTTACTTGTTTACATAAATAAACATATATATCTGTCACATTTTACTTAAAAATATTGCATCATGTTTATTAGAGCCAAGAATCTTTTTTTTCCTTTTTTTGAGTGGGACAACGGAGCAGACCCAAATGCAAACTGCAACAAGACTGATGACGATCAAAAGTTTAACAGCACATATTTCTGTGGTGTGACACACTGAGAACCAGGGGTGGAAGTAACTAATTACAAACACTCATTACTGTGATTAAGTAGTTTTTCGGGTACTTGTACTTTTATAAGTATATTTTCAAGTCTGTATTTTTACTTGTTGAATAAGAGAACTTAAAGCTCAACTTAAAATAAGAAAAACAGACAAAAAAGGCCCAAAATTCTGAAAATCAGGAAATAAAAAGTTTTGTGTCTTATAAATGATTAATCGATTGTTAACATTTACAACTATCAGTTAAGGAAACTACTCACAATCTCCAAACCCCTATTCATAATGCAATAAACACCAACAAAACTAACTAAAACTAACTCTGAGTATTTTTTGAGACAAATTCTCTGTGATGTGATGAACTGGTGACTTGTCCAGGGTGAACCCCACCTCTCGCCCAATGTCAGCTGGAATAGGCTCCAGCAGCCCATGACCCTTATGGAATAAGCGGTTACAGAAAATGAATGGATGAATGAATGAATACTCTGCACCTTTTCTTGAGAACTTTTCAGGCTCTAGTACTTTTACATGTAATCAAGTGATATTTTAGTAATGTAACAGTACTTGTACTTGAGTACAGATTTCCAGTACTCTTTCCACCACTGCTGAGAACACATTTTTTACTTTACAGTCTTTCAGGAATTCTAATGTGCTATGAATGAAAACTGATGTCACTTAATATCAACTCCTGAATTATCACCAGGTCTTCAGTTACTTTTGCTGTCCACAGTGACTGGAAGGGTCAGAGAGTTCAGAGGCCAGAGTCAGGTATTGATGTGAAGATAAACTGTCTGATATACAGTGTGGACCATGCCCTTAACTGTTCCTTTTCTAAGGTTCTGTCCAGTCTATTGTCAAGAGTATGGACACACACTGACACAGCTTGCCCTTGTGGGTTCATTATAAATGCTTTAGTAGGCCTTATGCAGCAACCAGAGGTTGCTAAACAGCACTGATTGATAGGCTGGTGAAGACCCCAGTCGGCAACTCTTTTAACCAATAATCATTCACACGCACACTCGTCCACTGAGTGCCCATCTGTCCTACTCACCTGCCAATAGAGTTTGAGCTGCATGCTGATATGGCGCTCACCACCTCCCAACAGACAATACAGCCAGTCAGCAGTCAACACACTCCTGATGGCAGAGAGAGAAAGCAGTGTGTCAGGGAAATCTTCATCAACACAGAGGCTTGTACCAGCTGATCATGTAATAACTTTTGAATACTGTTGACCTATGCTGACATTCCAAGTAGTACATATGTACATGATGATGGTCAGAAAATATTTATGTAATATGATTTTATCATTATCTGTCATTGTGTTTGTAGTTCTTGATGTATTCTTGCCAGGGTGAGGTGTATCTGCAAATGTATCTTTTCTGTTGGCATAATTTTCAGGTCACATGGGAGCAGCAGTAACACGTAACAGGAGCTGTTCACTTCATGTTTTATGTCAAGTGCAGATACTTCTGTAAAAAAAATTCTGGTAAAAGTAGTAGTACTGTGCAAACCTCTTTACTGCAGTAAAAGTGAAAAAGTACATGCTCTGAAATGTCCTCAAAAAGACGCCCTCTGAAGGACATCTTGACCAACTGTTTCTGTGTTTCTGTTCAAAGCCAACTGAAGGCTTTCCCCCCTGGATATCTGTAAACCTAATAGTCACAGTTCAGTGCCTGACAAATGTCTTTTTTTTTCTCAAGAAAAAACTGCACATATTAGGCCATGTTTACAAGACAACTGTTAAAGCAGTTCAATATTTGGACCTAAAAGCAAGCACAACCAGGAGACCGAGAATGGTTTAGACAGTTTATGGTCTGTTGAGGGCAGGCTCAAGGCTTGGCTCAAGTGGACTGGATTCTGGCTGAGGAGGGCAAGGTATGGCAGAGCAGTGCAGGCAAAAGAGCTGATAGTTGAACAATCCAAACAGGTGGCAGAAGACGGAGACAAGGCTGGTTGAGACAGGTGTTCAGGTGGAGATAGTGGATTTTCATTGTTTGTATTTTTTGCTGTTTTGCTGGGCATCAGTTAAGTCTCTTTCTCTCTGCTTCAGATCCTTCACACTAAGAAAAAATGCCTAGATATCTGTACCACATTGGAGACTGAACGATCTGGTAAAGTCTGGATGTCTGAGCTGGGGATTTATACGGAAGTGGCTTGATGAGTGGATTAGGTGCAGGTGAGCAGGATCAGATGGACATGCAGGAGGAGAGAACTGAGAGTCCACACCCAGCAACACAGAGACAGACTGAGACAAAAATGAAACACTAGGAAGGGGAAACAACAGGAAACACAAGGAAAGGGAGAGGCAAAGCCCAAACTCCAGCAAGAGCGGCCTTGTCAAAAACATGAAAAGATTTTCCCTTTGCAACAAAAGTTCTGCGTTCATTCAACAACAATGTGAAGATGATCCCCATACACACAGATCACATGCCACTTTTTCATTACTTTGTAATGAAACACCACAGAATAACATCACTTGCCTGCACACAAACACTTTCTTCTACAGAGCAGTGAGTACAAACAAGCAAGAAGTTAATGATGAATGAATGGCAGGAATTACATATTGGCAGTTTACACAGCGATTGTAAGGGTGGCATTTGCTGGAACCCGGTTTCAAAAGTTTGTGTTTTCAGACCTCAAAACATTGTTGTGTGCGAATGAACGGCCAAAAACTACAAAAAGTTGACAGTTTCATGTTAAAAATGTTGTGAACAGAATGTTGTGTTATTGTGACCAGTCCAAAGAACACCTGAGCAATAATCCTGATGTCTAATCAATGTTTGATAAGCCACACCTGTCAGGTGGATAGATGATTTTGGCAAAGCAAAGGTGCTCACTGACAGATTTTAACAACATTTGAGAAGGATAAGGCTTTTAAGTGCACAGAAAGTCTTAACTCATTACAAAGGGGAACAAAAAAAGTGTTGCATTTATATTTTTGTTGTGTGTAGTTTTTGTGCTTTTATTTTGAATGTCTGCCGGGGTGTTGCAGATTTATTATTGCTAACTTGACCACAGAGCCTTCACATGCAAAACTGATCCAGCTCATTCTTTGACTGTGCTGTGAGTCCATCTGCAGATGCTTGAATAAACCTTACAGAAAGACAAGTTTCTGACTGTGAGCTTTATTCAACAGAACTTGCCACCAGAGGTGACTTTTGTACTTTTGTAGGACTTTAAGTGCAGGATTTTTCCTTGTAATTTGTGATGGTATTCGTACCATTTTATCGATAAGCCCTTCTTCATCAATATTTTTTAAAAATCTATTTAAAAGTTTTAATACATAATTAAATTTTATATTTTAAATAAATGTTTTTAGAGCAGCAACAGTAATGTTACAACAGCAATGCCACTGTATAAAATCAATAATATCTCTCTGGAAACAAATCCAAATTTGTTTGAGCCAAATAAACAAAATCATATTAAGCATGAAGCACAGACGAAGAACAGATAGAACACTGTTGGCAGGTATGAAACAATGCAGTTTTTCCTGTCTAGAATGAGGACACCTTTATGAACAATTATTTTTCCCAAAGCTGGAGTTTTCACAGCAGCTTCAGTAACATCCTGGTATGATTTTCTAGCCTTGCTTTAATGGCCACCACACATTTTTAGTCAAAGGAACTAGACAAATTTGCATTACATGAACAAAGACAGCTCAACTTGAATTAGAATAAGTTCATAATTACAATTTTCACTTTTGGATGAACATTCCTTTTAACATCATCCCTTTATCCCCTTAAAAAAATTAACACTGAAATTAGCAATCAACACAGTATATGACTGACCTCATGCTTGGAAAAGGGAGCTGGCTGACTTCTTTTGAATTCTGCAATGAAAGGCTTGTCTTCAATCACCTCATGCCGCCTGTGAGCAAATGTCCTTTCCATTTTCTCTTTAACCACCTGTCGGTTGTTGCTCTTGTGTCACCTCAGTCAGGTAATGACAGCCTCTCCTCCTCTAGGAACTCTCTGGATTATCCTGTTGGATAGTTAGGACAGTAGTCCACCTCTGCTCTTCTAGATTTTGTCATTTGATTTAGAGATGTGCATGGATCACCTTGAGGGAATCAACATTCAGCTCTGCACATCCAGTGTTCTGCAGCTTAGAGCTTGCTATTTTATGTTTCAAACTAATCTTCCACCCATGGAAGGCAGTAATAGAACCTTGCTCCTTTAAGCATGGGGTGTTTCTTCACTAATTTGCATCAGATTCAGTACTGGAGAGATAAGCTTTATATTCGATGATCTGTGATGCCAAACATTCAAGAGTATCAGACTTCATTCTTGAACTGGGACTGAAGAGGATATCATTACTTTGAAAGTCGCTATTTGCACGCTGGAGTTGGAGCTCTATATCATAGACAAACTCGGAAAGACATGGCTCACATCTGAGGGTTGATGACGATGATAATGACTCTGAAGATGAGACAATGTCAGTGTTCACAGATGAAATGGAAGTGATCTCATCCAGGCTGGGTTGAGAAGAGAAGCTACTTGTAGATAAAGCACTTGGGAGGTAAATCACATTGATTGTAGCCTTGTTTTGAACGTCTGAGGTGGATGTCAGGTTTATGAACTCATCAAATTCAATGTCCTTGTATTGTAATCTAAAGTCTCCTGAGACCTCCCATTGTCTCTGTATCTCACTTTTCAGTCCCTCAAGAGAGCCTGGTATTCCCAAAGGCAGGGTTACTTTTGAAACATCACTTTCTTCTAGGATGATGTAAAGCATGTACAGTGTTATTTGTGGGCCTAACCACTTGTACAACTGGCCCACCTTTTTAATTATTAAAATCAGCATTTTAATACACTTAAGACAAAAAACTTTCCATTTCAAAAAAGACATTTATTTGGCTATTATTGCATGTGAGGTCTGGACCAGTCACAACAGGACATTATT
The DNA here is from genome assembly GCF_056507025.1 of Lutjanus erythropterus. Taxonomy (NCBI): domain Eukaryota; kingdom Metazoa; phylum Chordata; class Actinopteri; order Lutjaniformes; family Lutjanidae; genus Lutjanus; species Lutjanus erythropterus. The sequence goes on along the minus strand of NC_139323.1, from coordinate 2,982,505 downwards.
CGGCACCTCAGACACATTACAATTACACACGCATGTCACACTGCTGATTGTTCAGCAGATAATGTTGACAATACAGGAGGTAGATCTGAATATTCCTGCCTGACTTGATTGTCTTCAGATGACCTTCACAGCAGAGACAGTTCAGTTTATGAATGAACAGCACAGCGCAGCGTGCTCTCTCCTGTTCATCTTCCTCAGCACGTTATCATTTTTGTTAAAGTGAGACTAACAGTTGGAAACAGTGTTAACTTTTGTAATTAAAAGGCCCACCCAAAGTCACTATGGCCCACCCAACATTGAAATCCTGGCGCCGTGCCTGGTGCAAAGCACTGCTGAAATAGCCATATTGGTCAACAGGTTATTCTGAAGAAAAACAGAAGAAGAAAATGATTAAAAAACGGTTATTGATAACACAATTCGACTGAGTGGACAGTATCAGAATGCTGTGAAATGGTTGTTTTGTAGCAGGTGTTTCCTCAGGAAAATATGGCAGTGTTACTATCACATAAACAGACTAACAATGTGTAGTCTACCAGGTGTTTACATTACCCAAAATGCAAATCAACTTGATTCCTTCAACTGTACAGAGTCAGTTATAGTAAGCCAGTTGAAGTTAATGTAGCCTCCAGCAAAGATGCAGAGCAGGCAACAGAGGTCTTATTTTATGTACTTAACCTCACTTCTTTCCAGCTCAGCAACCCCTGATTTATTTCATCGTCAAGACTTGAAGCTTTCAGTTGCAACAGATGCCGGCTTAAGTAACATCATCATCTCCCCCTGGAGACACAAAAACCTTTATACTACTTTTGTCACATGCGAAGTGGTACTCACTTTGAAGTGCACAATCAGTTGTCTTTGAACAGTCATCTTGTGTCTTATTTTTGGAATTAATTCTCATAAAGACAGTCAGTCAAAGCCAAATAAAAATCAAGACTAATTCCCAGACACATGTATGTATCTTTTAAGGGTGACCAGTCTGGATTCCACACTTACAGTCAGCCATGGAACAGTTGTCAGTTAATGCAGCCAATACAATGTCTCTTGCTGAAGATGACCGGACCTCAAATGTTCTGCAGTTCTTGCTGTACCATGAAACTAATTTTCTGCATATGAAGATCAACGTGTTTTCTAATATACACATTTTCAGTATCTCTGCAAATTCAAGCAGTCCACCTACTGATCCATGCACAATAATCATCCCATCTCTATCTTCTCTGCCATTGCTAGACACTCTGTGCTGGGGTAACTGTTGTGAGACCAGGGCATTTTTGACTTAGGTGAAGTGCTACATCTTCTTTCATGACACCTACTGGAATTGTTGAGACGTGTGTCACATCAAAGGCGGAAAGGCTCATAACTCCTTGTGTGCATGTGATAGCCAGTCATTAGCTGGTGCTTATTTGGCAAAGACAGTGTAATGTTCTTGAAACGCTTTGTGTGTCTGACAGCCTATTTGAAAGAACTGTGCTTGGTCTCAAAACGCATCGTCCAAAACATCACAATGGGGCCGAACAGCTTTATCATTTGTGGATAATGCTTGAGAAAGTGATGTTTTGGCAGGAGTCCCTGATCTGGAAATACTTCTTTATGTCTCTGTCTGTACTCTGAGATTTTATCCTTTAAATATGTCACAGACTCCTCACAGTGGACAGATACAACAACCAACATGTAGAATCACTTTCCAGGCTGGTTCATCTTCAGGGATCAAATGCTGATAACCTTAAACACTAATTTTCATGCATGTTGTCACCAATTGTTTTGTGACTTACAACATTATGTGGCAACAAATGTTGGTTCACTTGTATTGAAAGTTAATGTGCTTATTAAGGTTGTCAAGCGTAAACAACCTTTTGGAAATAAACAGACCAAAGCACAGTGCAAGCTCAACATGGACCATGTCCTCAAAAAGATCATGGAAAACATCGGGGGACACCCTGACGTGACACAGAAGTGGGCAAGTCTCTCTGTGAAAATACATTTTTTTTTCACACCAGAAAAGCTCCCTCCTTTTGCCTGTGCAGTATTTACATGAAATTTACGAAGCTCTTTGCTTCCGAGGGTAAATGCACCTGATTTTACTTCATTGATCTGAGTTTCTGTGTAAAACCTACAAAAATACTGGCGTGAAAAACTTTCCACAAAGCCGGCTATTCCATTTGCTGCAAAGTTGTCCGATACCACACACTGAAGTGTCCCCTTCACAAATGTACCCAGCTGTGAGACAAAAAAATCATCTTGCTGCTCCAGGGTAACAAGATCTTGAAGTAGTGGCTCAAATATATTTGCGATAGTCATAGGTCTTTACATCATCACTATTACATAAAAGAGCCAGGTATATTGAGGCCAAAGAGGAATGACTAGGAAGGGGCAAATTTTCAAATATCCAACACACAGCACACAGTTTTATATGAAGTACCAAGATGGTAGCAAACTTCAAAATCATCTACATATACAGACAGAGATCCTTAATTCAACTCCAGACAGAAAATCCTTATTGTTGAAGTACTGCCCATCTTCAGAAATCTGTAACACAGCTGATTACTCACTATCTGTTGCTGCCATCAGTTTCAATAACCTCACTTGAGTACATACTTTTGACGAAGTAGCTGCTGTAAAAATTTGATTAAAGGAGCATACTGAAAACTTCTTTTAGCCTTTGCATCAAGTATAAACTGAACCGGATCAACATCTTTGTATTGTTTCCGCAGTGGCTAATGGTCCTTCCCTTTCCTAAAGCTTTCCACAGAGGGTTAGATGAAGAGTGCGCAGCCTAACTCTTTGATGAGTAACTGGTCATCTGCCAGGTTATGGTTATTGAAGAAGTCATCAAGAATGATGTTAGATGCTGGCACCAGAACTAACCAAATGCTGCAACTCATCAACAATTTCTGTTCTAGATGTGCTAGTTTTAGCAAGTCCTCAGGTTTTGGGATCAGTACGCCATCTTCAAGTTCAGCATCATCAAGTAATTCATAACTCTCTGTCAAACATGTATCTTCCAAAGTACAATTTAGTGAATCTGCTTTTCACAATTCTAGTTTTGAAAACATTCAGTGTATACACTGATCAGGCGTACCCTTATGACCACTGACAGATGAAGTGAATAACACCGATTATCTCTTCATTATGGCACCTGTTAGTGGGTGGAATATAGAGCATCTCCAGAACTGCAGTTCTAGTGGGATGTTCCTGGTCTGCAGTGGTCAGTATCTATCAAAAGTGGTCCAAGGAAGGAACAGTGGTGAACTGGTGACAGGGTCATGGGCAGCCAAGGCTCATTGATGCATGTGGGGAGTGAAGACTGCCTCGTGTGGTCCGATCCAACAGACGAGCTACTGTTGCTCAAATTACTGAAGAAGTTAATGCTGGTTCTGATAGATAGGTGTCAGAATACACAGTTCATCACAGTTTGTTGTGTATGGGGCTGCATAGCTGCAGACCAGTCAGGGTGTCCATGATGACCCCTGTGCACCACAGGAAAAACCAAAAATGGACACATGAGCATCAGAACTGGACCACGGAGCAATGGAAGAAGGTGGCCTGGTCTGATGAATCACATTTTCTTTTACCTCACGTGGATGACGTATGCGTGGGTCACTTACCTGGGGAACACATGGCACCAGGATGCACTATGGGAAGAAGGCAAGCCGGTGGAGGCAGTGTGATGCTTTGGGCAATGTTCTGCTGGAAAACCTTGGGTTCTGCCATCCATGTGGATGTTACTTTGACATGTACCACCTACCTAAGCACTGTTACAGACCATGCACTCTTACAGACCTTTCGTGGAAACAGTGTTCCCTGATGCCTGTGGCGTCTTTCAGCAGGATAATGTGCCGTGACACTAAGCAAAAATGGTTCAGGAATGGTTTGAGGAGCACAACAAGTTTGAGGTGTTGACTTGGCCTCCAAATTCCCCAGATTTCAATCCAGTCAAGCATCTGTGGGATGTGCTGGACAAACAAGTCTGATCCACGGAGGCCCCACCTCGCAACTTACAGGACTTAAAGGATCTGCTGCTAACATCTTGGTGCCAGATACCACAGCACACCTTCAGGGGTCTAGCGGAGTCCATGCCGCGATGGGTCAGGGCTGTTTTGGCAGCAAAAGGGGGACCAACACAATATTAGGCAGGTGGTCAAAATGTTATGCCTGATCAGTGTATGTCTTGTGCTTTCAGTTTGATATGTTCCATAAATATTTGTTTGAAAGGAACAGTTATCAAACATATAACAAACTGTTTCATATCTTTTTAAATGGTTGTTAACATGAGTTAAAAATACATTCAATGAGGCTGTGTGGCTACATTAACAATGATGGCAGCTGAATGTTGTGCAATATACTGATCTTTGAGATGTCCGATCAAAATGTGATCTACATAGGTGATGTTGAAGAGCATTCCCAGTTTTAAATGTACATGGATAAGGGTGTCTGTGGCCAAAGTGGCCATGTTTTAACCTTTAGTGCTAAACTTATATCTCAGTGGTGTTAAATTTACACTTAATTTACTCTTTTGTAGTGTCAAATTACATCTAACAAAATTTGTTTTCGATATTGCTTTTTCAAATGTACCAAATTAATGCAACAACAACTTCCATTATTGCATTATTAAAAACTGTATTGTCAGGCCAGAAATGTCATGGAGAATACAAAATCACTTTAAAACACTGGCCTACTTAATTAATTAGACTTAATTAATAATTTTTCTCAGGACCTATAAGTTGCCAAATTTTGAAACAAAGTACCCTTACTTATTACAAATAGCAATGTTCATGACTTTTTTGGTTTTATTTTTGTACTTGTTTCCAGCCTTTTCCAATAGGCTATGATTAATTTTTTTGATGGTTCTAGGTGGAAAATTGTTATTATTAATATTAAAATGACATTTACAATTTTATAAACTACATTTACATTTATAAAACTGTTTCTCTCATTTGTGGCAAGAAATAGAGGAAGGCTAATCACCGGCGTGAGCTGTGGTTGCCGTGCGAATACGCACTGTAAAAAACAAAACAAAACAAACAAATAAACAAAAAAAAAAACGAGAGTTATGTATGGAAGACAAAACATGCCTGGACTAAACAGAGCAGATAAATAAAGGTCACTACAACAAGAACAATGAAAAAATAATTGTAAAAAAGTTACCAGCAGAATATATCAGTTGAAATTCATCTGTGTTTACTAAAAAGCAAAAATAATAAGAAAGAAATAATGGGTGAGAATGAGGAATTGCTGGGAGCTGCAGCAGCATCCACAGATCCGAGGTCACCTGCATGGTTAAAAATGTGATTGGATCACCAGGCCCAATAGTTTCAACAGCTTTTAACACCAATTCTACAGCATGTGACAGCAGAGCAACGGGCAACAACTACAGCAATGCCAACGGTGCCAAGTAATCAAACTCAGTATCCTGGTGTAGCCTACTGAAAGGCCACAAATAAATGCAGACTGTCCAGCCTTCAAGCTCAGAAATGTTCTTCCAGACAGAGAAGGCCTGTAATAACATTCACCAAACTTGTGTTTAGAAAGTAATGTATTAAAACCTGAATATGATAGATCATTGAATGCATGCCAAACCCAGGGTGTGCTACTGGTCTGGGTCGTGCCTCTTGAGTATTTATTTGCAGACTGGTAAAACAGCATATTAGTTTTAATGGTTAATTATTAATAACTGAGCATTTGATGCATTTTCAGGGACTACTAGGCAAATCATGCACTTATGTATTCAATATTGAGATTTATGAATGATACAGAAGAGCAAGTTGCATTCATAAAGACATACATACAGAGGACAGTAATTGTTCTTCTAAAATAATGTTGGAATATAGTACATCAAAAACTCCTGCAGTACTGATTCACAGATAGTGAAATGGGTACATGTATTGTATGAAGAACGCCTGATATCAATACACCAAACAAGCATTTCACAGTGAGTGAAAACAGCAACCAGCATTTCAGTTAAAATAATACTGACTGCATGCAAGAAAAGCTGAGGAAAAATCTTAAATTTCTCAAGTGACAGATATTTGGAAAACTAAGGTTACTGGTTTAAAACTGCTGCTGTTTTTTGACATTCAGCCTCAGGATGAATGGCTGTCTTAAAACCCGCTTTAACTTTCTTGCCACAGAAACACCACAAGACCTCTGTATACTCAGCACACCACAGGGCCACAGACATTATCATAAAAATGAACTAGTTCACGTCCATTTCTTGCTTTTTTAACCTAAATTTAAAAAGAATGTCCTCTTTCAAGGTATGCTGCAATCTTTATAATGATGTCATACTAAGTGGGGCATGATATTTACATTTTAATTTGAAATCCCATGATTGCTTGTATCTATAGCAATTTGAGAATGTTTTGCTCCACAGGAAACAAAGTTCTGTTGATTTTTCCACCTGGGAACTCAAAATTCCGTCTTTATAGTGCAAATCGAACACCCCATAATGCATGGAACTGCGGGGAGATGAGCCAGAGGAGCAATTATAACATGGATTTATCAGTCTGTTTCTCACTGTAACACAACCTCCAGTCTGCAGTGTAGTCTATACACTTCATGCTGCAGATCAACCAAAGTTTTTTTTACCACACTGACATTTCTGTCCATATTGGCAGCTCTGTCTCTGCTGCTGTGCTCACTTTGCTGAAATCAGCTGACGATGCAAGCGCCCTTGTCAAACTCAGAAATGAACGTCACTCACGTTCATTAATTTCAAACTGATCCGTTTAGTTCACAAGAAAATGTGAGCTCTTAAGTGAACACCTCTTTTAATGTGTTCATGCACAACACCGCAGCACACTGCTCATTACTGTCACAACATTCAGCAATATATGATAAATTTCAGAATGTGTGCTGTGCGCAAAAGGACGGTATTTTAACACAGACCAAGCTCAGTGCAATAAGCACACCTGTATGTCTGCCATGACAGCTCACTCTTGATGGCCCACTCACTCACTCTGCTAGCTTACTGTTAGCTGTTAGCCTGCAGCTAAAACACTAACAAATATCAAGATTTCTCTTTAACACAACTGCTAAGAAAACTTTCTGTCCTTACTTACAAGCCACAGTTACCAACACAAGTTTATTTAGGTTGTCTTACCTCACTACCAAGAGCTCGTTGTTTTCTTGTAGCTTGTTAGCTAGCTAAAATTATCTACTTTGTGTTTCATATATTGCCCATATTTCGCAAGTCATATACAGTAACACCATCAACATCACGTTCTACCTATGTGCCTACGTGCCAACATCACAGACTGCATCAAAAATATGCTATAATTATTCAGATGTTGCGTGACACTCAATCCCACAATGGCGTGTCCAAGCTCGCCATGCTAACACCACTCTGTCGCTCACAACATTTTGAAAAATCAGCTTCGAGCATGCGCAATGTCTGGCCTACAGAGACACATCTAGGACAATCTTAATGTGTACTGTTTGGATTGTGCAATTCACTAAGTACTGTTGTGTGGTATTTATTCAGGTGGCTCCCAGACCCGCTAAAGTGGACTGGGATTTAAAAGCTAACACAGACACGTTAATTAAATTTGGTATAGGTGCACTTATTTAATCCAACATCTCACAAAGTTGACTTTTTTTGAGAGCGGATGGGCTATTTTTATATTAAGAATATATACTCTTCAATACAATGAGATTTGCAAGCATCTGTCAGCTACTGATCATTTACAGATATGGAAAAAATCACAGTCAGTTGTGTATCAATCAAAAGGTGTGTGTTGTAATGATTGTATAATGCTCATTTTTACTGTGTGATGTGTAGCTGCATTTGTGACAAACATGGCTACCTCCTTCCATTGTGTTGTAGACCCCTTGCTATAGCATTTCTGCCCCCACAAAGCAAATCCCAATTTAACCCCCTGATCTGTTGCCTTTCATGTAACTCAGCAGCACGCTCAGCCAGAACAATGCACAATGTGTGCCGCTGTGGATCCAGCCACTGATTCCTTTGTATCTGCTTCCAGGTCGCAGAAATACCAGCATTTACCAAGCTCCAAGGCTAATCAATCTAGTCCATTTTATTTTCCTTTTTGCTCTTAATTATCAGCCACGTACAATGATTCAGTGAGCAGCCTGCTCATTTTAGGCCTGATGTGACTGTCACTTTATTTATTTTAAAATACAAAAGTCACAGGCATTGCCTGATTTGTGTTCATGCCAAACATTATGTGCCAAAACGGTAAAAATAATGGTTAAAGCTTAATGTTAAAGTGCTCATCCAGAATACATTTGTGAGGTAAAAGAAGCACCACTCTGTAACATCAATAATAATAAGAATGTCATTAGTAATATTATTATTATATAAACTCTATTTATAGAACAATGAAATCAGAGAAAAAAAATAATACAAGTAATTATACATAAATAATACCAGTAATAAAAACAATAAAAAAAGCTTTAGATAAAAGCATAAAACATATCAAAAACAGTTTAGTACAATATATAAATTAAATTAATTTATTAATTGAAAGCAAGATCATAGAAATGAGTCTTGAGCAGTTTCTTAAATCTATCAACAGAAATTGCTTGTGCTCCAAACACTGTGCTTTTTGTCATTAAGTTTAGGAATATTTAGCAATCCTGCACCACAAGATCTAAGAGGGCAGTTTGGAACATACTCGGATAAGCACTCATAAATGTATGAAGGTGCTGAGGCATTGCGAACCTTAAAAAACAAGTAAAAGAATTTTAAAATCTATCCTCAGTGACACAGGCAGCCAGAGTAATGATGCTATAACTGGTGAAATGTGATCTCTTTCCCTGGTTCTTGTAAAAAACCCTGGCTGCTGAATTTTGCACGAGCTGCAGCTCATCAGTGGCTTTTTCAGTAATCCTGAATAAAGTGCATTACAGTAGTCCAGGTGAGAAAACACAAAAGCATGACAGATTCACATCTAAACCTGAAAAACGGGGAAAAAAGTCTTAGTAAATCTGGTCCTCAGTGTTTTAGTAAAACAACAGAGCAGTGACTCTTCTCTAATTAAATCATAGCTGTGTTTTCATGCATTACATCAAAAATAAAAGCTTATAAACTTGATAATTATAAATCAGGACCAGGGCAGGATCTTCACAGCAGCCACAACAGCCATCGCCCCCATCAGTTGAGCCTTCTGCCCCTCAAAAAATCATCGGCCCTGCAGCCACATTGACCTTGATGCCCCGCCTGTACTGCCCCAGCTGATATTGACATTTTCTTCTCTGCCTTTTTTTTCTGTCAATATAGATTTTTGACACTTGGATCTTCTGTTGAGATCCTGATTGGGCAAGATCAACTGCGCAGAGCACAAAACCAGTGGTGGGTTAGATTTAGAGTCTTCAAACAGCTCAAAAACCAGGCTGTTTAGTGTGATGCAGACTCGCAGCAGAGAGAGAGCGAGAGAGAGAAGGTGCTCACACTGTCTCTCAGAGTGCTCATGTTGACAAATGTGAGAAACACAGTGGATGAATATGGACAGAAGTGTCAACTTGATATGAATTGATTCCTGTTCACATAAATGAATCTATAGATTTAATTTTCCCGTGCGCACAATTTACTATCTCGTGCACACGTTTTCATATCTCGTGCGCTCGTTTTACTATCTCGTGCACATGATATATATTTTTTTTTCTGCATGACACTTTAGGGGCTCCGTATAATAAGGTATTACATTATCGGTAAAAATGTTATTACAATATCAGTCAAGAATATTTTATTACATTATTGGTGAAGTTATTACATTATTGGGTTTTATTACATTTTCGATTGAGTTAAGTGCAAATTTTATTACATTTTCAGTAAATTATTACATTATTGGGTGCTACAAAGCTCAGTGAGCGTGCCAGTCATGGCGGCTGCCTCTACCATCGACAGTTTGCCACACGTGCCTCTCATTGTTGTGAAGTGTTAAGCATTGCTGTATGAGGTACTTGTTGAGCAGGACTGGGCCAGGAGACAGTTTCAAAAACTGATAGAAGTCGTCACGCACTTGCTAGGTTGTTTGTAAATTGTATTAAATCACACTAGGCATACGGGTGCTGTCTCTCTGTATTTATGTTTTAAATCTCGGTAGGGTAGCTTGTTAAAGGTGTTTTCTTTTCCTTATTTCTAGTTTATTTAGTTTCCACAAGTAGTTGTTAAGCTCCCACTTTGGGAACTCTCTTTTTGTTATATTTTTTTTTTTTGAGTTGAGCAGCACCCATTGGCCCTGTCGCCTGTTTAATTTCTGTCACCTGTGTTTTTTGGTAATTTGACTACTGGTGTTAAATAAATAACTTTACCAATTCTAACTGGTTTATGTTCCTTCCCTTTTCCCATCACAAGTTAAGGGTCGGAACATTGCCCAACTCTGGAATGCATTTTATGTTCAGAGTTGTTTTCTCTGCAATTATCACACAGGTGTTATATTTTTGATAAAGCACTGGTCCATTAACCTGTCATTAAAAAGTACAGAATTATGTGGCACCTGGAAATTCAGGTCAGCAGAGATCACTCAAGAGCCAAAGCACTGGGTTTTATAGAAATGAATACAATGGAGCCAGACAGGCTGAGAGACCAGCTTTTTCCTGCTGTGACAACAGAGAGAAACCTCTTTATCAAGCCAACCCGAGCTCCATCCACAGTCAATATCAAACCTGACTGAAGTGAAAGAGCAAGATAGACCCTGCTTCTCCTTGTCTTTGTGTTCTCCGCTGTGTCGGGGCAGATATTTGTCAGTCTGGGTGGGTGCAGAGTATAGCGTTGGCTTCCTGCCAGTCAAAACGCTTTAATGTCTGTGCTGTCACTGGATGCATGTGTGTTAGAATTTAATACAGCAGTGTGTGTGTGTGTGTGTGTGTGTGTGTGTGTGTGTGTGTGTGTGTGTGTGTTTGAATTTGCATGTAGGCTGTGTGTGGAGATGGAAGTGAGTGTGTGGATTGGGGGTTGAGGGTAGAGTGTGTATGTATGTGTCATGATTGGAGGAAGCAGCAGAGACATGGATGTCCCCTGACACAGTGAAACATTAAAAGCAGCATTCTGTCACTCTATGTCCAAAGCATGTCTGCACAGCAGGGAGCTGACACATGCATGATTCATGTGTCAGTGTATGTGTGTGTTGGTTGCATACTCCATAACAGCTCCCAGCCATGGTAACACAGACATAAGGCATAATTTCTCCATATATCACCGTCCTCTCTGAATTACTGTATGGCTCCATGGAGGTGTACAGAGATAGGAAGTAACTAAATACAAATACTTTGTTACTGTACTTAACTACATTTGTCAGGTGTTAGGCTTTTTTGGAATACTTTTTACTTTTACTCCCTAGATTTTAACACAAATATCTGTACTTTCTACTCCTTACATTTTCAAAACAGGCAATGTAAGCTGAAGACAACATTAAAAAAAATGGAAATAGCAGAAAAAGACTTAACAAGACAAATATTTCTAAGGACATGGCAAGACAACAATGTCCGAAAAGACACATCAAGACAAAAATGACGTAAAAGATTTAAAAAGACAAAGAAGACATAACAAGACGTAAATGAAGTAAAAGATGTGACAAAACAAAAATGAAGCAAAAGATGTAACAAGACAAACATGATGCAATAAGACAAAAATTACATAAAAGAAGGAAAAAGACAAAAATTATGTTACAGATGTAACAAGACGAAAATTATGTATAAGACATAACAAGACAAATATGGCATAACAAGATCAATATGATGTAAAAGATGTAACAAAATGTAAAAGATGTAACAAGGAGTAAAAATATGAAAATAAAAGATGTAACAAGACAAATATTACATAGTGATACTGAGACCAAATAAGTGTCCTTGACCAAGCGTCAACCAATACACACAAAAGCTAACTGCTGTGAAACATCATGAATAACAAAGGAAAAATATCACTTTTTATTTTATTTAATCATTTTAAATGTTTACACTTAAAGATGATCAGGTTATTGAGACAGACTCTGTGCTGCTCTGGTGCCTCAGTTTAGTTTAGAGACAGAACAATCTAATCCACCTCTTCTGCAACTACTCATCATGACCGCTTCCCTGTTCCTCCGAGGAGAATTTGGTGATGTGTCTGACATGTCTCAGTCCACTGTTTAAACATTATTCAGGCCAGATTACTCCCAAACACACACTGTACGGACAGCTGAAGTCACCACAGACATGCCCGCATTTCTTTTTTATTTCTTTTCTTCTTTTTTCCTGGTTTAACTTTACCTGTTAAATGTCAGTGGATGGTTGCTTTGTGGTTTGCACACGGCACATCAGTCTGCAGCCTTTATATGGATTTTTTCATATGTTAATTGCACATTTCCTGGTACACACGTCCGATTTCAGAAATTGAAATGCGATTCATCTGCATGCTTAGGTGGGCAAGAACAAACATGACTGTCATTCCATGTTTCATGAATCCAACATTGGATTTCTTATTTTTCTCTAACTGCTTTGTTTAGTAACACATGTAAGAGAAAACTCAGAGAACATTCATGCATGAGGCCCATTTTGTACCAGCTTAGACGTTGAGGTCAGAACTCACTCACCTTCAGTTCTTCAGTGTAATTTCTTTCCAGTTTTTTTCCTCTTGTCTCTGCATGTTTATGAAGCAGATTCATGAAGCCCCGGGACACGCACAAATCTTGAAACATTTCTAACCTCAATTTGTTTTTCAATTGACTTTGTATGCAAAAGTGCATTTTTTGGCAACCGAGGACCCAAATGTAAACACAGAAACAGAACAGGTCAAAGAATAAAAGACTTACAGTCAGGCGTGAAGGCAGTCCAGACAAGCCAACACACCCAGACGGGCAAAGCAGAGGGAATGTTGTATGAAAAAGACAGCATTTATACATCTGTGAACAAAGACTGGCTGGATAAGAATCACCCCCAACATCAGCACTTGTAATAGAAGTGGAAGCTTCAAGTTCAATATAAAGTAGAAGCTTCATGCATGTGCAAAAAGTTAGACAGAGCCGTCTAATGACAAACACAAACAATTTAGAGAGAATTCAGTCAGATAAAGCAGAAACTGCTGTATTCGTAATTCTTTACAGTCAGTCCCTCAAGTTAATGCATGAAACACCCTGCAGTAACACATGATTCGTGTGTGTGTGTGTCAGCCAACCAAGACAGTGATTAATTAAATCCAGGGGGAATCGTATTCATTGCAGAGGAGGCTAGAAACAGTGTGACATACACATCCAGTTGATAGACCTATCCCAAGTCAATAGGTGATGTATTACACCGCAAAGGGACTGTGTAAAGACCACCATCAGTTAATAGACTTGGCTCAACTCACTGGACAATATACAGTACAGTACCTGGGGGAGCAAAGGTGAATGATGGTATAATCATCCCATCTCATGGGAGACGGGGACTCGTATACACCCACTACAACTCAAACTCAGTCAATACACAGTGCATTAGTTAGGGACTGGAATCCCACAGAGAGCTGTCCACTGGAATAACAAGACAGACACGTGACAAAGAAGACAATCAACAGCTCTGACAAGTCACAATATTACCAATAAGAGACGCAACTGCTCTCAGCTTTCCTGTAGTATGTGTCAACGGTCACATTCTCACCAGGAAAATGGTCCTACAGGGAAGTGTGGCCAAAATGATGCACTGAACTTTAAAGTCATTAAGGTAAAATGTAAAATCAACAGATGTGGAAAATGCAGAGTCCTGCATTCAAAATCTAAAAAGTAAAAGTACTTGTTATGAGGAATAATGTGTTTTTGAACTATAACTGTTGATGCATTAATGTGTTTATCACTTTAATTTTGCAACAGGTAAAGGTGGAGCTTGTTATTATAACTTTACATTTGGTGGCTCAATCTGTACTTGTCTAACATCTACAAATTTAGATTAATGATTTTATAAACACTGATCAGGCATAATATTATGACCACATGCCTCATATTGTGTTGGTCCCCCTTTTGCTGCCAAAACAGCCTGGACTCCACTAGACCCCTGAAGGTGTGCTGTCGTATCTGGCACCAAGATGTTAGCAGCAGATCCTTTAAGTCCTGTAAGTTGCGAAGTGGGACCTCCATGGATCAGACTTGTTTGTCCAGCACATCCCACAGATGCTCGACTGGATTGAGATCTGGGGAATTTGGAGGCCAAGTCAACACCTCAAACTCGTTGTTGTGCTCCTCAAACCATTCTTGAATCATCTTAGGTATGTGGCACGATGCATTATCCTGCTGAAAGAGGCCACAGCCATCAGGGAATACTGTTTCCATGAAAGGGTGTACATGGTCTGGAACAGTGCTCAGGTAGGTGGTACATGTCAAAGTAACAGGCAGGACCCAAGGTTTCCCAGCAGAACATTGTCCAAAGCATCACACTGCCTCCGCCAGGTTGCCTTCTTCCCATAGTGCATCCTGGTGCAATGTGTTCCCCAGGTAAGCGACACACACACACCCGGCCGTCCACGTGATGTAAAAGAAAACTTGATTCATCCGACCAGGCCACCTTCTTCCATTGCTCCATGGTCCAGTTCTGATGTTCACGTGTCCATTGTTGGTGCTTCCTGTGGTGCACAGGGGTTATCATGGACACCCTGACTGGTCTGCAGCTATGCAGCCCCATACACAACAAACTGTGATGCACTGTGTATTCTGACACCTTTCTATCAGAACCAGCATTAACTTCTTCAGTAATTTGAGCAACAGTAGCTCGTCTGTTGGATCAGACCACACAGGCCAGTCTTCACTCCCCACATGCATCAATGAGCCTCGGCTGCCCATGACCCTGTCACCAGTTCACCACTGTTCCTTCCTTGGACCACTTTTGATAGATACTGACCACTGCAGACCGGGAACATCCCACTAGAACTGCAGTTTTTGAGATGCTCTGATCCAGTTGACTAGCAATCACATTTGACCCTTGTCAGACTCGCTCAAATCCTTACACTAGTCCATTTTCCCCTGCTTCTAACACATCAACTTTTAGGTCAAAATGTTCACTTGCTGCCTTATATATCCCAGCCACTAACAGGTGCCATGATGAAGAGATAATCAGTGTTATTCACTTTTCCTGTCATTGGTCATAATGTTATGCCTGATCGGTAAATATATATATATATATAAATATATATATAGTAAACAAAGTAACTAGTGGGTCTAAATATTTGAAACTAAAGATTTAAAATAAATGTTAGTTGAATAAAAGGGATATTTGTCTCTGATGTGGTGGAATTGAGTAATTAGATGGAGGAGCCTCAGTGTTCTGAAGCTGACAAACTGTGGCCCCTTTAAGTTGTTCAGTTACATTAAGCTGTTTTTCAGCCCCAGGAACTCCACCAGTGGCTGGAAACTGACTGGGAACTGGCTGGAAGTCAGCTGGCAGCCATAGGGCTTTCATCTGGGAGGGGAAATATGAGGTGGCTGCATCTGTATCAGTCATCTGTACAAACAACTTATCATGGCACCATATTTATGTAAATTATTAGGCAGCACCCTCTAGTGGCCATAGTGATTATGACTTGAGAAGTGTATCAAGAGCAGAAGTTAATGTCAGGCGGAGGTTGAGGTGGATGGATGGCTAGACATTCAACAAGAGGACCGGGGTTCACTGGTGGACTCAAGGGGGTGCACTGGACAGCTGGTACACTGTTGTTTTTTTTTTTTTTTGTTTGTTTTGTTTTCACTGCTGACCCTCACACAGCCTGAGTCTGCCACTACTGGGGTTTGGATCACATGTGAAACCAAAAGTCAACATTTTAGCTACTTAAGTCTCATTAATCACATCACTTCTGTCACATGACATAAGAAACATACTTATATTAAACCATACCACTTCCTAAAGCTAACCAAGTAGTTTAGTATGCCGAAACCTAAACAAATTTCTGCCGTTTCACAATTTTAACATTTAACATCATGTGGCTTATGCCAATTGACCTACGTCTCGATAACCAAGGAATGAGTCTCATTCCCAGGTCATCGAATACTGACATTTTGGGTTGGAAGCTGGCTCTGATTGGCTGTTGTCATTCAGGTACAGTGGATTCTTGTATATGCTATTAGGAGGAGCCAGAGAAACCTGTTTTTTTTCACATCTTATCTGTCTGATATACTACTGTCAGGATATAGTGACTGTTTGAGCAAATGACAAAAAGCTACTTTCTGAACGATTAAGGTCTCCAAAGCCTGTCACTAGTGCTCCAGTGGTCATACATGTTGTTTGTGGAGTCACTGGCAACCAACTTACTCATTTACGTGTGGATGTGTTGTTCAGTATTTTTGTGATGTGGAGTTTCTTTTGGGTTTTGTTTTTTATCCTTTTTTAGCTGGTAGTGATCTTGCAGTAAAAATATTGTTTTCTGGATTTCCAAAACTATACACAAATGTTACCTTATTAGAGTGAGTAAGGCAGTAAGGAGTAAGGCAATCTGAAATATTCTGATTTTCTTTTGGTCAAGGGTACATAATAGAGGCAGAAGTGACTGATGCACACTTCAGTGATTTAACAGTGAATTTTCATTTACCAGTGTTTAAGTTTCTGACCATTTGAAATGTTCACTAGTAAATTTCGATGTATTTCTTGTCACACATAAAAATAAAACAATATAAATGATGAGCACATAAAGTGCTGGTGGGTGTTTTTACCACCAATCTGGATCTGTGTTCCACCCAATTCATAATTTGGGTTTTTCTTGCAAGTTTAATGAAAATGAGTGAAACCAAATTATAAAAGCAGATTGGTGATGTTATAGGATCATGACCTGCTCTCATTTTCAAATTTCACCCTGAGCTGGATCAGATTTTGACAGGAGAGTTGAGACACAGTCTACATCTCTAATAACTGGAGTTATTTCTATTCATTAATTTTCAGTTTGAAATGGCTCATGTTCTTTTAGCTTCCCACAACGGCAGCACTGAACCACGGTTGGAGACCTCTGATTTGTAGCTAATTTAGCCCGGCTCATGGTAACATTAACAAGCCTTCGCAGGACCTGTTGGACTGTCAGACATGAACAAGTGAGTCCTATCTCCTCTGTATTAGCAAAATGCAATACATAGGCCTATATGAAGAAAATCAGAAGACTCCTGTCATACAGGTGTGCAGAGACCTTTTTTAACATAGGCCTATATAAAACTGGGATTTTTTTTTCTGAGTTTCCAAAGACGTGTAAGGGTGACAAACTTGCTTTTTTACAACCACTGACAGCTGACTTCTCACTCTTCTGAACTTGCTGCTAGGAGCTGCAAGTGATCAACAACTGCTTCAGTTTGAAATCTTGTTTCAGCTTGGGACATCATATGTGGGGATCATGTTAATGTTGGTGCAACTTTACAAATCCTTGGCAGTTGTTGTAAGTGTTGTCAAATAAATTGTGTCCACGATACACTAATAAATAATTGAAAGTCAGGAATTTTTATGCAGTAAATAAGTTAATAAATAAATAAATAATTTGCATTAAGGTTAAAATTTATGTATTGAAATCTGTTGTGTAAAAGGTAAAATAATATAATTTACTAAAATGTTGCAAGCACATATGCTCTAGTTCATTGTTTAAATTGTACATTTATTGCCTAGAACCAATGTTTTCTTTTTGTGGCGCACCTACGGTCAAGTTTTTTGTGGGACTATATACAGCGCAAGGCGAACGCCTCACAAGGCCTTATCTGTTTCTTGTTCAATTCATGTTAATGTCTGAAGCCTAAGCAGACGATAAAGAGACTTTAAGGAACTTAAAGAAACTTGAAAGGATTTTCATGGACCAAACCTCTCTTAACAACAAGCGGCCAACGAGGTATTTATTTCAACTGTAAATGTTCTTCATTTCATGTTGGTGCTGAGCGCCATGTTATATTTGTTTTCATTTTCATGTTCATCGTGCCTTGTAGCTCATTTGGATATTTGCACTGTTTCTTTACAATATAGTTCTCACGGCGTATGTGTGACGGCAAGAAGGAGAGGAGGTAGCAGTGATATGCCCAAGCAATAAAACGCCTGTTTTAAAGAACCGACCTGTGTCTGTATTGTTGTGGAGAGAGCTACAGTTGTGGTGGCATTGCAGTAGGTGCTTCACCATCTGTTGCTTGGTGGGGCTCTGCACTCCACTGAGTGACCTGTTCTAGTTTTGGTTTGGTTCAAACTGAAAAGTCACAAAACCCTTCATGACTGCCAAAAGCTGTGCCTTTCAAGCACAGATGATGGCCATCAGTAGCTGCTCGACAAGCTGAAAAGTTGAATTTTCGTCAGCTCTGACAACTGGCAAATTGCTGTGTGGTCCTCAAGTGCACCATCGGCTCTCTCTCTCTTTGCCACTGCTACAGTTCACTCTTAAAGTACCTTCAAGTGCAGGAGGGGAGGGTCTTTGCCTAATTTAACAGTGTACTTAGGCTTTAAGATTTTCTGTGATAAATGATGATGAATTTTCTAATCAGTGTTCTGAGCTGCAATATCAGCAATGCAAAATGGATAAGAGTAAAAAGTATTCAAATTGTCTGTAGTTGCTTCATCTTCATTTTAGTGAGTGGATTATTATATATTATATATTTTATATACCATGTAAATTTAAAGTGGACCTGGAGAAAACGGGAAAAATTACTCTGCTTCCCCAAACAGCGGTTAACATGACAGTGTGACGCACACAGTTTGTGTTTGCAGTTTATGTTAGATTTATGCGTTATACAGATTCGTTTGGTGATTTTACGAACATACAGCTCAGTTAATTTTCATTTTTAACATCTTCTCTCAGTTTATAAGCTATATCGCTCATAAACAACCTTGTTAGGGCAATAATTAGCTTCAGGGCAGTGTTGCCAACTCCTCACTAAGGAAAGTAGCTATTGGCTGTCCTAAAAGTCCCTAGAAGTCACTAAATGATGTCATTCCCTAATTTGCATAATTGAAAATTTGCATGTAATTGTAATGGACGCTGTGGGAGAAGGAATAATGTCATGGGAGAGACAAAAAGTGAGTAAAAAACACCTTAAATATGTTTAGAACTACAAATGAACTTTCTTCGGTTTGTTTTTTTTAATTTTGCTATTGAAATAGGCCATAACTTCTCAAAATAAATAAATAATTAATAAATGACTTAAATGCTTTGTCTAGATCCACATTACATAAATCAAAGATTATTTTTTGCCTTTATTGTGATAGGACAGCTGAAGATATGGTAGGAAAGGGATTATAGAGAGGATGACACGCAGCAAATGGGCTGCAAGCAGGAGTCAAACCAGCAGCCGCTGCAGAAGACTGACAGCTTCAATAGTGCACACGCTCTACCAACTGAGCTATAGGGAGACCCACATAAGTCACTTTTGTCCTGTATTGTTAAATATTAGAATATCAAATTTAATAAAAAAAAAAAAAAAAAAAGACTGTTATGTGGGGTGGAATTGCAAGCTCTAACCAGCCCTCCTCCTTTATCCGGGCTTGGGACCGGCAAAGTGACCCAAAAGAGACACTTTGGCAGAGTAACTTGGTTTTTATTAGGGCCTGAGCACCCAAGGGTGCAAGGACCCTATTGAAATTGAAGGAATTATTAGGGCCCAAGCACCCGAGGGTGCGAGGAACCTATTGAAACTGAAGGAATTATTATTATTTCAAAATTTAACTGCTTATTTGGGGGCTTTAACATATTCAAAAACTCACCAAAATTGGCGGTTGCATCAGTTGTGGTGTAAATTTACGTGTATTAGGGTTGTCAGTGGTGGGTGGTACAAAATGGCTAGGCCATGCCCCTTAAACAACTCGCTCTGGCCCCGTCGCTAGCGTCAACAGCCTGATCCTATCTGAGCCATTCTCTCTTCACTACGCCACAGTCGATAATGCCATCAAATTAATTAAGTTGTTGGGGCAAGGTGCTTGGCTTTCTAAAGCAGATATTACTGACGCTTTTAAAATAGTCCCCATTCATCCGTCCCAGTGGAATCTCTTTGGCATCAAGTGGGATTCCAAATATTATTTTGCCGTGCGTCTCCCCTTTGGCTGCAGAAGCAGCCCAAGCATATTTAACCTAGTGTCGGAGGCTCTTTGCTGGATTTTGTTAAACAGGGTCAGAGTTCCCTCCATCCTTCATTTATTGGACGATTTTCTTCTCTTAGATCCCCCCCATGACAACTCAGGTTCTTCCTTGTCCAAATTAAAAGACTGTTTTCAAAGCCTCGGCATTTCCGTGTCTGCCGAGAAAACCCTTGGTCCAGCCACACACCTAGAGTTCCTTGGCAACATGGTCGATATGAAGGCACCCCTCCCTCCAGAGAAATTGCAGCGTATACGCGATATTGCAAAATCCTTCTGCGCTGCCGGAAAAACATCACTAAACAGCAGTTCCTCTACCTTCTCAGCCATCTCAACTTCGCCATGTGCGTCATTCCTCAGGGGCGTTCCTTCATTTCTCGGCTCCTGGACATGGCGTCCTCCGTGCCAAACCTGCACGATTTAATCGAGTTAGATGAAGGTTGCCGCTCCAACTTGCGTTTTTGGTCCTTCCTGCTCGATCTCTGGAATTGCATTACTTTTTTCTATGACGAGCTTGTGCATTCATCTGACTCTGTGATGTTTTTCACAGATATGGCTCCATCAGTAGGTTTTGGTTTTTTTTTTTTCAAGGAAAGTGGTTGCAAGCCACTGGCCTCCCTCCTTCGCCAGCCCCGATGCTTCCTCTGCGCTGTACGAGATTTATCCCATAGTGGTGGCATGCCAGGTTTGGGGCTCACACTGGGAGCGCAAACGCATCTCAGTGCTGTGCGACAATCAAGCAGTTGTCAACATCATAAACAAAGGGTGCTCCTCTTCTAAGGAGATCATGCCTTTCATGAGAAGTATCACGTGGTCTTCTATCACCTACAACTTTATTATCACTGCCTGTCAAATGCTCGATCATTCTAACGTCATAGCTGACGCTCTCTCCCGTTTCAATTTCCAGATTTTCTGACGACACCTTTGACATGTTTTGTGTCTTTGTCTCCACTCCTCTTAAACCTGTTTCCATAAATACTGTCTGCCTTTATTTGTTATTGCTTTGACGTTCGCCATTTCAAATCTCAGTACATTCGTGGGTTAATTGCCGGCATCCAGTTCAATATTCGATGTTATGATCCTTCCTTTCCCAGTCTGTTTTCCAACCCAGCGATTAAAATGTTGTTAAAAGGCATTTCCAAAGTTTCTCCTAGCATTCCCGATCACAGACGTCCTATCACACTCTCTATTTTGTATTTTTCTATTTTGTTGTTAGCTCTCAGAGAAGGCATTTTTTGTCCTTACATTGACACCCTTCTGGATGCAGTATTTTCTTTAGTTTTTTATGCATTTCTCAGAGCCGGAGAATTTTTTACTTTCTCTCATGGTTTTGATCCTAATCGGGGTATCACTTTTTCCGATCTGACTTTTCATCCAAATCACTACTGTCTAAATCTGAAACACTCTAAATGCGGCAGTGCATGCACTGTGTTTGTGGCCCGCACAGACACCCCTTTTTGCCCATTCTAATCCATGATGAAATACTTAAAATTTAGACCATCCACTAGCCTTCACTCTCCGTTATTTCTCACTCTAGGCAATTTACCATTGTCAAAGTCGTGGTTTACCTATCATTTAAAGAAAGTTCTTGTTAAATGCAATCTGCCTCCTCAACATTATTCAGGTCATTCCTTTAGAATAGGAGCCGCTACCTCTGCAGCAAATCAAGGTATTTCTCCCTCTTCCCTGCAACAACTGGGCTGCTGGTCATCTCTGGCTTTCACGTTCTACATTCGACCAGACATCAATGCTGTGCTGGCTAATCAAAGATCTCTAATCCCTTAATTTCAGGTAAGCAACATATAACTGGTGATGGTTTTGGTTCATGGCATTTACAACATTTATTTATATATATGCACTTTTCTCCTTTCTTTCTGCATCTCTGCTTTATCACCTATGAACTTTCTATAAAAAAAAAAAAAACTGCATCTCTGTCCATTCCAATGACCAGGCCGACGTTGTCTCCCTATCCTCTCTTTCTTCAAGATAAGTGAAAACTGGTCAGTGGACCTCATGCAAAACCTCAATGCTGCAACACTGTCTATTTCCAACGACCAGGCGATGGCCGGCGTTGCCTCCCTATCCTGTCTTTTTGGGCTACAAGCGTCACCTATCTGTGCATCTCTGTCTATTTCTTTTGATCGTACACCTTTATTTCTTTAGTTGGTCTGACCTTCTTCCAACCCTATCCAGATCACCCTTTATTCATTCTATCACTATTTTTCTAGTCCTCATCTCAGTGTTCACTACTCTTCACCTCAGGCATACTTTTCCTTTACCAACCCTCTGGTCTTTCAACCATTCTGTGGCTGCCTTCATTTTTTTTTTTTTTTTGGGGGGGGTAGGTTTTTTCCTTCAGTCAACCCTACTTCCTTCTTTGCATGCAGCCTTTTGCGGTAGACACCACGCTGACTGTGCTCTCTCACCTCTGCTTGCACGATCCTAGTTATCAGTTTCACCCAGTCCACTGTATTCCGATCGCATTTCCGATTGCTAACTACCATCTCCTTTTCAGCTTGTTGTGCTTGCATTTTTATTTTGTGCCTAATTCTTATGGTTTATCTCATTAGAATCATGCTGTCTGCTGAGGTAAGGATGCATGATTTAATCTGAGTATCCTCTCTTATTATTATTATTATTATTTTTTTTTTTTTTTGGGGGGGGGGGGATCTTCACTACAGCTTCATCACCCCCATTTATATGTGCATATTGTTTCACCTCAATGTCAACCTCAAAGTCTAACCACCATGAACCAACCTGTTCATGTTTCATATCTCATGCACGTGTCAATAAACCATTTTCTTTTACTCTTAGTCTCTCCTGATTGAAATGAAGCTCAGCGTAAGTTCAATCATGAAGACCTTCTATTACACTGCCTTCATTCATAACTTTCCTTTACTCGTCTCTCTCTTCCTATTCCCTCTAATCAGCTGTTTGTGGGCGTTCACCTTCGTCTTTACTATCCAATCAGATTTTGCCACGGTCACAGTAGCCAGTCAATTTGCTGCTGCCAAAACTTTAAATCGCCTCTGTCTTTGCTCCATCAGTTGTCATTCAGTCAGTCGCGCGACCCTCCTCCACCCCTCTTTCCTCCAGTCATTGGACCCAGGTGCCTGATGATGTTCACCTCGATCCTCCCTGACACCCTCTCCTCCAGTCTTCAGGTCCAGGCAGCAGGAGTCTAGAGCCACAAGATGTTCACCTCGATCCTCCTCCTCCTCCTCTCTCCTCCAGTCTTCAGGTCCAGGCAGCAGGAGTCCGGAGCCACTTCACCTCACCAGTCTCTGCTTTGCACCTCATCATCATCACCACCACCACCAGTGTCTAGACCCCGGGAGGTTCTCTTCACTACAGCTTCATCACTCCCATTTACATATATGCATATTGTTTCACCTCAATGGGGTCTAACCGCCAAAGTCTGTTCATGTTTCATATCTCATGCACATGTCAATAAACCATTTTCTTTTACTCTTAGTCTCTCCTGATTGAAATAAAGAGATTCTATGTCTCTGTTTCATTGGCTTAGGAAGTTAGTACACTGCTTTTAAGTTTTGAGGACCCAGGTTCAATCCTTGTTTTTTTCAGGCCTGTGTTCAATGGAAAGAGTGAAAAGCTCTAAGAAACAGAGATCAACTGCCTGTTCAGAATCAGAGTGGACTGTCTTAGGTTTCATTCTTATGAGGCTCAGAGAATTTTGACGTCCAGCACCCAAAGTGAAGACATAAAAGCATTCAGACAGGACATCTTAGTGCAAAGTGGACTTGTTGACATGCTGGGTTGATTCATGACAAACCAAAGTTGTTAGCTCACTCAGTTATGTATTGGATGCAGGATATCAAGGTTCTGGGTTCAAACCTGACAGAGATTTTTCAAAACAGAACTTTCTTTAACAACTCTAAAAGAATCCCAAACAAGCTGAACTTGCTGCAGAGAGATCAGCTCAGGAGGCTAAGAGGCTAAGACTGAAGTTGTCTGATCAGTGTTGGTTTGAATCCTGCTTAAGGACATGTGTTATTGTCTTCAAAGACACCAGCAGAGCAACGCCCCCTACAGGCTGCTCTGATTCACAGTGTATGTGGAGATGATTGTTCTTAAACCAAGAAGATTAACATTCATCTGCAACCACTTACCTGAATGATGATCAACCAGTTAACAACAGGATTGTTTCACATTACATGTTTAAACCAACAAAGTTCTTTAAAGTCATATTTGAGCATTTTACAGGTTGTTTATGAACTCCTGCTGTTCAGCCTGTCAGTGTATCAGATTCATATCTCAAAAATATACTATGCCTACACTCTTAATGGCATGTTTATAGAACATATGTGGGAATAGTCCTAATATATTAGGACTATAGAACTATGGGTCAGAATGGGGTTATTGAACCATCAACCTTGGGACACCAAAACCCTGGAGAGTAGCCTCCAAGCTAATCCAACCACTCCACCCACCTCCTTCAGACATAATCTACTGAACTGTGGCAGACATGGTGCTACTGGTGGGGACTGACGTGGAATTGACATGACTGTGATAGACTTGGTAGACTGAGTATACTGGGTAGGAGCACCTGCTCATTTATGAACATCAGCCATATCAAGTATACTCAGTCTACCAAGTCTACCACAGTCATGTCAATTCCACATCAGCAGGAGTCTGCCGAGTCCCCACCAGTAGCACCAAGTCTACGTTAGTCTAGGGGTTAGTCTCCATTGTCTGTTGTCCTCAGGTTGATGGTTCAATTCCTCATTCTGCCTTATGCTAAAACACTTTGTGCTAAGGGGGGGAGGACCTGGAAGCTTCAACATGATCTTGCAGAGCATCAATATCATCGCCTATCAGTGTGGTTGTTCAAAAGATTCAATACAGCTTTGTCTGTAGACACACCAACACTTGGTTTCTAAATAGCTCAAACTCAGACCACAGGTATGAACACCACTGTTGGCAATACTGAAAAGAAAAATGTCAGCAGGAATAGTTCAACAAGGTAAGCTGCTAATGTTGGATACACAAGGTTGGAGGATCAAATCCAAGTTCACCTGTCCTGAGATTTTCTTTTTCTTTTTTCTGAAGTTTTCTTTTGAGTATTTTGGCCAAGAAATACAACTACAATTGAAACACAAGGTGAAAGAAAAAAGTGAAAACCTCTGAGAAGGAGGAGTTCTTCACCCGATACGATAGCTCAGGTTGTAAGAAGAGAGTTTGGGAGTTAGAGGTTGTGTGTTCAATCCTTATCACCTTCAGTGAATTCTGAAGTCCAACACCCAAAGTGAAGAGTTGAAAGCGCCCAGAGAAAAGGTCTCAGTGCAAAGGGATTCTATTGGCGTTGGGGAGGTTCATTGTGACCACAGAGTCAGCAGGCAGTGCACTGCCTGGTTTGAACACCCGCTTCAGCCATTTGGAACCCTGCAGGGCTGGGAAGGGACAGTGTCCACAGAGATACAAGCAGGAGGTTATGCAGAATGTTTTGCTAATTTTGCCTCCTAGTCGCCCAAGTGGTGCATTCCAGCTAGGCAGGAGACGACAACAGAGGACAGAGTCCCCCCCGTCAGTAAGAAGATGTAAGAAACTGCTGCATCTGCTGCATCGACGTCTTCTCTGACAGTGGACCACTGGGGGCAACTGCCTGTAAAATTCAAAACCCAAGTGAAAAGCAACTCTTAAAGGGACAGTTCATCCACAGTCAAAAATACTTTCCTTCCCTCTGGTCCGTAGTGCTGTTTATCCATCTAAATATTTTTGGTGAGAGATAACAGCCGTAGAGATGTCTGCCTTCTCTCCAACATAATGGGACTAAATGGCACATTATAGTTCTTACATGAAACTGCTCACAAGGTCTGTGGATTATTTTTTGGGTTTTGAAATTTTTAAATGTATTTTTTGGTGCTTTGAACACTGAAAGCTAAGTGCCATTTAGGCCCATTATATTGAAGAGAAGGCAGAAATTCCTACGACTGGTATCCCCAAAACTCTGCAACTTACACCAAAACAATCTAGATGGATAAAAAAGAAATTTACTTTTGTTTTAGGGGTGAACTGTCCCTTTAAGCAACACCTTTAGTTAACAGAACATTTGGCTTCAGTGGAAATTCTTTAAACTTTTCACATATTACATATTACAGCTTTAAAGAATGTAAAATATGTCCATCAGTTGAAGGGGGCAGCACGTCCCCAGAGTCACTGCTGACTGCTGCTTTCAACTACATTTGGTTATTGAATATTGGAAAAACAAACTTGATAAACCTGATAATGTTTGTTCATTTGTTGAATGCTTTCATTTTAAATTCTGGACATATTTTACAGATTCCTTCCTTAGCAAAGAGACGACTCAATTGAAAACATTTTGTCTGCAGCAGCTGGTCAAACTGAGAATAAATATCTCACCACAGTGAAGATGTTCTTTCACTTGGTCATCTTCCAAGATATCCTCCATTGAGGCTGCATATCTACAAGTGTAAGAGAAATAAAAGTCAGGTTATTTGAAGTGTGGTTGTCTGAGCGACTGATCCACAGTCAGTGTGTTTCCTACAGTAGATGGTGTTCAGTAAGCAGTGAGGGACACCAGCACAGAGGCTAAACAGAGTCCTGTTGTGGACAGAGTCAGCAATAAAACAGATTTTAGACAAAAAAATGAAGAAAAAAATGAAAGTCAGTTCAAATATTTTCAGCACTTTACCTCGCTGTGAGGCAGCCTGTTCTTTTAGGAAACCACCGTTACAGAAGTCAAATATCTCTCCAAGTCCCAAGTTCTCCGGCTTCCTCTCACAGTCCAAAGACATGCATGCTAGGTTGACTGGTGACTCTAAATTGCCTGTAGGTGTGAATATGAGTGTGAGTGGTTGTCTGTCTATGTGTCAGTCCTGCGATGAACTGGTGACTTGTCCCGGGTGAATCTCGCCCAATGTCAGCTGGGATAGGCTCCAGCAACCAGCAACCCTTATGGAATAAGCGGTTACAGAAAATGAATGAATGAACAGAGGAGTTTCTGTTCTACTGCTGCCTTGATCACTTATTTCAATTATACAGAGGTGGAAAGAGTACTGAACATCTGTACTCAAGTGCAAGTACTGTTACACTGCTAAAATATTACTCAATTACAAGTAAAAGTACTGGTGTTACATATATTTTTAAGTACAGTAAAAGTACAAATTATTTGTCACAAATACTTCTCAGTGTTAGTCATTTCTAAACGTTGATGTCAGTCACCTCTAGAAAAGGTTACAAATTCTGTGCATTAGTGCATAGTTGAAAATGATTATTAATCATTAATAATTTATATGATACAAAGCACATTTTTCCTTTCTGTTTTTTTTTCATTTTAAGTCTTAGTTTAATTGTCCTTATTCAATAAACAGCTCCACCAGACAAAACATCAAATGAGGTGAAGTTACCAGACAATTGCACAAGTCCCTCCAATCCGAGTCCCAAGCAAGTATCAAGTAATTTGGTCCAAGTCTCAAGCAAGTCCCAAGTTTTTTTATCATGGGCAAGTCAAGTCAAGTCACAAGGTTATGTCGAGTCAAGTCAAGTCAAGTCACAAGGTAATGTCGAGTCAAGTCGAGTCAAGTCACAAGGTTGTCGAGTCAAGTCAAGTCAAGTCACAAGGTTGTCGAGTCAAGTCAAGTCAAGTCACAGATTATGTCAAGTCAAGTCTCTCACTATTGTTCCTCATCCAAAAAAGAGCATGCAGTCTAGTCTGCATGGATTAAAGCATAAAGCTATTAATTTTATCTATTCTTACATTACATGTTTGATCATTTAGACCAAGGTAGATGGGGAAAGGCTACATTCCTGGGCCCAGGTTGGAGGGTGCAGGGGGTGCCAGGACCATAGATAAAGAAACTATATACTTCTGTTTCTATATCTATGGGTGGGACCTCATTAAATTATGGAGTAATTATTTAAAATATTTCAAAACAGGCCTATTTGTGGAAAAAAAATCTAATATTTGAGTTATCATAATAGCTTTTTCCCCCCCTAGTTGTCCTTAATATAGTGCACAACCCCCCCCCCCCCCCCCCCCCCAAAAAAAAAAAAAAAAAAAAAACACAAATAGTTTGGCCATCAAACTTTGACGTTGTCTTTTTTTTGTTCAGTATGCTCTATGTGAAGAAAATAGAGGCTTTAGAGATTTATTAAATATTTTTTAAAATGGTGATGACCATAAAGCTGAGACCTTTACAGTCTATGGCTGAGACGAGCAAAGTCAACGTAGCGCAGGGTAAAAAAAACTAACAAAACAAAAACAAACAGCGAAGCTATATGTTTACCAGCCTTGTAACGTAATACTGTCCAGCTCTAATGTTAACATCCATAGGTATAAAAGCCACGACACGTCATGTTTTTGACAGGAACAGCTGACTGACTGTCAGAGAGGAGGCAGAGAGAGGAGGAGAGCAGAGCGCTGCGGTCAGGTGAAGGAGGGGCTCGTTGCACCGTGGTGAAGCGGGCGCGCGAGGGGGGAGGAGAGAGAGGAGAGAGCAGCAGTCAGGTGAAAGAGTGATGTGGGAGGGGCTCGTTTGTCGTGTCTCAAGTCGAGGGGAGTCATCAATCTTGTCTCAAGTCGAGGGGAGTCATCTTGTCTCAAGTCGAGTCCAGTCTCGAGTCTCTGACCCTCCAAGTCCGAGTCGAGTTGCAAGTCATCAAATTTGCGACTCCAGTCGACTCGAGTCCGAGTCCCTATGACTCGAGTCCAATTGTCTGCAATTTATTTATCTCTGAAATGATACAAATTATATTCTGTGTGTTTTGCCAGATGAGAATAAAAATGATTTTCTTTTATGCAACTCACACCACCATTTACTTACTTTACTGTATTCTGCAATATATTATAAGACAGATAACTTTCCTGTCTAACTTACTGCAATAGTGGACACATAAAACTGATGATATGATTTTATTGAATCTCTAAAACCACACAGAGTTACCTGGAGCTGTTTTATATGATTGAACTCTGTACCATAAAGCTGCATGGTAACGATCCTGAAATCTGGCATCTCTGATCAGATGGACCAGAGATCAACCAGGAAGTAAAAATGGAACAATGAAACTATCAGGAGAATATTTTCCACAGCACTTAATGTGGACTGTGGTGGTTCTACCCTTTTTTCTTTACATTTAATAAATAATTTGAAGAGTCTGCTCACTAAAATACTAGATGGATGGAATGAAGCCGATCGGGCCATACATAACATCGACCAAGTCATCCATCACAGAGAAAATACTAAGCTTTTTTATACTTTAAACTCACTGAACTCCTCCCATCTGGCATGTAGGAAGCCCCCAAAAACAAACTGAAACATGTTTGCAAATACTGTTTGGTTCACTTCACCAACTGAGAAGGATCAACTGTTTCTCCTTCATCTTTCCTCTTCGCCTCTCGGCTCTGAAGGCTGAACTGAGTGGCACTTCCGTCCTACGTTACTTTTTTTTTATTTCAAGCTGTTTTTTCTTGAATAATTAAACTAAATAAATAAATAAATAATTTTAATTTCTGCTTGTGAGCTCATTATTTATATACTGAGGTGTCCAAAATAAGTCTACACAATATTTCAAATGTACTTTTTGATGCTTTGAGCGCCACAAGCCGAGAGCCATAGAGATTATATTATCTCTACAGCAGATACCTCCAAAACTCTGCAACTCACACCAAAACTATTTAGATGGATGAATAGCACTAAAGGCCTGAGTAAAAGGTGGCGTCTCCACCCAGGTCATCACCATAAGTCATCGCATCAGTGATCTAGGACACTGGCTATAGTATGAAAACTTCTCCTTGAAGTACCATATAGTTTACACACGTGCTCAGTTTGACGAAGTGATTAAAGCAATTCCCATATCAGTCAAACTGTTAGTTCAAAACATAGATAGGCAGTCATGTGTGAATTTTTTAACTGAGTGAAATTCATATAAATTGATATGGAATGCTTGAATAATGTACTGTTCCCAATTAATCTCACAGAAACTCTGTCACCCAACTGTTTTCAGACTGAGAAATTTGAAAATGGAGAACCAAATATATCACTTACCCTATCAGCCCTAAAACCAAAGAAATCCATTTTTAAAACTCTCAACAACATTTATTCATCCAATGAAAAGCTAAGAAAGAGATTTAACATTGATCACAATAATTGTTTCTTTTGTTATACTGAAATTGAAACCACAGGTTGTCCACAGGTCAATGTCTATACTGTGTGACATTCTGGGAGGACTTGCAGGACTTGCTACCATCCAAAATCCCACTACATGTTCCTCTCACAAGAGAAACTATTGTGTTTGGTATTGATCTCAAGGACACTAAAGGTGACTTGATATTAAACAGCCTTACACTACTGGCATTTTTTTAATCTACACATCTAAATGGAGGAAAATTAAACCCCACTTCTCAGTTACTTAAAGGGACTTTATGGCCAATCATCTGAGTGCCTTAAAATTAATGGAAGGAAAATAATCCAAGTCTCTCCTCAAAATTTATGAAGAACTGAAAGTTTTTTATGACCCCTAGATCAACTTAATGCATTTTTCCTTTTCACAATTTTGTTTTTCTGTTTTTTTAGTTTATTTTTTTACTACTTATTGCTCTGCATTATAATATCAATGTTAAATTACTTTTCTATACCATGCCTTGTATGTTATTCCTCTATAATGTTTTTCTATGCCTTGTTGTAATTGTTTTGTTACAAATAAAGTTTTAAAAAATTCAGTCAGCCATCTTTGAAAAAAAAACAAACAAAAGAATGGTATCCCATAGCAACAACAAGATCAAAGAACCGTGTTCTGATGATGTCATCAAGTCAGTTCTGGAATGTGCTATAAAAGGCTTCTCAGAATCAAACCTGCATCAGACACGATTTTCACTGTCGAGTATTCAGACACGAATTTCATCGTCACAAGTTAGCAAAGAAGTTTTACAAGTTCAAACACGAGTTACAATGGAAACGACACAAAGTCAGAGAAAGCAGAGGAGGCAGAGGAGAAACAACGCTGAGATCCATCAGCAGACTCATCAAGTCAAGGATTTCGCCACCAGACGCCTTGATTTCTACCTCCATTCCCTGGAGGAGGAAATAAGGTGCGAGCTTAAGGACAGCGAGGCAAGGCTGACCAGGGGTCGATCTGAGCAGAGGCTCCACTTGGACATCCACGTGGACTCGCTGACCGCTCTCATCGATCAGCTCCAGGACAAGCAAGAGGACAACAAGAGCAAAGAGCAGATGCAGAGTGAAATATGTAGACTGCAAGCCCTGCTAGACGCGGCTCCAGCCAAACATAACCGCTCTGAACAGGAAGATACTGAGACTCTGAAATTACGTTTCAGGAAAATCTGCTTCATGCTGCGGACAGCTCAGAGCGACCTTGAGCAGAAGACATCCTACACCAAAGAACTTGAAGTCAAGTTGGAGGCCATGACCAAAAAGAACGAGGACCTTCAAAGTGAAGTCGAGGCCATGAAGTTACAGGTCCGTGTTGAGAAACAGCTGCGTGCCGTGGCTGAAACCAACATGGAGACGACAACTCATGGCCTTAAGTTACAGCTTTTTGAAAAGAACACCGCGGAGTTTGAGGTTCGCACAAAGGCTGAACAGCTGGAGGCCGAACTTGTGTTTGAGCGGGATCAAGCTCATAAGCTGCAAGAAAAGCTGAACAAAATGGAGGAGAGTGTTGCTAAACAGAAGGAGGATGCAAAAAAGACACTGGAACGAGTCAAGGCTTCCCATCAAGCCCAGCTGGTGGAACAAAAAGCAGAGACCAGGAAGATTTCTTCTGCCCTGAAAAAGGCAGAGGATCTGCTGGAGACTCAGCGTCGCAGCTGGCAGCAGAAGGTGGAAGCAACAGAAAAATCAAAGACTTTATTTGTGGCTCAACTTGAAGAGCAGAAACAAGAAAACAAAACTCTTGCAGATGCTCTGCAGAAGGTTGAACAGCAGCTGGAAACTCATCATAACGAGTGGCAGAAGGAAAAATCATCCCTCCTTCAGGCCACAGAAGACCTCAGGAAGACTCTCCAGGAAAAGGAGCAGGAGTGGAAGAAGAAAGAGTTCTCCCTGAACTCCCAGCTGACAGCTCTTGAGAATCAGCTAGCCAAGAAGAAAAAGAAGAAGAAGTGGTACCGTGTCCTCATGTGTGGCGTCTGAAGATCATCTACAGCCCACACACAGACTTCCAGCTCAGGGACAGGGACTTACACAAACAGGTATTTGTGAGTATTAATCAGTTTTAACCCCCAAACAGCACTTTGAAAACGGCTGTTTGAGGGTCAAGACTTTATGTTCGTGCAGCACGGTGGTCAGCACTGCCCCCCTCACAGCAGAAAGATCCTGAATCTTAAACCCACTTGGATCAGGGTCTTTCTGCATGGAGTTCAGATGTTTTCCCCGTGATTACGTGGGTTTCCTCCAGGAGCTCTGGTTTCCCCACGCTAAAAACAAAAAGAAAGAAAATTGCACATACTCACATATATACTCCCAGCCGTCCGTGAAGAGGGGGATCTCTCTTTGAATTGCCTTTCCCGAGGTTTCTTCCCCTGTGTCTTAAGAACTCTTCGTGGGGAGTTTTTCCTCATCTTCTTGGAGAGCTTGGGCTGGGCGCCTCTTCCTGAGCTGGATCTGCGAGACACATTTAAACACCATCAGCCACATGAATGAACATCACTTTTGTACATCAAAAAAATAAATAAAAAATAAAATAAAATAATGTCATGTTTCTTGGTCATTTGTTGTTTGGAATTTAAAGTTGCACTGTGTGTCACATTTGATATTAAATGGTTTGTCTGATGAATTAATCAGGGACAAACAGTGATCGGTCAGTTTTGTTGACTAGATCTCAAAGATGCTCATCAGCACATGGTCAGTTACAGTTCTGAACAGTTCTGTACACACATACATGCTAAAAGATCTGCCATAAGACCCGAAAAAGGTTGCTTGATTGCAGAAAACAATGGTTTGAACAATGGTGGTTTGGTTGTGACATTAGAATGTGGGACTTTTTTTTACATACAGCCTCATGATTTTAAATAAAATATATGTTGTTGAAATTAGAGGTTATGGTTTGGGAAAGCTGCCTCCCAACTGAAACTACACTACAAATCAGCAAATAAGTCATTCCCAGTAACACCCAGTTGTGATGGAAGATTTTATTTAAGTCATCAAATACATTAGACCATTGAAGAATTAATGCAAATTTAAGATTTATATCTGTAGTAAACCTTTTAAAAAGAATTTCAAATGTGCAAATATTGTTTTTTTGATGACAGGAAAAATTGAGAGCCTGTTAATTCTGCTTAAATTCACTTATTTTGTCTGGTTTATATATTAGGCTAAAAGGTCCTATATTGTTACACAGCCTAAATGCATTTATTTCTGATTTAAAGAACTTAAATACTTAATATGTTCTCGAGAACACAGGTCAACATAATCTAAGACGATCTGGAAATGACAGTAAAACTGGTCACGGCCATTCATTTATGCACATATTAACTTTTACCAAAATGTGTTGATAAGGCCTATTGTGGATTGTTTCTTGATGGTTTATCTTTTTTATAAAGTGGATCCTAAGGAACAAAGTTTGGGAAACACTGCTATGTAAGGGATCCTGCAGGGTTCTGCATCACACTGTCATGATTTATTTCACAATAACGACCTACTCACTGTACATTATCCTGCTTGATACATGGTTATTCACAAAAAAAATCAAAAAATTGACACAAAATATTCATTTCAAAGTGATTTTGGTAATTTAACAGTGACTCTATTTTTCCTGCAGAGTCTATGATTAGAACTGTATCCATAGCAACAGTCTGTTTTTCATAACAACGGTCTGCTATACAGAAATAACACATACATTGTGTCCATGTAGTCCACATGTATCTGAGATGAAACGGTACAAACATTTCATATTGGAATGAAAGAATTAAAATTCTTTATTTCAAACATAAAAAAAATGAAAGAAAAAGAAATAAAACAATAGAAATAAATAAAAACAAACAAACAAATAGAGTTCAATAAACCTATACAGCAAACTCAACAGGCAAATATGGTTCTGCATAGAACCCCAAGTTAGGGTTCTGGGTGGGACCATTACTCCCAATAACGGATCCCCCTATTAGACCCTCTAGTTGGGGGTTCTGGGTGAAACCTTTCATGGATGGTTCTCGGTATAACCCTTTATGTCAGGTTATTTGAAGAACTCTCTGATAGGTTTCCAAGTAGAACCTTTATAAAAGGTTTCACCAGGAGGCGAAAAGAGTTCTCCTATGAGGCCAAGCTGAAGAACCATTTATGGTTCTTGTTAGGAGTTTTATTTCTAAGACCTGCTCTTGTTACATTTAAACAATACTGCACTTAATGCATTAACCCAGCGGTCACCCTGAGTGATGAGTGTGACCCCTAGGGTGTCTTCAGTTACTGCGGGGAGCCTCCAAATTTTTGTTTGATCTATTTATTCCAAAAATATATTACTTGAAATTATGTTTGAAAACACATCATCGTTTTTATGAATGCATACGAATGTTATATCTAAGGCTAAAGAGAGATTTTACAAACACAGATACTGTTGTAACATGCAGCTTACTTTCACATACAGTCAGTCTTGGATCACCTTTAACATTACAATTTATCAGACAATTGCACAAGTCCCTCCAATCCGAGTCCCAAGCAAGTATCAAGTAATTTGGTCCAAGTCTCAAGCAAGTCCCAAGTTTTTTTGTCATGGGCAAGTCAAGTCGAGTCAAGTCACAAGGTTGTCGAGTCAAGTCGCAGATTATGTCAAGTCTCACTATTGTTCCTCATCCAAAAAAGAGCATGCAGTCTAGTCTGCATGGATTAAAGCATAAAGCTGTTAATTTTATCTATTCTTACATTACATGTTTGATCATTTAGACCAAGGTAGATGGGGAAAGGCTACATTCCTGGGCCCAGGTTGGAGGGTGCAGGGGCTGCCAGGACCATAGATAAAGAAACTATATACTTCTATTTCTATATCTATGGGTGGGACCTCATTAAATTATGGAGTAATTATTTAAAATATTTCAAAACAGGCCTATTTGTGGAAAAAAATCTAATATTTGAGTTATCATAATAGCTTTACCCCCACCGTAGTTGTCCTTAATATAGTGAAGAACCCCCCCCCCCCAAAAAAAAAAAAAAAAACACACACAAATGGTTTGGCCATCAAACTTTGACGTTGTCTTTTTTTTGTTCAGTATGCTCTATGTGAAGAAAATAGAGGCTTTAGAGATTTAATAAATTTTTTTTAAAAAGGTGATGACCATAAAGCTGAGACCATTACAGTCTATGGCTGAGATGAGCAAAGTCAACGTAGCGCAGGGTAAAAAAAACTGACAAAACAAAAACAAACAGCGAAGCTATATGTTTACCAGCCTTGTAACGTAATATTGTCCAGCTCTAATGTTAACATCCATAGGTATAAAAGCCACGACACGTCATGTTTTTGACAGGAACAGCTGACTGACTGTCAGAGAGGAGGCAGAGAGAGGAGGAGAGCAGAGCGCTGCGGTCAGGTGAAGGAGGGGCTTGTTGCACCGTGGTGAAGCGGGCGCGCGCGGGGGGAGGAGAGAGAGGAGAGAGCAGCAGTCAGGTGAAAGAGTGATGCGGGAGGGGCTCGTTTGTCGTGTCTCAAGTCGAGGGGAGTCATCAATCTTGTCTCAAGTCGAGGGGAGTCATCTTGTCTCAAGTCGAGTCCAGTCTCGAGTCTCTGACCCTCCAAGTCCGAGTCGAGTTGCAAGTCATCAAATTTGCAACTCGAGTCGACTCGAGTCCGAGTCCCTATGACTCGAGTCCAATTGTCTGCAATTTATTTATCTCTGAAATGATACAAATTATATTCTGTGTGTTTTGCCAGATGAGAATAAAAATGATTTTCTTTTATGCAACTCACACCACCATTTACTTACTTTACTGTATTCTGCAATATATTATAAGACAAATAACTTTCCTGTCTAACTTACTGCAATAGTGGACACATAAAGCTGATGATATGATTTTATTGAATCTCTAAAACCACACCGAGTTACCTGGAGCTGTTTTATATGATTGAACTCTGTACCATAAAGCTGCATGGTAACGATCCTGAAATCTGGCATCTCTGATCAGATGGACCAGAGATCAACCGGGAAGTAAAAATGGAACAATGAAACTATCAGGAGAATATTTTCCACAGCACTTAATGTGGACTGTGGTGGTTCTACCCTTTTTTCTTTACATTTAATAAATAATTTGAAGAGTCTGCTCACTAAAATACTAGATGGATGGAATGAAGCCGATCGGGCCATACATAACATCGACCAAGTCATCCATCACAGAGAAAATACTAAGCTTTTTTATACTTTAAACTCACTGAACTCCTCCCATCTGGCATGTAGGAAGCCCCCAAAAACAAACTGAAACATGTTTGCAAATACTGTTTGGTTCACTTCACCAACTGAGAAGGATCAACTGTTTCTCCTTCATCTTTCCTCTTCGCCTCTCGGCTCTGAAGGCTGAACTGAGTGGCACTTCCGTCCTACATTACTTTTTTTTTATTTCAAGCTGTTTTTTCTTGAATAATTAAACTGAATTTTAATTTCTGCTTGTGAGCTCATTATTTATATACTGAGGTGTCCAAAATAAGTCTACACAATATTTCAAATGTACTTTTTGATGCTTTGAGCGCCACAAGCCGAGAGCCATAGAGATTATATTATCTCTACGGCAAATACATCCAAAACTCTGCAACTCACATCAAAACTATTTAGATGGATGAATAGCACTAAAGGCCTGAGTAAAAGGCGGCGTCTCCACCCAGGTCATCACCATAAGTCATCGCATCAGTGATGTAGGACACTGGCTATAGTATGAAAACTTCTCCTTGAAGTACCATATAGTTTACACACGTGCTCAGTTTGACGAAGTGATTAAAGCAATTCCCATATCAGTCAAACTGTTAGTTCAAAACATAGATAGGCAGTCATGTGTGAATTTTTTAACTGAGTGAAATTCATATAAATTGATATGGAATGCTTGAATAATGTACTGTTCCCAATTAATCTCACAGAAACTCTGTCACCCAACTGTTTTCAGACTGAGAAATTTGAAAATGGAGAACCAAATATATCACTTACCCTATCAGCCCTAAAACCAAAGAAATCCATTTTTAAAACTCTCAACAACATTTATTCATCCAATGAAAAGCTAAGAAAGAGATTTAACATTGATCACAGTAATTGTTTCTTTTGTTATACTGAAATTGAAACCACAGGTTGTCCACTGTATGACATTCTGGGAGGACTTGCAGGACTTGCTACCATCCAAAATCCCACTACATGTTCCTCTCACAAGAGAAACTATTGTGTTTGGTATTGATCTCAAGGACACTAAAGGTGACTTGATATTAAACAGCCTTACACTACTGGCATTTTTTTTATCTACACATCTAAATGGAGGAAAATTAAACCCCACCTCTCCGTTACTTTATGGCCAATCATCTGAGTGCCTTAAAATTAATGGAAGGAAAATAATCCAAGTCTCTCCTCACAATTTATGAAGAACTGAAAGTTTTTTATGACCCCTAGATCGACTTAATGCATTTTTCCTTTTCACAATTTTGTTTTTCTGTTTATTTTTTTTACTACTTATTGCTCTGCATTATAATATCAATGTTAAATTACTTTTCTATACCATGCCTTGTATGTTATTCTTCTATAATGTTTTTCTATGCCTTGTTGTAATTGTTTTGTTACAAATAAAGTTTTAAAAAATTCAGTCAGCCATCTTTGAAAAAAAAACAACAACAAAAAAAATGGTATCCCATAGCAACAACAAGATCAAAGAACCGTGTTCTGATGATGTCATCAAGTCAGTTCTGGAATGTGCTATAAAAGGCTTCTCAGAATCAAACCTGCATCAGACACGATTTTCACTGTCGAGTATTCAGACACGAATTTCATCGTCACAAGTAGGGAAAGAAGTTTTACAAGTTCAAACACGAGTTACAATGGAAACGACACAAAGTCAGAGAAAGCAGAGGAGGCAGAGGAGAAACAACGCTGAGATCCATCAGCAGACTCATCAAGTCAAGGATTTCGCCACCAGACGCCTTGATTTCTACCTCCATTCCCTGGAGGAGGAAATAAGGTGCGAGCTTAAGGACAGCGAGGCAAGGCTGACCAGGGGTCGATCTGAGCAGAGGCTCCACTTGGACATCCACGTGGACTCACTGACCGCTCTCATCGATCAGCTCCAGGACAAGCAAGAGGACAACAAGAGCAAAGAGCAGATGCAGAGTGAAATATGTAGACTGCAAGCCCTGCTAGACGCGGCTCCAGCCAAACATAACCGCTCTGAACAGGAAGATACTGAGACTCTGAAATTACGTTTCAGGAAAATCTGCTTCATGCTGCGGACAGCTCAGAGCGACCTTGAGCAGAAGACATCCTACACCAAAGAACTTGAAGTCAAGTTGGAGGCCATGACCAAAAAGAACGAGGACCTTCAAAGTGAAGTCGAGGCCATGAAGTTACAGGTCCTTGTTGAGAAACAGCTGCGTGCCGTGGCTGAAACCAACATGGAGACGACAACTCATGGCCTTAAGTTGCAGCTTTCTGAAAAGGACACCACGGAGTTTGAGGCTCGCACAAAGGCTGAACAGCTGGAGGCCGAACTTGTGCTTGAGCGGGATCAAGCTCATGAGAGTCTTGCTAAACAGAAGGAGGATGCAAAAAAGACACTGGAACAAGTCAAGGCTTCCCATCAAGCTCAGCTGGAGGAACAAAAAGCAGAGACCAGGAAGATTTCTTCTGCCCTGAAAAAGGCAGAGGATCTGCTGGAGACTCAGCATCGCAGCTGGCAGCAGAAGGTGGAAGCAACAGAAAAATCAAAGACTTTATTTATGGCTCAACTTGAAGAGCAGAAACAAGAAAACAAAACTCTTGCAGATGCTCTGCAGAAGGTTGAACAGCAGCTGGAAACTCATCATAACGAGTGGCAG
The DNA here is from genome assembly GCF_056507025.1 of Lutjanus erythropterus. Lineage (NCBI taxonomy): Eukaryota > Metazoa > Chordata > Actinopteri > Lutjaniformes > Lutjanidae > Lutjanus > Lutjanus erythropterus. Next base: position 2,943,556 of record NC_139323.1, on the reverse strand, counting down.
AAGGAAAAATCATCCCTCCTTCAGGCCACAGAAGACCTCAGGAAGACTCTCCAGGAAAAGGAGCAGGAGTGGAAGAAGAAAGAGTTCTCCCTGAACTCCCAGCTGACAGCTCTCGAGAGTCAGCTAGCCAAGAAGAAAAAGAAGAAGTGGTACCGTGTACTCATGTGTGGCGTCTGAAGATCATCAGTTTTAACCCCCAAACAGCACTTTGAAAACGGCTGTTTGAGGGTCAAGATTTTATGTTCGTGCAGCACGGTGGTCAGCACTGCCCCCCTCACAGCAGAAAGATCCTGAATCTTAAACCCACTTGGATCAGGGTCTTTCTGCATGGAGTTCAGATGTTTTCCCTGTGATTACGTGGGTTTCCTCCAGGAGCTCTGGTTTCCCCACGCTAAAAACAAAAAGAAAGAAAATTGCACATACTCACATATATATTCCCAGCCGTCCGTGAAGAGGGGGATCTCTCTTTGAATTGCCTTTCCCGAGGTTTCTTCCCCTGTGTCTTAAGAACTCTTCGTGGGGAGTTTTTCCTCGTCTTCTTGGAGAGCTTGGGCTGGGCGCCTCTTCCTGAGCTGGATCTGCGAGACACATTTAAACACCATCAGCCACATGAATGAACATCACTTTTGTACATCAAAATAATAAATAAAAAATAAAATAAAATAATGTCATGTTTCTTGGTCATTTGTTGTTTGGAATTTAAAGTTGCACTGTGTGTCACATTTGATATTAAATGGTTTGTCTGATGAATAAATCAGGGACAAACAGTGATCGGTCAGTTTTGTTGACTAGATCTCAAAGATGCTCATCAGCACATGGTCAGTTACAGTTCTGAACAGTTCTGTAAACACATACATGCTAAAAGATCTGCCATAAGACCCGAAAAAGGTTGCTTGATTGCAGAAAACAATGGTTTGAACAATGGTGGTTTGGTTGTGACATTAGAATGTGGGACATTTTTTTACATACAGCCTCATGATTTTAAATAAAATATATGTTGGTGAAATAAGAGGTTATGGTTTGGGAAAGCTGCCTCCCAACTGAAACTACATTACAAATCAGCATATAAGTCATTCCCAGTAACTCGGTTGTGACCCACAGGTGGGTCACGGAAGATTTTATTTGAGTCATCAAATACATTAAAGACCATTGAAGAATTAATGCAAATTTAAGATTTATATCTGTAGTAAACCTTTTAAAAAGAATTTCAAATGTGCATATATTGTTTTTTTGATGACAGGAAAAATTGAGAGCCTGTTAATTCTGCTTAAATTCACTGATTTTGTCTGGTTTATATATTAGGCTAAAAGGTCCTATATTGTTACACAGCCTAAAGGCATTTATTTCTGATTTAAAGAACTTAAATACTTAATATGTTCTCGAGAACACAGGTCAACATAATATAAGACGATCTGGAAATGACAGTAAAACTGGTCACGGCCATTCATTTATGCACATATTAACTTTTACCAAAATGTGTTGATAAGGCCTATTGTGGATTGTTTCTTGATGGTTTATCTTTTTTAAAAAGTGGATCCTAAGGAACAAAGTTTGGGAAACACTGCTATGTAAGGGAACCTGCAGGGTTCTGCATCACACTGTCATGATTTATTTCACAATAACGACCTGCTCACTGTACATTATCCTGCTTGATATATGGTTATTCACAAAAAAAATCAAAAAATTGACACAAAATATTCATTTCAAAGATTGATTTGGTAATGATTTTGGTAATTTAACAGTGACTCTATTTTTCCTGCAGAGTCTATGATTAGAACTGTATCCATAGCAACAGTCTGTTTTTCATAACAACGGTCTGCTATACAGAAATAACACATACATTGTGTCCATGTAGTCCACATGTATCTGAGATGAAACGGTACAAACATTTCATATTGGAATGAAAGAATTAAAATTCTTTATTTTAAACATGTAAAAAAAAATGAAAGAAAAAGAAATAAAACAAAAAAAATAAATAAAAACAAACAAACAAATAGAGTTCAATAAACCTATACAGCAAACTCAACAGGCAAATATGGTTCTGCATAGAACCCCAAGTTAGGGTTCTGGGTGGGACCATTACTCCCAAGAAGGGGTCCCCCCTTATTAGACCCTCTAGTTGGGGGTTCTGGGTGAAACCTTTCATGGATGGTTCTCGGTATAACCCTTTATGTCGGGTTATTTGAAGAACTCTCTGATAGGTTTCCAAGTAGAACCTTTATAAAAGGTTTCACCAGGAGGCGAAAAGAGTTCTCCTATGAGGCCAAGCTGAAGAACCATTTATGGTTCTTGTTAGTAGTTTTATTTCTAAGACCTGCTCTTGTTACATTTAAACAATACTGCACTTAATGCATTAACCCAGCAGTCACCCTGAGTGATGAGTGTGACCCCTAGGGTGTCTTCAGTTACTGCGGGGAGCCTCCAAATTTTTGTTTGATCTATTTATTCCAAAAATATATTACTTGAAATTATGTTTGAAAATACACATCATCGTTTTTATGAATGCATACAAATGTTATATCTAAGGCTAAACAGAGATTTTACAAACACAGATACTGTTGTAACATGCAGCTTACTTTCACATACAGTCAGTCTTGGATCACCTTTAACATTACAATTTATCAGACAATTGCACAAGTCCCTCCAATCCGAGTCCCAAGCAAGTATCAAGTAATTTGGTCCAAGTCTCAAGCAAGTCCCAAGTTTTTTTGTCATGGGCAAGTCAAGTCGAGTCAAGTCACAAGGTTGTCGAGTCAAGTTGAGTCAAGTCACAAGGTTGTCGAGTCAAGTCGAGTCAAGTCACAAGGTTGTCGAGTCAAGTCGCAGATTATGTCAAGTCTCACTATTGTTCCTCATCCAAAAAAGAGCATGCAGTCTAGTCTGCATGGATTAAAGCATAAAGCTGTTAATTTGATCTATTCTTACATTACATGTTTGATCATTTAGACCAAGGTAGATGGGGAAAGGCTACATTCCTGGGCCCAGGTTGGAGGGTGCAGGGGGTGCCAGGACCATAGATAAAGAAACTATATACTTCTATTTCTATATCTATGGGTGGGACCTCATTAAATTATGGAGTAATTATTTAAAATATTTCAAAACAGGCCTATTTGTGGAAAAAAATCTAATATTTGAGTTATCATAATAGATCCCCCCAAATATATCACTTACCCTATCAGCCCTAAAACCAAAGAAAAACTCTCAACATTTATTAATCAAATGAAATGCAAAGAAAGAGATTTAACATTGATCACAATAATTGTTTCTTTTGTTATACTGAAATTGAAACCACAGGTTGTCCACTGTATGACATTCTGGGAGGACTTGCAGGACTTGCTACCATCCAAAATCCCACTACATGTTCCTCTCACAAGAGAAACTACTGTGTTTGGTATTGATCTCAAGGATACTAAAGGTGACTTGATATTAAACAGCCTTACACTACTGGCATTTTTTTTATCTACACATCTAAATGGAGGAAAATTAAACCCCACTTCTCAGTTACTTAAAGGGACTTTATGGCCAATCATCTGAGTGCCTTAAAATTAATGGAAGGAAAATAATCCAAGTCTCTCCTCAAAATTTATGAAGAACTGAAAGTTTTTTATGACCCCTAGATCGACTTAATGCATTTTTCCTTTTCACAATTTTGTTTTTCTGTTTATTTTTTTTAACTACTTATTGCTCTGCATTATAATATCAATGTTAAATTACTTTTCTATACCATGCCTTGTATGTTATTCTTCTATAATGTTTTTCTATGCCTTGTTGTAATTGTTTTGTTACAAATAAAGTTTTAAAAAATTCAGTCAGCCATCTTTGAAAAAAAACAACAACAAGAAAAATGGTATCCCATAGCAACAACAAGATCAAAGAACCGTGTTCTGATGATGTCATCAAGTCAGTTCTGGAATGTGCTATAAAAGGCTTCTCAGAATCAAACCTGCATCAGACACGATTTTCACTGTCGAGTATTCAGACACGAATTTCATCGTCACAAGTTAGCAAAGAAGTTTTACAAGTTCAAACACGAGTTACAATGGAAACGACACAAAGTCAGAGAAAGCAGAGGAGGCAGAGGAGAAACAACGCTGAGATCCATCAGCAGACTCATCAAGTCAAGGATTTCGCCACCAGACGCCTTGATTTCTACCTCCATTCCCTGGAGGAGGAAATAAGGTGCGAGCTTAAGGACAGCGAGGCAAGGCTGACCAGGGGTCGATCTGAGCAGAGGCTCCACTTGGACATCCACGTGGACTCGCTGACCGCTCTCATCGATCAGCTCCAGGACAAGCAAGAGGACAACAAGAGCAAAGAGCAGATGCAGAGTGAAATATGTAGACTGCAAGCCCTGCTAGACGTGGCTCCAGCCAAACATAACCGCTCTGAACAGGGAGATACTGAGACTCTGAAATTACGTTTCAGGAAAATCTGCTTCATGCTGCGGACAGCTCAGAGCGACCTTGAGCAGAAGACATCCTACACCAAAGAACTTGAAGTCAAGTTGGAGGCCATGACCAAAAAGAACGAGGACCTTCAAAGTGAAGTCGAGGCCATGAAGTTACAGGTCCGTGTTGAGAAACAGCTGCGTGCCGTGGCTGAAACCAACATGGAGACGACAACTCATGGCCTTAAGTTGCAGCTTTTTGAAAAGGACACCGCGGAGTTTGAGGCTCGCACAAAGGCTGAACGGCTGGAGGCCGAACTTGTGTTTGAGCGGGATCAAGCTCATAAGCTGCAAGCAAAGCTGAACAAAATGGAGGAGAGTCTTGCTAAACAGAAGGAGGATGCAAAAAAGACACTGGAACGAGTCAAGGCTTCCCATCAAGCCCAGCTGGAGGAACAAAAAGCAGAGACCAGGAAGATTTCTTCTGCCCTGAAAAAGGCAGAGGATCTGCTGGAGACTCAGCGTCGCAGCTGGCAGCAGAAGGTGGAAGAAACAGAAAAATCAAAGACTTTCTTTGCGGCTCAACTTGAAGAGCAGAAACAAGAAAACAAAACTCTTGCAGATGCTCTGCAGAAGGTTGAACAGCAGCTGGAAACTCATCATAACGAGTGGCAGAAGGAAAAATCATCCCTCCTTCAGGCCACAGAAGACCTCAGGAAGACTCTCCAGGAAAAGGAGCAGGAGTGGAAGAAGAAAGAGTTCTCCCTGAACTCCCAGCTGACAGCTCTTGAGAGTCAGCTAGCCAAGAAGAAAAAGAAGAAGAAGTGGTACCGTGTACTCATGTGTGGCGTCTGAAGATCATCTACAGCCCACACACAGACTTCCAGCTCAGGGACAGGGACTTACACAAACACAGGTATTTGTGAGTATTAATCAGTTTTAACCCCCAAACAGCACTTTGAAAACGGCTGTTTGAGGGTCAAGATTTTATGTTCGTGCAGCACGGTGGTCAGCACTGCCCCCCTCACAGCAGAAAGATCCTGAATCTTAAACCCACTTGGATCAGGGTCTTTCTGCATGGAGTTCAGATGTTTTCCCTGTGATTACGTGGGTTTCCTCCAGGAGCTCTGGTTTCCCCACGCTAAAAACAAAAAGAAAGAAAATTGCACATACTCACATATATACTCCCAGCCGTCCATGAAGAGGGGGATCTCTCTTTGAATTGCCTTTCCCGAGGTTTCTTCCCCTGTGTCTTAAGAACTCTTCGTGGGGAGTTTTTCCTCGTCTTCTTGGAGAGCTTGGGCTGGGCGCCTCTTCCTGAGCTGGATCTGCGAGACACATTTAAACACCATCAGCCACATGAATGAACATCACTTTTGTACATCAAAAAAATAAATAAAAAATAAAATAAAATAATGTCATGTTTCTTGGTCATTTGTTTTTTAGAATTTAAAGTTGCACTGTGTGTCACATTTGATATTAAATGGTTTGTCTGATGAATAAATCAGGGACAAACAGTGATCGGTCAGTTTTGTTGACTAGATCTCAAAGATGCTCATCAGCACATGGTCAGTTACAGTTCTGAACAGTTCTGTACACACATACATGCTAAAAGATCTGCCATAAGACCCGAGAAAGGTTGCTTGATTGCAGAAAACAATGGTTTGAACAATGGTGGTTTGGTTGTGACATTAGAATGTGGGACTTTTTTTTACATACAGCCTCATGATTTTAAATAAAATATATGTTGTTGAAATAAGAGGTTATGGTTTGGGAAAGCTGCCTCCCAACTGAAACTACACTACAAATCAGCAAATAAGTCATTCCCAGTAACTCGGTTGTGACCCACAGGTGGGTCACGGAAGATTTTATTTGAGTCATCAAATACATTAGACCATTGAAGAATTAATGCAAATTTAAGATTTATATCTGTAGTAAACCTTTTAAATAGAATTTCAAATGTGCAAATATTGTTTTTTTGATGACAGGAAAAATTGAGAGCCTGTTAATTCTGCTTAAATTCACTTATTTTGTCTGGTTTATATATTAGGCTAAAAGGTCCTATATTGTTACACAGCCTAAATGCATTTATTTCTGATTTAAAGAACTTAAATACTTAATATGTTCTCGAGAACACAGGTCAACATAATATAAGACGATCTGGAAATGACAGTAAAACTGGCCACGGCCATTCATTTATGCACATATTAACTTTTACCAAAATATGTTGATAAGGCCTGTTGTGGATTGTTTCCTGATGGTTTATCTTTTTTAAAAAGTGGATCCTAAGGAACAAAGTTTGGGAAACACTGCTATGTAAGGGATCCTGCAGGGTTCTGCATCACACTGTCATGATTTATTTCACAATAACGACCTGCTCACTGTACATTATCCTGCTTGATACATGGTTATTCACAAAAAAATAAAAAAATTGACACAAAATATTCATTTCAAAGTGATTTTGGTAATTTAACAGTGACTCTATTTTTCCTGCAGAGTCTATGATTAGAACTGTATCCATAGCAACAGTCTGTTTTTCATAACAATGGTCTGCTATACAGAAATAACACATACATTGTGTCCATGTAGTCCACATGTATCTGAGATGAAACGGTACAAACATTTCATATTGGAATGAAAGAATTAAAATTCTTTATTTCAAACGTACAAAAAAATGAAAGAAAAAGAAATAAAACAATAGAAATAAATAAAAACAAATAAACAAATAGAGTTCAATAAACCTATACAGCAAACTCAACAGGCAAATATGGTTCTGCATAGAACCCCAAGTTACGGTTCTGGGTGGGACCATTACTCCCAAGAACGGGTCCCCCTATTAGACCCTCTAGTTGGGGGTTCTGGGTGAAACCTTTCGTGGATGGTTCTCGGTATAACCCTTTATGTCGGGTTATTTGAAGAACTCTCTGATAGGTTTCCAAGTAGAACCTTTATAAAAGGTTTCACCAGGAGGTGAAAAGAGTTCTCCTATGAGGCCAAGCTGAAGAACCATTTATGGTTCTTGTTAGCAGTTTTATTTCTAAGACCTGCTCTTTTTACATTTAAACAATACTGCACTTAATGCATTAACCCAGCGGTCACCCTGAGTGATGAGTGTGACCCCTAGGGTGTCTTCAGTTACTGCGGGGAGCCTCCAAATTTTTGTTTGATCTATTTATTCCAAAAATATATTACTTGAAATTATGTTTGAAAATACACATCATCGTTTTTATGAATGCATACGAATGTTATATCTAAGGCTAAACAGAGATTTTACAAACACAGATACTGTTGTAACATGCAGCTTACTTTCACATACAGTCAGTCTTGGATCACCTTTAACATTACAATTTATCAGACAATTGCACAAGTCCCTCCAATCCGAGTCCCAAGCAAGTATCAAGTAATTTGGTCCAAGTCTCAAGCAAGTCCCAAGTTTTTTTGTCATGGGCAAGTCAAGTCAAGTCAAGTCACAAGGTTGTCGAGTCAAGTCAAGTCAAGTCGCAGATTATGTCAAGTCTCACTATTGTTCCTCATCCAAAAAAGAGCATGCAGTCTAGTCTGCATGGATTAAAGCATAAAGCTGTTAATTTGATCTATTCTTACATTACATGTTTGATCATTTAGACCAAGGTAGATGGGGAAAGGCTACATTCCTGGGCCCAGGTTGGAGGGTGCAGGGGGTGCCAGAACCATAGATAAAGAAACTATATACTTCTATTTCTATATCTATGGGTGGGACCTCATTAAATTATGGAGTAATTATTTGAAATATTTCAAAACAGGCCTATTTGTGGAAAAAAATCTAATATTTGAGTTATCATAATAGCTCCCCCCCCCCCCCCCCCCCAGTTGTTCTTAATATAGTGAAGAACCCCCCCCCCCCCCCCCCCCCCCAAAAAAAAAAAAAAAAAACACACACAAATGGATTGGCCATCAAACTTTGACGTTGTCTTTTTTTTTTGTTCAGTATGCTCTACGTGAAGAAAATAGAGACTTTAGAGATTTATTAAATATTTTTTAAAATGGTGATGACCATAAAGCTGAGACGAGCAAAGTCAACGTAGCGCAGGGTAAAAAAAAACTAACAAAAAAAAAACAAACAGCGAAGCTATATGTTTACCAGCCTTGTAACGTAATACTGTCCAGCTCTAATGTTAACATCCATAGGTATAAAAGCCACGACACGTCATGTTTTTGACAGGAACAGCTGACTGACTGTCAGAGAGGAGGCAGAGAGAGGAGGAGAGCAGAGCGCTGCGGTCAGGTGAAGGAGGGGCTCGTTGCACCGTGGTGAAGCGGGCGCGCGAGGGGGGAGGAGAGAGAGGAGAGAGCAGCAGTCAGGTGAAAGAGTGATGCGGGAGGGGCTCGTTTGTCGTGTCTCAAGTCGAGGGGAGTCATCTTGTCTCAAGTCGAGTCGAGTCTCGAGTCTCTGACCCTCCAAGTCCGAGTCGAGTTGCAAGTCGTCAAATTTGCGATTTGAGTCGACTCGAGTCCGAGTCCCTATGACTCGAGTCCAATTGTCTGGAAGTTACCGCCACGACTATTCAACGCATGAATACATTTTGAATTGGTAAAATTCTTAACAGCAATTTATTGATTAGTAATGAATCATTAACGTCCTTACTCCAAATGTGTGCTGCTGCAGTGTTTTGGTTTGTTTTTCACTTGTATGTCATGGTTTTATTGGCTTGTTTGTGATCAGATCACCTGATTGGCTACTAAAATTCAGATGAAAGGTTTGGATATGAACTCAAATCATACTCAGTACCCACTAAGATTTTAAAAGTAACTAAGTAGATTACATCTTGTAATGCATACTTAAGTGCGAGTAAAAGTACAAGTACGCCACAAACTACTTAACCCTTCTATCATCCTCAAATATTACTAACACATTTTACCCTTGGGGTCAATCTGACCCCAGAGATATTTGTCTCCAGAAAATGATTTACAGAAAATTGTTGACCAAGTTTTTGTGTCAGGCACTTTGTTTATTTGTTGAATACATAAATAACCCCTTGATAATGAAACCTTGGCCTGTCCTCTAGCACCACCATCAGGCACTAGAGGATTAGAGGAAATTAATTAGAATTAATTTATCTTGAAAAGTTTTCATCCAAATCTTCTCAAATTTACTGACAACATTAATGACCACAAAAGTACAAACACTATTGATTTTGGTGACGATGTGACCTTTCCTGCAGCGCCACCATCAGGTCAAATTTTCAGTTTTAGAGTTAGTGTATCTTGAAAATCTTTCATCCAAACCTTTTCTAATTTGGGGTGCACATTCATGACTCTCACAGAATGAACCATATTTATTGATGTTGGTGACCCCCCTATCCTCTCATAAACATATTTACTTACTTATTTTTATCTCCTTTTTTCATAACATATTTGTGGTTGGTCACTATAAAGTCTCACTCACCCCTCCTCTTTTGTTATCCTTTTTTTTTGTTTATGATTTGTTTTGTTTTTGTTTTTGTTTTTTTTGGTTGTTTTTTTTGTTTTTGTTTTTTTGGTGTGTGTGAGGGGGTTCACATGTTTGAAAATTCACCCATTTATGAAACAGAAAATCATAATGAGAACATCAGTCAGATAGTCAGAACATGGAACAGTTCTTTATCCCCACAGTCAAGCTTCTAGTCTGCACTACTTTACACAGGATGTGCAGAGAGTGTGTTCATGCTCCTTGCAGACATATTTCGTGCATAGTGAACAGGTCATGCTGGTCTTAGAATAATTTCGGGTGGGACAAACCTGACATGTAATATGTGTTCAGCGCATTGAAAAAATATCATCATGATAATTTTATGCTTAATCAATTGTACCCATCAAATTAGGAAAAGTCATGAAATATGAAGCAAAAAAACCAAAAGTCAACTATTATTTTTTGAATGATAAACATTGAATGGGGTCAAATTGACCCCAAGGATAATAGGAGGGTTAATTACAGTAATTAGAGTATTTGTAATTAGTTACTTCCACCCCTGCATTTATATCAGGGTCAGTGACACAGCAGACAGACTTTTGTGTCCAAGTGCAAAATTTCCTTTTAAAATAATTGAATCAATTCATGGCAGCTATCACTGTATACTGTGGAGGCTGTTTAGTTAAAAAAAAAATCTGAACATTCAAATAATATATTTTATGTTTTAACATCTCAAACCCCCTCAAAATGTCAGGTGGTGCGACTGTAAGAGAAAACTATTAAAAATGATATTTTAATGATAGTTAGTTTAAATAAAATACTGTGACATGAGTTTACGCTTGAAACTTTCCAAAACAAAAAAAAAAAAATATATAAGACCCATAGTGGTAAAGCTGTTGAGATTACTGAAAGAAATTTATCCAGCAATGTGTATGTTCTGAAATGTCAGGGTGTCATAACTGTAATAGTTGTACTTTAATAGTGAGGAAAAGAGGTTCAAACAGGAAACAGGAGACTGCTGCTCCAAATACTTACTTTCAACTGGTAGGTAGTAGAGCTGCACAATTAATCACAATCACAATAAAATCACAATATGGACAAGTGCAAAATCCAAATTGCAGAACCAGAAGCAAATCACAGTTTTCTGAAAAAGTAACAATGTGTGAGAAAACAATCTTATAATGAGGTAGTGTAGAGCTGCAGAGATGATCTGAGCTAAAAATCTCCAGGTCAAAGAAAACATGTTTGTTTGGTTCAGATCTCAATAAATATCACATCATCACTGTTTTCAGTGAACATGAAAATTGTGATGCAAAATTCATCATTTCCACTAATCATATCACATATTACAAATTCAGTCAAAATAATTGTATTGTGTCTTTGTTGCCACATCATGCAGCTCTTGTAGGCGACTGAAACACTTGTGATTTCAGGTGGTACAGCTGATGTAAAAACAGTCAAATGTATTTTATCATAAATGCATGAACTTCATTAGAGATTGTTGATGAAAAAAAACCAAACACTTTTTTGTGTTTGAAATAAAAATGCAATAATTCATCATATTTCCTGTCATCACTGTCAGGTGGTACAACTGATCACAGTCAGGTTGTGAGACCAGGTCAAATATTTCATATAGAACTTAAACCAATACATAACAGGTTGAAATGAATAAATTATTGATAACTATAATGTTAATAGCTATTGTACTGATACATTCATTTACATGTTTGTATAATTATTTGGGGTATTTAAATGTAAAATTGGATGCTAAAAATTCTAAATACCTGGCCAATAGAACAGACAAATACTTGATGCCTGCTTTATATTTTAAAATGGGACAGGAAGTTAGAGATCTCACCATGTCAAATCTATAATATCCTTAACAGATTTAGAGAATTCAGAGAAATCGCTACATGTAAGAGGTGACATTGAATGTCTGTGACCTTTGACCCCTCAGTCAGCACTGCTTTAAAACCTTCATTTGACTGAAAAAAAACCCAAAAAACTATTACAGTCATGATGGTGTGGTATTTGTTGGGGTCTGTACCAAATAAACTTTCTTTTCATCTGGAGAAGAAGATTTGAAAATACATTTCATTGCTGACTCTGTTCACAGCAGTACATTTCTGAGCTTTCAGGCTGGCGACCAACTCTCCTTCTAAGAACTGGGGGCCGTTGTACTGCTGTATTTACACTTATATGTATAATCAGAATGAACAGTAGAAAGTGGACTAACCTGAAGACTCCTCCATAGTTTCCCACACACAGTGTGAAGAGCAGAGCAGTCCACCTGGAACCATCTACAATCAAACACAAAATAAATGAAGTCAGCACAATTCAGAGTTGTACACATTCAAACCAACCTCAGTATATACGATAAAAACTGCATATTTGTACTCATCAGTTATCTTTCATTCCAATGCATTCCACTTTTTTTAATCTTTCAGAAGAGAACTCCTTAGCCAAGTCTGTTTTTTAAATATTTTTTTAAAAACAAAACAATTATTTTTTTCATAGGAAAAACATAACACTAATATTTTTAATCTGAAGTAATCTAAGTATCTGAAAAATTTGTGCTTAAAAAATAAGAAGTAAAAAATACAAAATAGTTATATTTACACATTATAACATCACATGTGAGACTACTAAAAATTACTACTACTACTACTACTACTATTATTATTATTATTATTATTATTATTATTATTATTATTATTATTATTATTACTACTACTACTACTACTACTACTAATAATAATAATAATAATAATAATAATAATAATAATAATAATGAGAAGAAGAAGAAGGATAATAATTTTCTGATGGATCATAAATGGCCAAAAATCAATAATCTTTTATGACTCTTTAAGGCTTGACATCCTTTTTAAAATTATTTGTATCTAGGGAACCATGATAAATTTTGCAGCCCATGATGGGAAATTCTAATATTGTTTATTATGACACTGAAATAAAGCGATTCTGAATTGACCAACTGTGTCAGGGCTCATGAACTCTTAGGCAAAATCTTCTATAAAAGCCAAAATATGTTTGTGAAGTTTTTTAAATATAAATGAATCTGAATTGCTCTTTGTTTTTGTCAGATTTGGTTTGGTCAGAGCTGTGGAATATTAAATCATCCATCATTACCCTCAGCTATATATAAACTACAGCTTATACGAATGTCTTCACAAACACTCACACACACATATGAATATATAGATATACCAATATAGCTAGATATGTAGATAAAAAAAAGTCACATTATTAGTTACAAAGCCAAATTCTGAGATAAAGGCCCAAATAATCAGAAAATGTCATAATCAACAATACAAGGTTATTATGATTTAAACCCATAATTATGACTTACTATAGGGATATTGTTTGTACTAGTGTTTATCATTCGCAGTTTAGGAAATCCTTCATTTGCGTAATTCTTGCAAGATTTGCAGATGTTTCTTTATTGAGCACGTTGTATAAACGAATTATGTTTCATACTGTGGTTTTATAAGGTGACAACGCTGTGGTCAAAAAGAAAAAAAAAAAGTCTGTATCTATGGTTTTAGCGTTAGGTAAATTTATGGTTTGTCTCAAAGTGGTCACTCTCGCGAGATCTGTTGCGGGTCTGGGGTTCCCTTCTAGATGCGATCGTTCGATACCTGCTTTCGCTCAGTACGCATGCACAGGTGGCGTTGATTTACTCTGACAATAACACAAGGAAAGTTTGACAAAAGCGATATAAAACTACATGTGACATCCCACAATAACTTCACAATTTTCCCTTTATATTAAATCTTTAATTTAAACTTCCCTTCATTTATTCGGGTCGATGGCCGCTGTGCGGTTTGTTTATCTGCCTCAAACGAACCCACAGGTGTTGTTAGCTTAGCTGTTAGCCACCTAGCAATGGACGCAGCAACACTGTTTGTGTTTGTGTGTCCATTCAGCCTCCGACTTACCTCAAAACTTCAGTTTTTGTTGTTGTTTCCATCCATTTGGTCTCATTTTCCCTCTTGTACTCCACGTCTTCATTAAACAGGTATTATCCGCTCAATATGCAACATTTTCAGATGTGTCCTCTGATCACGAATTAAAGATTTTTTGTTTTCATATTTATTTTTAGGGATTTTGAAGGCACCACAGTGGAAAAATAACTGATGATTCCGGTGCAAACAAAATCAGAATACTAAGTTTTATATTCAATTTGCACTCAAAATAAAATAAAAATTATAAATCTTTTTTAATATCCACGACACACACAGTGAACCAGAGCAGCCTGTAGGGGGTGTTGCTCTGCTGGTGTCTTTAAAGACGGATTCAATCCAACACTGAGTTGAAGTTAAATCTTAGCAGGTCATCCTCTTGAGCGTCTCTCTGCATCAACTTCAGCTCAAAACTAACCCAAGGACTGAACCTGGTTCCTCAGAACTTGAAAACAGTGTTCTGCCTTCCTAAGTCAATGACTCAGAGATACATGAAGACTCTTTCTTAGAGCTTTTCACTCTTTCCTTCGGAAACAGGTCTCAAAACTAAGCCAAGGATCAAACCAGGGTCCTTGAACTTTGAAGTAGTGATCTATCTACCTAAGGCAATGAATCACAGATACCTCAAGCCTCTTTCTGAGAGCCTTTCAATCTTTCTGTTGTATTGATTAAACCTGGAGCCTCAAAACCACTGAGTGGTGATTTTACTTCTTAAGTCAATTAACCAGAGACACTGGCGAGCTCTTTCTTAGAATGTTTTACTCTTTCCTTTGGAAACAGGTCTCAAAATCAAACCAAGGATTAAACCTGGGTCCTTAAAGTCCCAACATTGATCTAACTTCTGAAAGCAATGAATCAGAGATTGAACAGCCCACCCCCCAAAATATAGACATCCAACAGATTTTTATAACTTTTATTAAATGTTCGATCTGTGAATAAATATCTGAAGTGCTTGCAACACTCAGTAACCAACGGCCATGAGCTGAAGCAGCATAACCATACATGAAGAAGAAACAGAACGACACCAAACACGTTACATTCAGAATAGTTCAGTCGCAGCTATAAACAGAGACCACTTCATATGTAGGACAGCTGAGTGAGCAGAGCTGCAGGTCAGAATCACTTCATGTGAAAGAAAAGTCAAATCCATATTGCTGATTTCATCTTGCAATCATTGCCTTTCTATTGCTAATTCTCTCTTCAGACATTGCAGTTTTTAGGTGCAGTTTTGTGCTTCATTTTAATCACTTCTAAATAAAGACTTTGAAATAATTTCAATCAAAGCAAATGAACTGATCCCAACCTGTAGAATAAAAGTGTTTCCCACTGCACTACATTTGGATTGTTGATATCAACATGTTGGTTGCATGAGTCAGTTTGTCTGTACAGAAACAACATGCAAACTTCCAACATGCTACAAACACACAAAAACCTCTGGAAAAACTACACATCTGCACAACTTTTCAAGTCTGACAGATTTTTTATTTTTTTTTTTAAGAAAAACAAATCCCATCTGCAGTATAAAGCTCCTTTAGTTTTTGTTTTTAGTGTTTAGGTCTGAGCTGTTTGTATCTGAAATCCTGATTCCAGACAGATCTTTTTCTGACAGGAAACAGGAGGAGAAGAAGAAAGCTGTCAGAAAATTAGTTTGTCTCTAACATGACAATTGCACGTTAAAAA
Organism: Lutjanus erythropterus; assembly: GCF_056507025.1. Classification (NCBI taxonomy): domain Eukaryota; kingdom Metazoa; phylum Chordata; class Actinopteri; order Lutjaniformes; family Lutjanidae; genus Lutjanus; species Lutjanus erythropterus. The sequence continues at coordinate 2,928,081 of NC_139323.1, read as the reverse complement.
AATAAAACTTCATACAGCAGATTTAAACATGACGCTGTCAGTCTGACACTATCTCCTGATGACAGAGATGTGGATAGCACAGAATGTTTTGGCCAAACCGACGTAAAATGAGTGTAACTGATTTAAATGTATCTTTAAAGAGTAAAACACTTTTAAAAAGTTATGAGTAGAATATTAAGGCTTAACATTTGCAGTGAATGTGATGTTTGTACCCTAATAGGACAGCATGCACTGCAGTTTATGTTGTAAAATGAATTGCACTCTGACAGCTTACATCTGCAAAGCATCTTCATTTTACCTCTCAGTACACAGCAGTCACTTGGGGAAGCACTTGTCATTGCCCTTGCTGCACCAAGTACTGAAAACCTCTTTGAAGCAGCGCACTCTTTTGTTCAAGCTGAAACATTTTTTTTCTTTTACTTTGGAGGCCTGGCACTCTGAGCACACGCTCAGCCCTCAGAGCTGTCATCAGAGTGTCCTTTCCGCAGTAAATAAGGAGGAGAAATAAGCCAGCGTTGTAAAGAGGTCCCCAGTGGACAGACTGCCTCATGGCTGATGCAAACAACTCTCATCTTCTGCCACTTCAAATTGGTCTGGACGCTCAAAGCTGAGGTAAGCGTCCGATTCTCATTATGGGGAATGGATATCGCCCAATTTCAATTTCCATGTGATCAATCAGAGTGCCATCAGCCTATCAGTGTGGCTCAGCCTTGGCTAAAAATATCTTCTCTTTTTTTGGCAGAAATGGAAAAAATGTCAGGTATCTCTGATGTATGCATGCTGATGTATGAACATATTCATGCATAGATGTGTATGACCACACACACGGGAAGGGATAAAAAAAAAAACAGCCAGGATGCCAATAATGCAGATTGACCACTTAATCCCCACTGGTGCGTCTGTCACCCAGCAACAGAGGTGGCCAGAGATCAATACACCTATTACCTGATATAAGAAGAGAGAGCAAGAGTGAGGTGGGGAGGGGGTGAGAGACAGAGAGAGAGAGAGGCCCAAGGCCGACATGGTGTATCTCATATCAAGATAATAACCCTGGTGGCCTTCTGACAGCTGTCCAGATAGAATATATGACGAAGGACAGAAAAGAAGAGAATATGGATGGATGTTGACTGAAAGGTGGGAAAACACTGTTGCAAGGAGACAGCCATCAAGACAGAGAGACAGAAAGACAGGCTGATACCCACAGAGTAGGTTATACCATAGGTGGAATTAGATAAAAGTGGATCGCATTTACCTTGCAAAGGTGCTAGATGTGCAAGATCACACCAGGTTTCAAGTTATCCACTTGTGTCTGCACCAAAAGTGATGCAGCCAATCTGAGGAGGGTCTGCTGGCAGCTATGTGACTGGTTTTAGGTGTGATTGCAGTAAGAAGCAATTCGTCTCAAACAAACAATGGCGACTCCTAAAGTAGTTAGCATAGATCCTGTGGTAGCATCAGTTATATCAGATATCTGATTGTTTGAAGTTAGCCCATGCTGGATGTGATAGGCAAATGATTCATCTAATTACCTGCAAAGTGTTTTTTGAAAGTGCCTGTCCTTTTTCCAAACATTATCTCACACTATCTATCTTTCTGTGTAACAAAACCATCTGGCCTGTCAGATTAGAATAGAATTGCACAACAAGTACACTTTGATAGCTCCCTTTATAGGCACAAACAACTTGGTTGGGTTTTTACAGTAACTGGATTACATTATGTACATCACATTAAGTCAATGAAGTGAAAGTCACATGACAAAAGTCAAATGTCAAAAGTCATGTGACACACTTAAGTTGTGTCACTGGAGCAAATCACAACACGAAAGACACATGGTAAAAGTCAAGCCCGGAGTTTGTTTGAACCATCCATCCACCTCCCCCATAGGTGGATTTTCTCCCTCATTATACTATTTCAATCAGGAGAGACTAAGAGTAAAAGGGAAATGGTTTATTGGCACATGCATGACATATATGAAACATGAACAGTCTTTGGCGGTTAGACCCCATTGAGGTGAAACAATATGTATATACTATAAATATATATGAATGGGGGTGATGAAGCTGTAGAGAAGAGAACCCCCCGGGGTCTAGACACTGGTGGTGGTGGTGAAGAGGTGCGAAGCAGAGACTGGTGAGGTGAAGTGGCTCTGGACTCCTGCTGCCTGGACTTGAAGATTGGAGGAGAGGGCGTCGGGGAGGATCGAGGTGAACACCGTGTGGCTGTAGACTCCTGCTTCCTGGACCTGAAGACTGGAGAAGCGGGCTTCAGGGAGGATCGAGGTGAACATCTTGTGGCTACCTGGGTCCAATGACTGGAGGAGAGAGGGGTGGAGGAGGGTCGCGCGACTGACTGAATGACAACTGATGGAGCAAAAACAGAGGCGATTTAAAGTTTGGCAGCAGCAAATTGACTGGCTATCGCGACCGTGGCAAAATCTGATTGGATAGTAAAGACGAAGGTGAACGCCCACAAACAGCTGATTAGAGGGAATAGAAGGGGAGAGCTGGAGTAAAGGAAATTTATGAATGAAGGCAGTGCAATAGAAGGTCTTCCTGATTGAACTTACGCTGAGCTTCATGTCAACAACCTGGGGTGTCTTCTACAGCCACGGATGGGTACACATTGATCATCATAACAGTCATTACACTGATTGTATCTGTATGAGTCACCAAAGGGTGGTGACAAATTGTTGGAATGTGATGAGTATGAACGGGCTGTATTCACACAGTTTTTGTAAACGAGCAAGCTACTTTTGTAAGCACTGACATGCCCACAGCAACTTGTGTTTTCCATGATGGTGTTTCTTGCTGAGCAGCACCTGAGGGATACTTGCAAGCAGCTGACCCGACAATGGCAGCAAACCTACAACTTGAACGTGAACTTTTGACTTTTATAAATCGATTCAAAATCTCCCACATCTGCATCGCGATTCATCTAAGAATCAAATATTTCCCCCACCCCTACCGTAGACCCTGCCATCCGTCAGCTGTCTCCCTGTGGTGTTCTGCCTCAGATAACTTGACTCAGTCTGCCTAGCTGCTCCTCATTTTGCAGTCAGTTTCAGTATACTGTATAGAGTGGGTATGCATGCAATTTACATGTAAGTCTCCACAGCCACTCTCCCCTAAGTGGCAAACACACAACCGCCAGCATTTGCCACTGATGCATTCACACGGAAGAAAAAGACAAAAAAAAAATAAAAAATACTGCTAAAATGGTGAAGAGCTGCTGTGTAATCGACTGTATAAACAGATTCAGAGAGGATTCAAGCAGACATTTTTACAGACCGCTGAGGGGTAAAGACAAGAAAAGCAATGTGAAGTGGTAATTTCAGGGGCAAAGTACTAACAGGTTTTTGCATTAAACTTTCAATAAAATAATAGAAATCCACTGGTAGACAACAAGAACATCATTTCAAGTTTTCATGATTTTTATCAGGCTGACTTATCCTGCTTTCCTGGAGTGAACCATCCATTTAAATGTATTCCAATTTAGGTACACACAGGCTGCAATATAAATGTGGACTGTTACTGTGACTGAGCAGCTGACAATTTGATCTCATACACTTTCATGCCAGCATAGAAGAGTGACTTCTCTCTCTTCTGCAGATAAAAGCTGGTTGTTTATGATATTATCAATAAGAATTACCTCTAAAACATATGTCACAACATAGAATGGAAGGAACTGTGTAGACAATCTGCATTTATTGTCACTTTACTAGGGTCAGCACTCTGCATGATCACACACACACACACACACACACACACACACACACACACACAAACACACACACATAATCAAGAGTCAAGTCTTTTCAGCAGACTATCAACATGTTCTCATTCCCAACTCATCAGATATGTCAGCTTGGTTAATGTCTTCAGACTGTGATGCTGTACATCCCCTCTAGCATCAGTTTTGCACATGCAGGGTCAAGTCTGGTTTGACTGTTAAACGGATACTTCACCCAGAAGTAAAAATTCAATCATTATCTACTCACCCTCATGTCAACTTAAGGTCAGGTTTATTTTGTTAGTCCACAAAACACTGCTGGAGTTTCACAGGAAAACAGTGTTGCAGAATCTCTCAAACAATGGAAGTGAATAGTGACCAGTTTTCAAATGGAAAAAAAAAAAAACAACCAAAAAAAGAACAAAGCCTCTATACAGCTTGTCTGGTATAATCCAAGTCGCTTACGTATATTAGTTACATCATTTACATGTTAACACTTTAACAATAAATCAACGTTGACTATAGACGAGCAGCACCACCCTTACTGTGGTGGCACGTCATAGTGTCTGTCATTTGGTGTCTGCTGGATGTGTCTAGACGGGAAAACACGATTTGTGAAACTCTTGTGAGATTTTGTCCTAGTTTTGATTAAAATCATCACTTGTGAGATCTTTTGCAGTTCTGGAGTTCCCTATCAGACACCATATCTGTTGCTGCCTGCTGACAGTGACAGCATGGATAATTGGACTGATGATGTTGGCCAGTGGCCCACAGTAACTGATGAAGGTACCTTTCTGGATGGCAATATTATGGTTCTTCAAATTTTTCAGGAACAAAGTCCCTTCCGTAAATATTCTTGTTCTACTTCTGGCCTAAGCCCGGGGAATATATGTAGAGTGTACAGACACAGACTGTGAATCTATGAAGAGTAAAGGCTTCTGTATTTTGTATTCCAAAGTTGAAGTTTGACACTACTGTTGGAGGAGTGAGAACTGCACAGGTTCTTCCCGACTTCCTAGACATCATTGTCGAAACTAATATTACATAACAAGCACATGTAAAAGTACCTAAAAACTTTTCATGACAGCTTGCATTCAATCATATGCATACTGTAGGGAGATGCCACTTTACAGGGAACTTCCTCAGATTTGTCTGTTGGTTTGACATAGAACAGAAACGCCACTCTCCAGGGTGAAAATCCTGCAAACTTTTTGCCTCTTAAAATATCATAATATTAAAGTATAATGCTAGAGAGACACCTCCAGAAAGTTACAAGCACACGTACAGCATCATACTTTAAAGCATAAAGACTCATTTTTGTCCCTTTCACATGTGAAAATATTTTCATTTCAAATAATGTAACCATCACAGCCCACATACTTTCATGCAGTCTTTACATTGGCATGGATGTTAAGAAACACATCCACTAGAGGGCGTCATTTAGGGTCAAAAGTTACATCAAAGACGAAAAGACAAAAGTTTCCGACAACAGAAAACATGGCGATGCTGGAGGAGGCTGTCATTATGTAACTCCTGAAAAAGAGGCAAAAGCAGTGTTGTAGACTCCATTGAATACACTGCAACATGTGGACTGAGAATTATTTTCTCATTTCTCATACTTTTTTGTCCTGTCCTGTAGTTGTGTCTCACTTAAACTACTGGCTACACTGCCCCCATGACTCCTGGTGGTCCTGTCCTGTTTCTGTCTGTCTGTATCCATAAGCTTTGCACTAATTCAGGTAAAATTAACAGAGAGCACAGATGGCAGGCTCCATCCTTATCCATATCTAACTTTGTGCTTAAATTAGCCTTAAGAGCACTGATCAAGCTGCCCCACCCCCCCAACAGACGCCCCCGCCCTGCCAACAGGACCCCCACACAGAAATTCAAGTTGGAGATTTTTTTTAATTCCATTATTTCATTTTTATTTTAATCAAAAGGGTCTATAACAGGTTTTTATCAAATTAAAAAGCTAACTCTAATTTGTGCGATTTCAGAGTCGGATGCGCTGCTATCGTTTCATTACATTCATTACAGTGCATTTCTCCTCTCCTCTGTGATGGGCGGGCCCCCCCCCCTCGCTCCTCTCTCACAGCACACACCCATTCACCGGTACAGACACACCCACCCACACTCAGAGAGCGGAGGAGAGAGAGTTTCCCACCATTACGGTAAAAAACAACAACAAACAAACAAAAATTATAAATGGACGACCGGAGGTTCCCCAACTGTTTGCCCCCCCAAGCAAAAATATTGTCATTTTTTAAACGAACCGTACGTGGCGAGGCAGGAGGCACAGGTAGCTCTGCGGCCAGTGTTAGCCAAAATGAGAGCATCTCTCCCAGCCCCGACCACAGCTGCCGATCTCCTGCCGCTGTTAACGTCACCACGACTAGACCTAAACACACCTGTTCAGCCCTCCAACCGAAGCACGCAGTGAAAAGCTGCAGACGGGTCACCACCGTCAGTCTGGTTTTGATCCAACATGGCTGTCAGACTGTAGATACTCCACATGGCTGTACAAGACTGTTTCCAACTGGTAATCTCACTTTAACAAAAATCACTGGTATCACACTGTGGATGGCGATGAGCACTTCCAGTTGATTATGACACTTTTAAAATCTTTTTAACAGTTTCAGTCTGCAGTTTATATTTATTGCAAATGACACAGGATATCTCCTTATCTATGTTTTCTCTATGAAACAAGTAGATCAATACATCAATTCATTAAGAAAACTGTCATGTTTTTCCTTTTAATGCAATTTCAATTGATCTGGCTGGATTACTCTCTAAATTGATTGCAAGGAGAGAGAGAAACGAAGCGATCAGAATAATGGGTGAGCTACAATGACTTTTAATAGGAGAGAGAGCGCGGTTCAATGCGCTGTTCATTCATAAACTTAACTATCTGTGCTGTGAAGGTAATCTGAAGACAATCAAGTCAAGCAGCAATATTCAGCTCTACCTCCTGTATTGTCTACATTTTATAGACATTCTACTTTTGATGAAAAATGAATTTGTAGATATAAAATAAAACAATGATAAGCTTTCCTCAGTATACCGGTCATCACTTCTGCTGAACAACCGCCATAGTGTGACATGTGTGCACAAGCGCAACATATCTGGTGCAACAAATTATGGCCCACTGTGATTGGTCCAGACTTCACATGTGATAATATTTGATAGCCAGGCATTTAAGGTGGGCCAGTTGTATGAGTGGGTGGGCCCAGGCCTGTTAGGCCCACCCATAACGCCGTGCCTGATGGATGGATGGATGGATGCATAAATAAATACATGAATGAATAAATAAATAAAAACAGTGTTCCACTGCTAAAATAAAAGAAATGTGAACACAAATCAGTGTTAACTGTTTATTCAGGTCCAAATGTTCTGTAATCATGGCAATGGGGTCCTTTGGCAAGAGGGTACTGCAAGGACCCCAATGACGGACCACACTCATTCCAGCCCAGGTACCCCCCCTTCCAAAGCAAAAAAGCTAGGGGAAACACTGAGGTGCAACACTTTTGGTGCAGACACAAATGAATAACTTGAAGCCTGGCAAGATGGATTCTTGTGTGATCTTGCGAATCCAGCTGCCTTGCAAGATAAAGTGAGAACAGGTGGACAGTACAACATACATTTGATGTTATGGAAGACTGGCCGGATGTTGGAAGACATGAGTCAAGGATAAAAAAAGAAAATAAGTTACACAAGGGTGATAACAAGAAGAGCTGGGAGTTGATCCAGGGACTCATTTACCATCCTCTCCTCTCTCTTCTTTAGTTCCTGTCCAATTATGACAATGGAGAGGAAATGAGAAAGGGATGTGGATGCAGAGCAGGCAGGAGGAAGAAGATGAGAAAAGACACCAGGGGTTAACAAGAGCAAAGTGCCCTGCCATCCTGCTCACACACCTCTCGGTGAGTCACGCAGTGCTCCGGAGAGATTTCTCATGATCAGGTGCCGATCGCAGATGACGGCAGCAAGACGCAAACAAGAAACATTTCCACTGTCTTGACAGGGACATGAAGTGAGACTGGGAGCAATTAGAAGGGCACATTACCATTTAGCGACCTCGCAGTTGACTGTCTCTTCTATTTTTAGAGTGTCAGCAGTGGCAAGACTTTAACCTCATTTAATACAGCAGCATGCTGGGGTCACATCAGGTTCTTATTATGCAGAGTTCACTCCAACCTGATTAGTTTGGCTATGAGTGAGGACATATTAGGCCAATGTTAACCTTTCATCAAAACCTGAACAGGATGGTCACTACTGTCCACTTTGATAGGATGCATTTTGTTTATTGACAGTTGAGGCTGAGATTCTGGTGTGTTGTGCTGGGGGTGGTGAACGTAGCTTGCTCCTCATTCCCACCTCAAGCAGAGCGTGACTTTTAAAGTATCAGTTAGTATGTGAGTGATGACAGCAGCTGAAATGTCACTAGAAGATTAAAAATGAGTTGAAATATCAGTTTCTGTTACATTAATGCACAACATTGTTGAAGATGAGAATGAAGACAGCAGAATTATTCAGACATCCATGGTACAGTAATCACTGCAGTGTTCATTATGCTAAGTGCTCAGTATAGCATAGTGCAAGCATGACAATGAAGTACTCTTTAATATTTCCAATTTATACCTTTTATGTCACATATAAAACAAGCCATTTCTTGATTTCCCTGTTTCCTTTTTCTTGTACACATTAAAGGGACTGTAAAGCAATAATAACTGTATGTTCTGAGTTTGTCACACCACAGAAACATTGAGCCAAATTTGAGTAACATAAAAAAAATTACCAGTACGGTGACAGGATGGTTTTTTTTTCTTCAGTGTCGGATTGTTGGAACTGAAGTGAGCTGAAGTGAACTGCTGATTTGGACTGAGGGTGTCACTGGAGGTATGTTTGCAACTTGCATTAGCGAGGGTGAGGGGAGGGAGAGGCGGTGCCATTCATGTATCAGTTCGTGTGGCTTATATAGTGTTGGAGGACCATGGCTCCGGCACATCACCCAGACATGGTTCAGGTCTGCCCATGAAATCCTGAACACAGAAATTGTGAACAACAGTTTACCGTCTAACTCCACAATTCAGTACTACACCGTTTTCACATTTTCTGCAGCTATTTTCTGACAGGTATCATGTGTTTAGAAGAAAAATATCAGTTATCTATTTCCCATTTTACCAATAACATTTTCAATATTTCTCACAGTATTTCACATTTTGCTTGTTGCTTAAGTAACAATATATGAGATGTGTCTAAATTGTGAATATAGGCTACAGCATTCTGTGCCTTTTCTGCACAGTTCAGTTCAATGCCTACAACTTAACTTACACATATCACATGGTCTAAGTCCCATCTGTCCACCCCACTTCCTCCATATGAGGACAATTATGTGGATTAAATATTTTTGGCAGTAAAAAGAGACCCACTACAGGTAGGTGGTGGAACAAACCAATTTCAGGCATGATGAGGGGAGCATGCAATCTTTCAAAACTAAAAAAAATACATTGCTTTGCATCTATAATTATCACAGGTGCTTTGTCACAAAAGACTGTATCTCACTCATCTGATTAGTCAGCTTTATAATTTTTTGATAGAAATCTTTGCTAGAGGCATTTGAGCAATCCTTGCATTCAAAACCTGAGTAAAAGTATTTAGCAAAAAGTATTAAAATATCAAAAGTAAAAGTAATCACTGAGCAGTCCCCATCAGTGATTTATATCTGATGTTTTTAGATTAATATTATTGCTGCATTGATATACATGTTGCATTTTACTGATGTAGATGTTTAAGGCTGAGCTAATTTGAATTTATGTATGCATGTCTGTCCTGTGTAAACCACCTCCATCTCTAAAAAGTAGAGTTTTCATGAAGTCAGAAAAACAGCTTTTCAGACATTTTCAGCTTTGTGACGATGCATTTTCCAGCTAATCCAAGGGGTTTTTTAAACAGTTTATTGGGTTTAAAGAGCTAAAGACTTTTTTCATCTGTAAAGGTACACTTAATCCTTCAGTTTATCACAATATTCACAATCACAAACTTTGGAGCTACATGGTTTTCACTGGACTGGAAAATTGTAATCTGAAAAGTAACAAGTAAACTAAAGCTAAAGACAAATGTAGCTGAGTAAAAAGTACTTTGAGATGGAGTAGAAGTACAGAATTGTATAAAATGGAAATTCTCAAGCTCAAGTACATCGACTTCATACTAAAGTAGAGTACTTTTATAAATTACATTCCACCGCTGATAATTACTAAAGCCACTAGAGGACCAAAGCATAAATGTAAATTTGGGTCGTCATAAGCTGCTGGCACAGATGAACTATACATAGAGCCTGAGATCTGTGCCCGAACCCAACAGGACCTGATGGGACCTGATGGGTTCAGGTCGGGTCGCGCCTTATTTCTCACATATTTCACAGGTTCATGCTGAGTAGAAGCTGTACTGTATTTCTTTATTTATTTTCATTTTTCTCCCCAATTTAGTCGATGCCTTCCCTACATGTATTGTTCCTGTCATTGAAAACTCTTACTGTTTGGTACGTAGAGAAAAGCTTGTTAAGAAACATGTCGGTCTGTAATCGGGTTTGGGCTGAAATATGCTAATGAGGGATGCGTTTGGCTCAGATTTGGACACAATTTTGTCAGGCTTGAGCCTTTTCAGGCTCAATTTTTCAGGCCTGATTAAAGTTTTACCTATGCAGCCATTTTTTTCTGGTCTGGGCAGGCTGAAATAAATGATAAAATGTTTCAATAAAAAGGGAAAATGAGACCATTTGACTTTTGTATCCAAAGATACCAAACACTTCACACTAAAAAGATAAATGAGACTAACTTGAAAATAAAATGTCTGCAAGAACCCAAAAGGAGAATAAAAGAGACACTAAACCAAAATCAATTATGATAAATGAACCCAGTTTGTCCAGTGGCAGAGGTCCATGTAAACAGTTAGACATCATCTGATGTCCTCAGAGTCCCCACAGACAACCCAGTGTGTGGACACATCATTGCCACTCACACACGCACAATGAGCTAGTTGCACAGCAGACGTTTTGACTTGTCAGAGCAGTAAAAACACAGATGGACTTAATAACAGTAATTACAGCTCAGTTCCATTAAATGTCCCAGTAACAGAAACAGTGAACCAGCAGGCACAATAAAAAGTCCTCCCCTAAGTGGAATGCTACAATCATTAATTCAACTGTGAGTTTCCTGGTATGACATGTCAAATTGTCTGCTGTGCAACCGGTCCATTGGCGCTTATAAGGGTGCTTTCTTACAAAACACAAATACATGGGGCTGCACTGGGCACAAGCCAGAGCAGGTGACACTGGGGGAATTTAAAAAGGTTGGTTGCATTTTCAAAAGGCCAAGACTGTCATCTCCAAACAAGAACTTATTGAATAGAAAATACAAGTTAACTAGCTGTAACCTGACACACTAGATGGTTTGTTACACAGAACCATCTGGGAAGTCAACCTCAGAAACTGTCTGGAAAAGGGCAGGCACTTTCAAAAAAACACAGGACAATTGATTGGATGAACACGCACTAACTTCAACCTATCAGATCAACAAACTATATGACATAGCAGGAGAGTTACCTTGCGAGGCAGCTGGATTGCTGGATCACATGAGCTGTCTAAGCTATGGACTATCTTGGACAATGTCTCATGCCCACTCCACGCTGTGCTGGTCAGGCACAAAAGTACTTTCAGTGAGAGACTCATCCCACCAAGATACAACACAACAACAGGAAATCATTTCTGACTGTGGTCATCAAACTGTACAACTCCTCCCTCTGAGAGGCCCTTGGACTATTTCACCCCTGTCAACAACTCTAACCCTTAAATTATTCCATATTTATACTGCAACAGTGCTCTGCTGACTGATGACATAATCCTGCACAATAACTTAACAGTGCAATAATTCAGCTTGTGCAATAACTCTACTGTCTCCTGTCATACAGCATTTCTGTTTACACTGATATATAAATATATTTTTTTGTAATATGATGCACATTGTGTACATGATGATTATATTTATTTCTTATTCTATATCACTTCTGTTCTATAACAGCACATATGTATAATATTACTATATTACTGTTCAGAAAACAAAGCACATACCTTTACTGTATATATTCTGTTTTATTATCTAATATTTCCATTTTGTCTCTGTGTATATGTGGGAAACTGTACATATTTTTACACACCTAGTTATATTTTTTATATATTTTTTTCTAATTACACTAGGCATTTTTTTCTGTTCTTGAAAGCAACATCTGTAATGTGAACAACTTCCCCCAGGGATTAATTAAGTATTTCTGATTCTGATTATTTGGTGTAACAAAGAATCTGGTATGTCAGATCACTACCAGCAGAGCCAGTAGGGAAAGCCGTCCAGGAGAAGAGAAAAAACACTGAGAAAAGCCTTCAGTGCCATTCTTTGCCAGTCAATGAAGAAATACTACACTAACCTCTTCAGGAGCTGTTCAGAGCTGCCAGTAGTCCCTCCTAGGACTCTGATTGGCTGCACCACTTTGGTGCAGACACAAGCAGGTAACTTGAAGCCTGGCAGGATGGATTAACATGCAATCTCACAAATCCAGCTGCCTTGTAAGGTAAAACTGGCTGTAGGGTGATATACCTTGCTGGTGAATGAGTTACAGATCTAACAGGGTAGCAAGTGCTTTGGAGTGGCACATTTGGAGTTCTGACAGTAAAGAAAATGAGATCAAATGTCTTCATAAACTTCTTCTGTCGGTGTGATTCTAACATCTTGAGTTCTCTCAGTCCACTCAGGTAATACTACCCCACAGCATGCATGTGTGAATACAGACATTGCTCCTGTACTAGGTGTTGAAGCATCATAATAACATTGAAGAGCTTGATGAGACCTTGGGCTTTACTATATTTGGAGCTGGAATGAGTCAGTGCTCTTTCCAGTCAGCGCTCATTGTAGGATCTCCTGAGAGTCGACACATCTGATTTGCATCTCTGGCCTATCATACCATCACTGATATGTTCATGGCTGAATAAAACAGTCAAGGGGTTGTTTCAGAAAATAATTGGCCAATTATAAATCCAATACCACCAATCTATTATAGACACAACCATTTCATTGTCATATAAGCGACAAATTGGGAGTGTGTGAATAACAATTATATACAATATGAATAAAATATGAATAAGTAATGGATGGATGGACAAAAAGTAATGTTAGATAGCCCATATATTATACAGTATACTGTACTAAATCAGTGACGTTTTTAACTGTGAGATTGGCCCTAACCTCAAACCCTATAGCAAAAACTACATTGAAGCCACAACATCGAAACCAACTGCCTGATATTGTAATATTGGGTGGGTGTTCTATGGTTTCTGCCACCAAAATATTAGTAGCAGATCCTTTAAGACCAGTAAATTGTGAGGTGGGGCCTCCATGGATTAGACTTCTTGTTCCAGGACATCCCACAGATGCTTGATCAGATTGAGATCTGGGGAAATTTGAGGCCAAGTGGATGCTTTGTCAACACCGGGCCACCTTCTTCCATTGCTCCTGGCGTAGAAGCCCCGTATGTAACAAGCTGTGATGCATTCTGTGTTCTACCATAGCCAGCAGTAACTCTTTTGGCAATCTGTGCTACAGTACCTCTCTGGTTCACCAGTCATCGTTCCCTAGACCACTTTTGATAGGTACTATCCACCGCATACCAGGAACATCCAACAAAACCTGTTGTTTTGGAGATGCTCTGACTCAATGGTTTAACCATCACAGCTGTTCAAATCATCATCAGATCATGCTTGCCCACATTCCCTGTTTCCAACACATGAACTTGAAGCAGTGACTGACTGAACAAGATGATCAACATCATTCACTTTACCTTATATTACAGAGGTGGCTTGGTCTGGGGTGTATTTTCAGCAGCACAGACACTGCTTATTGATCATAGAAATATTACAGGAATACTACAGGCAGCAATGTCTCTGTGATCCTCTCATTCTTCCGCATCTACGCATTGCTACTTGTCACTTTGATCATGAAGATGACCACACCCAACCCAGTAGCTGGATCCATATATTTGATTTGGTGTGGGCTTTTCATGATGATGACCTTCCAAACGCAACTCAGGAAGCAATCACTTGCATTTGTGCATGCGTAATCACTGGACCTACAGCTTGTCCTCAGGTAATATTGAATGCTACATGACCAATTAGCCTAAGTTTTTTTGTGAAGTATGCTAAAGGACCTCTGTGATTCACAGCCACAGGCATTAATCTTTCTGGTTATCTCATTCTGTTGAATGCGATATCTCAAGAATGCCTTGACTTGGTACAAATGGTCACTTGGACTCAAAGATGAAGTGATTAAATTTTAGTGGTCAAAGGTCAAGGTCACTGTGACCTCATGTCTGTCCCATTCTGTTGATCTGGTTTTGGACTGATCAGATTTTGGTGGTGAAATCTCAAGTTCACAGTGACCTCATTAAATGCATTTTTCTCTCAACTCAAGAATTCATATGCTAATTATGACAAAATAAAAAAAAAATATCTGAACCAGGCTTAGGAAAGGCAAATTGGGAGATGCCATCCCCAGTGGCTGGGGAAAAAACTGGATCAAGGACCCTTCAACATGTGATCAGGGGAAGGTTGGAATTGAATTGCTGACCCTCTGATCTGCAGACAACCTGATCTCCCAACTGAGCCAGAGATAGCCTATTTATAGAATATATAGACCACTATATAGTACAGAATTTAGAATTTGTAGTATACAGTTTAGAGAATATTATAGATTCGAGATGAAACTGACAGACATTACTTCAGCACCCTGGACAATGGCGTGGTTATATCAATACACAGCTTAGTTATGCTACTTACATGTCAGAGCCATGGACGGTGCCACCTATTCTAACCTCGGTCAGGTAAGGGATCAATTAGACTGAACTCGGTAAACATTCAATTGAACAATGGTTGTTTTACTAACAAGGACTGACTGACTACTCACATGTTCAACTGCAGTGAGACTCTGTGATAGAACCAGGACATGCTGGAGGAGTTATATATCTCATCTGGCCAGGATTTCTCAGGAAGAGGTGGGAAACATCACTGTGGTGAGAAACAACTTGACAACTTGCTTAGCTTCATGCCTCACAGGTTCTCAAGTTGGTTAATCTGACCCATCAAACAAAAGAAAGACAATTGAATTGAATTGACTGTATTTCTTGATCGAATTGCACTTCATAATCTGTTAGTGAAATCTGTTGCTTGTGGGATTTCAAAAAGTGATGGTATGCTCAATGTGGAGTGAATAATCTCCTAGAAATAATCCTTGTTGCCAGTATTATCACTTTACATGTTAACATGGTGGTAGTCTACCAAAGCCGTGTGTGTTTATCTTTGCATTTTTTTTTCAGCGTGACAGAAGTCATCCTTCAGTAAAGCTAATCGAGGATGAACGGGAGATGAAGGGGGAGAGATAGTGTGGGTGTGGGGTGCTGACAGAGAGGTTTGGACAGATGGACGGACAGACAGGCCGTGCTCCGTCAGCACCGTCTGACCTGACAAGAAGGGACAGAAAGCTGGAAGGACGGGACGGGAGAAGGAAATGAGGTGAAGGGAGAGAAGAGTCGACTTCTCTTTTCCCCATCAGTGCATCTGCAGAAATCCACATATTCCCCTTCTTTTGGCCTTTCTTTCTCTCTTCATATTTTTATCTTTCTCTTTCTATTGTCTCCTCTTTCAAGTGTGTATGAATCAGTCAGAAGAAGCTGCTATTTCTTTCATGATTTCATGGTTAGATTACTGTGCCACTGGTACAAAGAGGTGACTGAGGGTTAGGGCTGAGGGGGTTGTGAAAAGTGACATTATGTAATCATGGAAATACATGGATCAATAGCACTATGACAGTAAGAAATAGTAACAGAATTTGGATAAACTTTATATGTTAAAATCAAGACGATGAAAATAAATTCATTGAAAAAAAATATAAATATAAATGAGGTGTTTAACTTCAGAGTCCTAAAGTAGAAGGCTGCTATTTCATTTTGTTCTCTATTAGGGGTGTGCGATATGGCGATATTAGATCGTGAAGGATTAGAATGTGTAGACAATCTGCCAAAGTGAGGAGATCATATGGATCATCTAGGTCACATTCTATAAATTGCAGTTCTATGCTGATGCACTGACGCACCAGACGTATTATGTCGTCAACCTGACCAACCAATCATAGCAAATTTTGGGCAGTGATGCAATTTCTTACCCGCCTTCTTGTTTGTGTGTAGCAGTAGCCGCATGGAGAGCCATGTCTGAAAGCCAACCGGAGGAGTTGGTCACTAAGAAAAACTCCACTTCCATTATATGGAATTGGTCTGGCTTTTCCCCAAATGACAAAGCGCAAACAAAGGTAATTTGCAAAATTTGCACAGAGACGGTTTGCATGTCGGATGGCAATACGACAAACTTGTTCAATCACTTGAAGAGAAAGCACCCTAAACAATATGCTGAGAGCCAAACAGTGAGGGGAGCGCCGGCAGCACCGCAGCCAGAGGCAGCAGCTAGACCCAAACAGACAACGTTAACACAGGCATTTGATAAAAGCACTCCGTATGAGAAGACAAGCAAGCGGTGGAAAGAGGTAACAGAAGCAGTTACCTTTTATCTTGCAAAAGATATGGTTCTGTTCAAGACATTTAGGACTGTTTTACATATAGAAATGGTTTGGTTGCACTGACCAGAAACTTGCAAATTAGTCTCAAAAATACATGTAAGATCGTGATAAAATTGAAATCGTGATTTTATAATAAAAACAATCATGATATGATATTTTTGCCATATCACCCACCCCTATTCTCTATCCACTTAGAGTGTATTTATATGCATTTATTCATAATTATTTCAGCCCAGTCATATGGAATGGATTGAATGTAAATTCAAAACATATACAGCTCCACATTACACTTCGTGTGTACAGCTGCAGCAGTTGAAAAGAGGGAGCGATGAGGGAGTTCTTGATTCTTACTCTTCAGTTATTCTGGAAAATGTATTTTAAAAGATCAAACTCTTGGCTATTAAACATTGTAACAGGCCAACCTCCTCGTGATTAAATTTCTTATTAAATGTCAACCCCGACAGATGGAAAGTCTGACAGGGTCGACGTCTTATTATCTTGCGGGGCAGCTGGATTTGCGAGATCACAAGATCACATGAGAATCCATCTTGCCAGGCTCCAAGTTATCCGTTTGTGTCTGTACTAGAAGTGGTGTAGCCAGTCAGCGTCCTAGGAGGGACTACTGGCAGCTGTGGGCGTGGTTTCAGGTGCTCCAACAGCAAGAGGCGTCCATTCATCCATAGATACCGTGATAGCATCAGTTATATCAGAACCGGAGAGTATTTCGTAATCGAAAGAAGAACAAAGAACGACACTGAAGGCTTTTCTCCATGGAAAAGATGTTTTCACTCTTCTTCCCGCCAGCTTCGGCTTTGGTCGGTGAGTTGATCTGATCAGGTGAAGTTAGCCTGTGTTAGATGTGACAGATGGCTCATCCAATCACGTGCTAAATATTGTTTGAAAGTGCTTGCCCTTTTCCAAGCAGTTTCTATGGATGGTTTAGCAGATGGTTCTGTGTAACAAGGTGTAAGGTGTTAGATTAGACACCTTACAGAGTTGACTAAATGTTAGATTTTTTTTCATTTCACAGCATGGTTGTAGTGAGCAGAATTGGGAAAGTTACTGAAATTAGTAACTAGTTACAGTTACTAATTACTGCTCTCAACAAGAAACTGAATTACTAACTGAGTTACTGCCTTATAAAGTTAACTAGTTACTAGGAAAATAAACTTTTGCATTACTTATTTTGCTTCAGTACTTTAAAGCGCACACTATTTTAGTGTTGCTGTGGTGCAATGTAAGTACGGTGAAAGTAAGTTGTGAACCAGTAAAACTCAATAGATATGTATACTCAACAGGCCTTCAAATCAAGCAGTAGTATTGGTAAAAAAATGCCTAGCTTAGCAATTCAGGCTAGTCTTTGGCTAAATGAGTCATATTGTTTTATACAATGGTAAATCACCAACATGTCTATCATCAATAAGACAGACATTTTCATAAAAAAAAAAAAGATTTTAAAACAAAGATGATTATAATATCACATTTTATACCTATATAATCAGTAAGTATTGTAAGTTTAAAATTTTGAAGGTTTCATAACATATTGCTAAATTGTATGAAGTTTTAAATTTTTGTCTTGGTCAAGGGTGTTTTCTGATACAGAGCAAATTTAGAATAAAAAAAAGAAATATTAATTACAGCATTTCATAAAACACACTGTTTATATATAAAAATCCTCAAAAGCCAAAAGTTAAAAAAAATAAATAAATACTTAAATAAATAAATAAATAACAGGATTTAGTGCAGAGGTGAGCAATTATTTTTTTGTCAGTAATGTCCAAAACTTTAAGTTTTACAGTGTACTGGTACTGGCATACAGGTTGTAAAGACAGTAGCAGCAAAAGTAGAAGAACAACATAAACAACATGGATGTGCAGCACTGAGTGAATAAAGTTACAGTTTAATATAAAAGATACAGTTCATTATCATTACCAATGAACACAGCACTGACCCCTTTCAAAATAAAGGTCTGATAATGGTTTAACAGTGAGTAAAATGCTGTGTGTGTGTGTGTGTGTGTGTGTGTGTGTGTGTGTGTATACATATATATGACATAGTTTGTCCCAATTCTCTCAATTAAGTAGAAAAAAACACTTAACCCATGGATGTGCTCTACAACATTCAAACAAGAGCTGTAGTAATGGCTCTTGAACACAACAGTTCATGAGCTAAGTTTGGGTTGTATTCAGTTCTCATGCAGGAAACTCAAAATGCTACTTGCATGATTCGGGAAATGGTTGTCAGCCATCTAAGTTGTTTTATTCAGGCTGATTGTGCAAAACACCTTGTATGGTGGTTTAAGGTGATGAGGACACGTGTTGCTGTTAGAGGAGTTTATCATGTGACTGCAGCTGCAGACTGAATGTGTTTGAACTAGCTTGCAAGCTTTGCTTCTCTTATTCCATGTAGTCTTTTACATTAATGGCTCTACACAGTTTCATATGGCAGTGGAGGCTGGCAGTCTAGTTGGATTGTATATATTTTCAACTTAAGCTCATTTTATTTTAGTTTTCATTTTCACTAACTCTCACTACTTTGCCACTTCAGCTTTTGAAAGGAGAGAACTTTGAACTAAGAAGTGAACAGTTCTACAGAGACGTAGCCAAATTTATTTTAATGTGAATATGACATGCTGGAAAAGTGGAAAGTATAAAAGAGAGAGTTTTTGTCAAGGCCCTCAGGGTTACCCCGTGAGGGAAAAAAAGCAATATCTTTTTGTCCAATTATCGTCCTCTCTGACATCATACAGATTACATGTTTTAAATGTGGTCACATACAGTAAATGTGCAGCAACACAACACAATGGACGGTTGCAGTATTTGTGTGCTGAGAAGTTGGTATGATTGTTGAAGTCTAGAATTTAGTTACTTCTCAAAAGTTGATCCTCGTACAGCCAGTGTGTGTTGTTATCTTGGCAGTTACAACCTCAGGTCATTGACACTGACAAATAAGTCATTACATGATACTGTGGATAGACAGAATGCACAAACACACGTCTTACTTGGCTGCCTGGCAGGGTTCACCCTGCATCCTGCCTGCTGCAGATGTCTCTGGAAGTGGCTCGGGTTCAGCTGGACACACACACACACACATACACACACACACACACACACACACACACACACACACACACACACACACACATTCACACACACACACACAGAAGTTAGAGGAAACTTGCTGATCTCTGAGGGAAAGGAAAGTCAATATACTTTTACTGGGTGCAACAAATATGTTGTATAAAATACAACAATTACAGCTCCAGAAAAAGTAACTATGTTTCCATCAGTCTATACATTGTTTGTTCAAAAAATGTTGCAGAAAGAAAGAAAAGACATAATCCCTTTCAGTCATGACATGTGACCAACTAGAGCTGTGTGGTGGTGGCTGAGTCTCTGTATTTACTTTTTTACACAAAACATTAGAATTTGATGTCCTGATGTGTTCATGAACAGCTTGGATGAATCCTAATATTATCTATATTAGAGTCAGCAGGCTGGCTTGGGGAGTAATGGATTACAAGTAACAGGATTACATAATCTGGACACGAGAAAGAGGTAACTGTATTCCATGACAGTTACAGATAAAAAAGACGCAATCAGATTATGGATTCATTTAGTAAAAATGGGGATTTATAATTATAAAATTATTATTTTAAAGTAAAGAATGATATACTACAATACATGGTCTCTAATGTAAAAATGCTTCACTGGGTGGAAATTTCACCATTTCCCTTTAAATCTATTAATAAATGAATAAATTCCATACAACAAAGGAAGCTGGAAAAACTAATAAACCTAACAACAAACACTTAGAGCTGCAGTGATTAATTGATTATTAATTGACTATTGAATTTATCGTCAACTCTTGTGATAACAGATGAATCGGTTTGAGTGGACAAAACAAGACATTTGAGGATATCTTGGACTTTGATCAACACTTTTCACCATTTGCTGACATTTCATGGACCAAACAACTAATTGATTAATTGAGAAAATAATCGACCCAAAAAAGATTATATTAGGCATAAAGATTTCACCATCTAAAATCCACAAGTAATGGAAAGTAATCAAGTTACATTACTTTAATATTGTGATACTTGGATCACATTACAGGTAATTAGTAACTGTATCAAAATACATTTTTAAAGTAACTCTCCCAACCCTGGTTACAAGTCATCAGAAGGGGGACATGAGTGTGAACAAAATGTTGAAAATACATGGAATAGTTGTTGAGAAATTTCACTTCAAACCAGGAATGTGAACCTCATAGTGATTCTAGAAGTCAGAGGGACACAAAAGTCATTAGAACATGTTGTCCAATTACGCTGAATGTCAAACCATCTGCTAGATGTTGAGACATTTCACAGGAGAAGTGCAAAGTTACATCTGCTGGTGGTGCTACAGGAAAAGGCAGGCATTAGGATATGAAGGGGAATCATGCAAAAAAAAAGGCTCATATGAACAAATTTGTTCTTCAGTGGTGTGTATGAGTGATTCACTATTTTTCTTTCAGGCATTAACACAATTTACGAGGTCTAGACCTGTTGTAGAGTCACGTGCAGTCAGTCTGCTGGTATCAAAACGCAAGATTTTCACTTATAACTCTATATGTCATTGGTTTAAAGACATTTTGATTTTGAAAAATAAATTACACTACAAATTATAATATAATTGTAAATTTACACACAAAGCCTCTTATCATTAATTTAATGATGTATTAGTACCTGCTGTCAGGTTTATTGACTGTATATCTGCAAATGCAGGTTTATTGCAGGTTTTTTTTCCTTTGAAGACATTTTTCGAGACATTTCTTCTTTATTTCAGAGACAGTCTGACCCTCAGGTAACACGTCATGACAAGCACTAGTTTTTCATGTTTCTCTGCTTTATCAGGTCCCTTAATTCCACTGCTGATGCTGTTTTATAATGTGTTTGAATTATAGATTTTTCTTTTTGGATCTATGAAAGCAGGACATCAAACTCTGACCTTGTAAAGTTCTTCTTTTAACTCTTTGATGTCATTTTGATGAATGAACACTTCCTGACATACGGAACAGGAAGTGCAGCCTTATATGATATTTTTGGGGTGTTAATTATGCTAATTTACAAGTCTCATCACGTGCACTCAAATATACACAGGCCGATCATTTTCACAGTTCTCTGAAGTTAGGAGTGTTTGCTGAATCTGACATGGCATGTTTGTACGAGACCTTCGTACAGAAAAAGTAACATTAAAATGTTCTTGCATGAGGCCCATGGTCTGGAAAACACAACATCCTGACAAAATATCATGCGAATCTTCAGTATTTGTTCAGATATTTTAGTGGTGGACCAACCAACTGACAGGCCGACACCGCCATCCCCAAGAGACAACAGTGTGTAGAGCTAACCATCAAATGATCGAATTATTCTCCGTCATAATCACTACTTTTGAGTCTTTTTATAAGAAGAACAGCATACACACTTTTCCCTCAGCGTGATATAGCATTGGTGAAAAAAAATAAATAGAGGGGGAAGAGAGGAGCAAATATAGGTGAGAGCGGTGAGAGGAGGGGTGAGATAACAAGGCAGAGGGAACAGAGGAGTGAGAGTGCAAAGGAATAAATTTAAAATGCAGTTGAGAAACAAAGTTTGACACTTTTGTCAGAAGATATGAGTTTGAGATAAAAAGCGACACAGCCACCCTTATTTTCAGAGACTATATTATTGTTTTGTTATTTTCAAGCACACTTGCCCTGTTGCTGGTACTAGTAAGTCTACTTGTAGAAACCTAGACCTACAGAAAAATTATGCAACGCAAAACTCACCTGTAAATAGGAGTAAACTGTCTTGGAGAGATATATGAAGCATCTCAAAGTGTTTCATTAAGCAGTCTGTAAATACTGCTTGGAGATCAGTAACATGCTGTCACAATTAGATGTGCTGTGTGATGGCCGTGTCCACAGCCACACAAAAGGTTCAGTGATTCACACGCTCACTAATACCATTACCATGGTACTGGAACCATGTTCAGTGTCTTTGATTTACTCATTAGCACTTTGCTATTTGCTTGTTGTGTCAA
Source organism: Lutjanus erythropterus (assembly GCF_056507025.1). Lineage (NCBI taxonomy): Eukaryota > Metazoa > Chordata > Actinopteri > Lutjaniformes > Lutjanidae > Lutjanus > Lutjanus erythropterus. The sequence goes on along the minus strand of NC_139323.1, from coordinate 2,905,625 downwards.
TTCATTACTCTTTTCTTCGAGTTACCTGACTGCTGCATGCTCTTCCTGGTTGGAGTCTGGCAAAAAATGGGGCTGAGGGCAGAATATGGCTTCATGCAGCAGGTCATCCCACAGACCACACCAAGAGCTCTGACACCATGGGGGGATTAGTGTTTCTTTGTGTTTAGTTTTAGTTATTGTCTATGTAGTTCTCCCCTGTGTTTAATTTGGCCCGATCAGACAGTATATATGTTTCCCCAATGTCTCATTCTGTTGATTGAGTTGATGTCCAGTGTTTGTTAGCCTTATTTGTCAGTAGAGTTAGATGTAGTTGACCTCTTTTAAGGGCCCTATAACTCTAATTTTCTTGGCTTCAATCACGGCTGGTCCACGACATGCTCTCATTTGCAGCAACAACAAGAAAAAGTTGAAAAAAAGCCTGGCTTTGGTTGCAGTTTGGAGTCCTAACAGTTACATGTTTTTGGGATGTGGCTGTAAATTAAATCTGTAAATATATTAATCATTACATCCAATGCTCCTGGATTTTAGGCCCACTGTTATGTGCAGGACTGCTGCACAGTTTGCTTTTGGCTATTTTGGTCCAGCACTGCTAGATTAACTCACAAGGTGGCCCAGAGTACCTCTTTTTTTTTAATTGTCTGATATCTTTACTTTGTTTGATTTCTTTGCTTGGTGTGTTCCACAAAATCACCCCACAAATTGATCTGCACATGCTTTTAAGAGTGGTGCAAAAACACACATTGTTTCAAATTTAATTCACCTCTTAAATTATACCCCCTTCTCTGTCCAAGAACATTTTTGCTATGTTGCCAAGAAGTAAGTTATTTCTTGCTTTGTTCATGACTTGAGCAGTTTTAAAATGCATGAATATATTTGACTTTAAAAATAGGTCATCCACCATTGTTTAATATTCCTATGGCTCTTTTTTGCAGTATGCATAATGGTTGTAGGGTAGTTTTGTAAGTGTTGCCCCATACCGCAAAACAATAATTTAAATATTGTAATACCAGAGAGCAGTACAGAGTATATAATGCTGTATGATCCAGTATGTGTCTGGCTTTGCCCAGAACTGGGATGCTCCTCGCCAACTTCATTTTGATAATGAATTACATAGTTTGAATTTTTTTTTTTTTTTCTTAAGGAAAACATGTCCACATTCTCAGCTTTCTAAATGCTTCTCTCTTTCCTCCTCTCTGACAGTAAACTGAATATCTTTGACTTGTGAACAAAACAAGACATTTGAGGACGTCATCTTGGACTTTGGGAAACACTGATCAACATTTTCCCCATTTCATAGACAAACCAACTAATTTATTAATGGAGAAAATGATCAACAGATTGATGAATAATAAAAATAACAGTTACAGAAACTACTTGAAAAATAAGTCCAAACATGTGGAGCACACGGACGTACAACCTATTTTTAAACTGATAAAAAAATCAACAAATTAATCGACAATGAAAATAGCTGTTGGATGAGGCCAGTTCAGTTCTAATTATTCCCAAACAGGTTTGTGATTATTGCAGTCAGCTCACTCAAATCAGTTGGGTAATTACTGCCTTTGTACCCTTGTGTTTATTTGACCCAGTGTACCAACTGTACAGATAGCAGCTAGCTAGCAACAGTTAGCAACACACCAAACATTAGCGCTTGTGTTCACTTCAACCTCTGATTGAAGTTAACTTAACATGCCAAATGGTCTGTTACACAGTCCATAGAAACAGTTTGGAACTTTCAAAAACAGCATTGGATGAACTATCTATCTGTCTAACCTGGGATAACATTAACTAATCAGATCAACATTTCCATGGACGCTTCTCGCTGTCGTCACACCTAAAACCACACCCAGGTGTCCCTCCGTGGATGTTGATTGGCTGCATTATTTGTGGCACAAACAGATAACTTAGTGAATAGATAAGCAACATGGATTCTGATGATTTCACAAATAAAGCTGCCTCACGTAAGACTGAAGTCAGAACTCACCAGAAACTCTGGTTCTTTGTGTGAGATCCCTCCAGTCTCTCTGCTTTTCCCTCTAGATTTTGCACATTCATGAAATAGCTCCACATCTTCACGTCAATTCATGATGCTCCAGGTAAGTTAACACTTTTCACGTTTTTCAGTTGACTTTGTATGCTATTGTGGCACATCTATAACTTACCACGAGGTCTGTTTGAACAGATTGTTTTAAAGAATGGCACACAACTTTCTGCTTTGGCACTGATTGTCACCCATTTTAAGCCATTTGAATAAATGCCTGCAAAATAGCAATTTTCATCACATGCTGTGGCATATGCTGATGTGATACAGTGCCTTGGTCTGGGAACGTTCTTTATTTAGACTCATTTCAATGGTTATTTTAAGAGATTTTTGCTCATATTGAAATCTTGCTCATTTGAACATTTGCTTGGCACCTCACAAAGTAGCTACAGCACCTCTACTTTTGCTTCATTAGACACTGCACAAATATAACTGAGAGCATATTCAGCATAATATATCATAAACATTTCCTCCTGAAGGGCTGAGCTTCTATCAAGAACTATTTGCCTCTGAGGAACCCTTTTTTAAAGAAAGGGTTCATCAAAAGCTCTTTGAAAGACTATGGTTCCATTTTGAACCATTTTCATCCAAAGAACCCTTCGTTCTTCGAGGATTGTTGAAATCCTTGAAGAACTCTTTGGTCAAGGCTTCTTTGTACCATATCTAGATAAAACTGTTGTAAAAACAAAACAGTTCTCAGTAGAAGCCCCTGGTTGTTTTCTAGACAAAACCCTTGGAATCTAAAGGTGTTCTTGGCAAAACCCTGTGGGAGGGTTCTAGGTAGAACCCTTGGGATTTAAAAAGGACCTCTTTATGAGTTGTAGATAAAACCCATGGAATATAAAAAAAGTTCTCAGTAGAATCCCCTGAGTCTGTTGTAAATAAAGCCCTTGGAACATTAAGGTTCTCGGGTAGACCCTCCTGGGTGGATTCTAGATAAAAAATGTTTTTTGTAGGGGGTTCTGGGTGAAACCCTTTATGTTGGGTTATGGAACTTTCTTAAAGGGTGGAATCTGGGACAAGCTGAAGATGGTTCTAGTTAGCACCTTTGTTTCTAAGAGTGCACATTTAGCAGCTAGTTTGTGAAGAGCCACAATGTCCTAAGCAAGTTTCCGGTTTTTGCAGAGAGCAGAAGGGTCTTAAAATAACTGTTTCCAAGGACAACAAACTTGGCGCTGTTGCACCACACCAACTTTGACAGAACGAGCAGGAGATGAAACGAGTAAACAAGAAGAGGAAGAGAGGAATGCAGCCTTACAAAAGGCAGCAACACCAGAGACGGTGAAAGCATGGTGGCATGCACAACTCGCTGCAGACATCAGACAGACAGATGAAACCCGGCTGGAGAAGCTGCAAAGAGAGGAAACAGCCGAGAACAAGGCAGCCGCAACGAAACGTTGTCATCCTTGAACAACAGCACTTCAAACATGGACAATGCTTCGCTGTCTCTGCCAATATCTTTCTTTCCTTTGTGTTTTTCCACCTCTCTGCTCCTATCAGAGAAGAAATTAATGAATAACAACTGTCTCAGTCTGAGGGGAATGTTAAACCAGAGAGAAAGCTTAAGAACAAAGAATCTGTAGGTGAACATGTTGAGCGCTCTGAATGAGACGTTACTGAGATTTCAGTTACAGGTATATCACAAAACATCTGTACATATAAGATAACTATTCAAATGTGTCCAGTCTTAACAGAATTCTGCAGAGGTGGGGCAAATGTAACATCATTTAACCCTGTAAAGCCTGAGCTGGTCCTGACCTCCATGGGGCCCTAAGCAACATTCTGCTAAGTGGTCCTCCTAACTGACCAGAGAGCCTTGTAAACCATCTGTATTTGTATCATATTTGATACATCATGTATGAAAATTCACTGTCCACAATAATTTTTCTGTTAAAAAAATATTTTTATAACAATAACTATTGTTTATTGCTTTTGGAAAATTTGGCACATTTCAACAGTGGTGGACAGAGTACTGAAAATCTGTACTCAAGCACAAATATTGTTACATTGCTAAACTTACTCAATTACAAGTAAAAGTATTGGTGCTAGAAAAATACTTAAGTAAAAGTAGTATTATACTATATACTATATAAAAGTATTCTTAGAAAAAAAAACTACTCAGAGTAGTAGTTACTTTTTACTGGTGATGTTTTAGATAAAATTACTTCCTTATTCCAGACAAAATAATGCTAATTGAGGTGCAATTACTGCAATTTGTAGTCTATTGATTAAATATTGATGAATACATTTTTTAGTTCTTAAAGGTGATTAATTGATTAATGATTAATAATTAACATCCTTACTCCAAACCTGTGCTGTTGCTGTGTTTTGCTTTATGTCCTCCTGGTTTTCATTGGCCTGTTTATGATCACATCACCTTATTGGCTACTCAGATTTCAATTCATTTTAATTCAGATAAAATGTTTGGATAATTCAAGTTATACTCAGTACTCAATTATGATTTGAAAGTAACTAAGTACAGTGTAATGCATACTTAACTACAAGTAAAAGTACAGACTTAAAAATCTACTCATAAAAGTACCCAAAAATGTACTTAATTATTCATTTAAGTATTTGTAATTAGTAATTTCCACCCCTGCATTTCAGTTGGTTTACTTCTTTTTTTCAGATAGGAACCTTTTTATTTTCATAAAACAGCTCAGTCAATGTAAACTAAATTAGTCAGTATAATATATAATTATGATCACCCAGGAATTACTTTAGTGAAAATCAATTAAAAAGACAATAATTAGCAAGTGCTCATAACTGTTTTCAACACACAAGTTATTATAAAAGTACATGGTAAAAAGGTAAAAAACACACAAATATGTCAATTTGTGTCTGTAGTTAATCACAATTAATTGCAATTGAATTGCACCACAGCACCAACTGTATTTTAGGAAAAGGTTGCTATTTATATGTATTTATTTATTATAATCATTGTTAATAATAGTTAATTTCTTTAATAAAATATTATCCTCTGAGGAGAAAAATGCTCACCTTCATTCAGCTCAGTCTATATAATGATGAAATATTCATGTTTTTGCATTAAGGCAGCAGGATCATTTACATTAATGTCACTCTGACAGTTTACATCAGTGAGGATGTTTTAGACCACAGCAGACAGCAAACCGCACACAGACACACACCGAGAAGATGAAGAGGAGATACAGTCTGGACTCTTCATCATGACTTACAATAATGCAGCGCTGTGACCAACATTTTGTGGAGGAGACGAGCGTCTGTCAGTTTGGTCTTTACAGAGACATATATTGTAATCTGTAGTGTAGTCTTCTCTGCAGCTCGTCTCTCCTCCCTCGCTGTTATAATTAATCAGCATGAAGTAATTCAGTATTTAAAAGTACACAAATCAGACTTAAAAAATCACACACCACAGAAGTGTACATTAATATTATGATTCATGATCATAAAATGTTTTTTATATTAAGTTGACACATCTGTCCATATTCACACTCTCTCTCTCTCTGCTGTGGGTCAGACTTATTTTAACTTTTACCTGGTTTCAGGTGGAGCTGCAGCTCCATCAGCCCTCCATCCTCTCTTTCCTCATATACTTCTGTTTCTTTGTGTTGATCCAGTTGCCTAAACAGACAAGCCTGTTTACATTGTCAGGTGACAGAAGCTCACTTCTAATTCAAACTATTGGTCAGGCCGAGATAACAGAATGTGCAAATAAAAAAGAAAAGTGGTGTTAAAAGGAATTTGCGTTAACATGTTAACTTTGACAGTCCCAGTTAATTTACACTAAAAATTTATCTTAAGTCTTAAATGAGTTTATTACAGAGTATATTTGTGATTTTGGTGGAATAATACAGATTGCATCATGAAATTCAAAAGAACTGAGATTGTGTCTCAGATGTCTCAGATTGCATACAACATTCTTCTTTGTGCAACTTTGCAACCCAAAATGTCTGTATATTGGGTATGACTTAAGTATTAATTATTAAAAAAAAATCTGCAGTAAAACATCTTGAAAATTTTAATCATAAGTCATTTGTGACTCAATTCTGAATAGAGACAAGATCATGTGATTCAAGTCTACACCCCTGGGATTCTGTTACCTAGTGAAAATAGAGGTAAGATAGATTAGTTGCTACAGCAATTGTAAAACGTAGCTCAACACTTGTTGACTGTAACACTACATTCTAATACAATCTGCAATGTTATCAGACATGTTCCACAAAAAGCCCAAAACCAACAATGAGCTCTAGTTTCACAGCCGGTGGAACGACACATGGTGGTGCAGAATTGGAGGTAACAAGTCTGAAAAGGTGGAGCTAATTAAAAATAATGAGCTGGGTGGGTTGTCCTTCCACCAGCCATCACAGCCACTGAAATTGTGAACCTCATTACAATTAACCAGAACTTCACCTGTCAGATTTCTGTTCACCACTGAGATCCACCAGACTGCACACCAGCTAATCTTCAATCTGCAGAGAAACACTCGCTCCATCAGCTGAGAATAAGGAAATGTATCCACTATGCTGAGGGTCTCATTTCATCAAGTGGCTCATTTTACCAATTCCAATTCCATGTTAGAGTGTGTGTCCAAAATGGAAAATATGTCATGGGTTATATTTTATTGAAGGGAGCAGGAGTGAGGCCAGCATCAATATCAACTTAAAAAATCTCGTATAATATCACTATAATATGCCTGTATAGTGACTTAGTAATGTTGGTGGAATGGAAAAAAGTACTCAAGTATTGTGAATAAGTACAGTTTTGTGGGAACTGTACTTTACTTGAGTATTTCCATTTTCTGAAGTCCACCTCCAGTCATGTTTTAAACAATATAAAATGCTCTACAAGGACTAATAAATTGTATCTGATATGTTTTTCTTTTGCACACATTGCATTTATTTAGTATTAGTAGACTATAGTAGACTGCCCTTGCTCACTGCAGTTTAAATACTCAGACATGGTGTTTACTGCTTATTTGTCTCCTGATATATCTCGTAACACGTGAAAATCACCACATGAACATGATAACAAGGTTAAAAACATGACACCGTAACCATAAGTGTTTTTTCCACCAGGGACCATTGACTTTGGAGCAATCTGCCTGAGAAGATCAGGCTGCAGAATCAGTAACATCTTTTAAATCATTTTTATAGACTTGCTTTTATGTGATGTCATCTCCTTTTTCTTTTATAGATTTACTGTTATTCTTTTATTTGTACTTATATATATATATTGACATTACATGGTGTTGTCTTATTTCATTCCTTTTATTTATTTATATTGACTAGACAACATCATGTACATTTTCCTCTTATCTCTTTTACTGTTTTGTCTTATTTTACTATGTTTTAGTGTCTTTTGCTTGTGTTTTAGTTTTACTTCAATTTTATCCTGCTCTTTTGCTTTGTTTTTAAAGGCTTATTATTATTATTATTATTATTATTATTATTATTATTATTATTATTATTCATAGGAATAAGACAGACAGACATATCAATTAAAATAAGATGCTTGCACTCACAGCATGTTTTTTAAGGTGAGGAAAGGCTGAATAATCTCAGGGCATTTTTCATCTACAGCTGGTCTGGACTGTACTCTGTAACATTATTTACAAAGACCCAGTGGACTGTTAGCTAACTGAGGCTCTGAGCCCTCTGCAGCAGCTGTGGGTTCGACTGCTGTCTGTGGCTTTTTGCTGCCATTCCTCCACTCCCTCAACCTCTATCCTGTGATATCTTCAGCTGTCCTATTAAGTTTTAAAAAAGTAATTAATTACAAAAACCAGACTGTGCCCAACATGAGCAAGCAGTTGGCAACAGACACAAGGAAAAACTCCCTTCTAACAGGTGGAAACCTCAATCAGAATCAGGCTCTTGGTGGGTGACTGGATTAAGTTGGATTAAAATATTCAAACAGACAAACGTCCTCATAAGGTTTTGGAGATTACACTTTATAATGTATTAAAAATCACCATGGTCAACCACAAAAATGTATCAGTGATAATAACACTATGAAAGGAGCTGCTCTACATAATGAGTACTTTTAATCGTTAAGTACTTTTTGTCTAGGAACACTTGTTTGCATTCCTTTAAATCCATCCAAAAAGATTTGGGCGGAGCTTAGCCCAGGATGCAGCGATGGTGCTGCAGCAAAATAGTGTTGAGAGGGAACTTGTTTTGATGGAGCGTTTGCATCCTGGGTGGCGAGCTCTGTTATTAAAATGACTACATCACTGGTAACAGCTGTTAGCTTGTTTACATTTGCACCATTAGCGTCCCAGGAGCTAATTTGACATTTTCAGAATTCAGGTTGCAGCTCAGGGGTTTTTCTGTTGTTTCCCAGGGACTTTGAAAACGTAGATGCAGACGTTGCAATTCCACTAAGAGCAAGCGACCAGTGGCAGGACATACACCAGCAGTGTGCATCCAGTGAGTACTACATGAGTGAGTGACTACATTTTTACTAAAAGGTAGAATCAGTAGGAAACAGCCACCACCACACACTTACAGTAGGTCAACAATGATGATTTAAAGGGCTTATGTTTAAATGAGTCTATACATTGTTTTTCTTTGGGAAAATGTTGCATATTATGCCTTTAAGTAATGATCTGCACACTCATTTCTAATGTCACTGTAATATTTGAAAAAAATCCTGCTATTTCACTGCTATTAGTATAATATTTGTATAGTTTTGAAGTATAATTTAGTCACATAATATTCTGTTTTAACTAGTTTATTATATTTTGCTCTTTCAGCAGAGTATCAGTATAATGCTAAAATGATGGTGTGTCTGTACGTTCTGAGTTGGTGGAATATTCATAACAAACCCACATCAAGAACACCATTACCTGCCCAGTGGTGTGTGCCAGTTACCAGTTTTTGTGCCAGATATTGGCTGTTAACACCAGTTTACTCCCATGAAACTGTCTGTCAGTACTTTGACGTCCATATCAGTGGCTCCCAACAACATCCCACTGAGGAGAGAATAATCATTTAAAAACTGTAACACATATACAGAATATCAGGGATACTCAGCTTGCTCTGCTAGGGGACCACTTCTGCAAAACGAGAGGAGGCCAGGGGCCAGTTAATAAACAATCATGAATGCTATTTATAACACAAAATGAAAAAAAAAAAAGATTTAAAGGTCAATGACTCATCTCTCTTTGAAATTCTTTGTTTTTACATTAACTGACTGACTAATTCAATTTATTAACTAAATTAACTGAGTACAAGCATCAACATGAGGCATATAGCTGCAGCTGTGCTGGCAACAGGGAGGAGTCGTACCCCGTGTCTGGTAACAAAGGCAGGCAGGAAACTGGTGATGATCCTTCCACAGGTTGACCTACAGAAACCTTGTTACAACTTTTACTTCCTCTAGATAGTCAGGTTTGATCGTCTTCATGGCGCTCCACCAGGGCTGTGATGAGGACCTCACTAAACCATCCCATCTGTAGTAGCGACTGGCGGTGTGTACAAAGGGCAGGGACTTAATCAACTCAAGCGTATGACCCGCTTTTACTGTTGATTCCTCTTTCATGTGAAATCTCCAATTCCTATCATGAGTGGGGTTCAGCAGATTACCCACATCTCTCGGTGAAGAGTAGACATGCTGATCCACTCAGTGCAACTGCATTTTAGTTGCACATGTGTAGGTAACATTTGAAAGGGGCTCTAATAACAGTCGGGCTCTAATAGCATAGCATGTTGTAAACCATCATGTAATCACTCAATCGCTGACTCTTTATGAACCAAAAAAAGTTTCTAACAGGGTCAGGACAAATCAAGCTCATTAATGTGTGTGTAAGCCAGTTAACAGCCAAGAGACATTACTGAACTTTTAGTAATAAGCAAACAAAACAACTCCCAGTGAATCATTTTATTTTCATGGTGAATCTGAAAATAACTGGAGGGCCAGCCAGAACCCTGTCAAGGGCCAGATTTGGCCGATGGGCCACAAGTTGAGTATCTCTGCAGTGAAGCTTCATTTTAAAAGGCTCTGTAATTGAAAACTGAAAACTGAAAAACATGGCTCCTGTTTTTTTTCAGCAAGCAGTGTTGGGGCTAGTTACTCAAAAAAGTAATATATTACATATTACATATTACTCTCAAAAATAGTAATGCCTTACTTTACTTTATTACTCCCTGGAGAAAGTAACTACTTATATTACTAGTTATATTACTAGTTACATTTTTTTTCTTAATTACTCTATAATTGCCTGACATGCATCAGATGGAGGGAGAACAGACAAAGGAGGAGTGTTCTTTAGGGTCTTTATTAGACCAACAACAGACTGGCACTGTCTAGCACAAATAAGTACAAACAACTGTACTTGTGCAATCAAGTACAAACAAGTATTAACTTCCTCAATGTTTAACAAACACCGTCAGATGTCAGCGGTCGTTGACACATACTCAATGTTCTCAAACGTTTTCTTCAGCTCACTTTCCATCATGACGTAACATTTATCTAAGTACATTGTGAAGGATTTTCTGTCGGAAAACGGCTGGTCTCCCCCTCCTATCGGTATTTTCGAAAAGACAGTGATTCGACGGTAGAAAGAGGTAACATTTCTTCGACTACGTACGAGACAACAAGCTTATTTATCTCAGATTTTCATGTTGGTAGTACTTTATGTTCAAATGAAAGTTTTTGCTGCTTGCGGGGCTGCTCGTTCATGTCACTCCGTCGCTTCGCAACGAGCTTGATGTGTCTGTGCTGTCGCTCCAGGTGCTTCTTCAAGTTGCAGGTAGAGTTACAAGCGATGGAGAGCAGCTGTCTCCCCGGGCAGAGTGTGCACTTCACCATCAAGTTATTTTCCTTCCGTTGAACATTTTCAAAATAATGACTGAATCTCCACCCGTCGAAACTAGCTTTCTGCTGCTGGGAACCTTCCTCTGAAAAAGAGCTTGCCGTTGTTGACGCTTCCATTTTTTCCCATCTGTCTTTGCGGGTGCCGCTCTGCTGCCGGCTGCCGGGTGTCGACCAATCGGTGATGGTAAATGATACCTCGTGCCAAACCCAGACCAATCACTGTTCCATTCACGCCCCCCTCTCCTTCCCTTCTGTTCTCTGTGTTGTGTGTGTTGTGTGTGATGAAGGTGCTACTGGCAAATGTAACGCAAGTAACTAGCTCGGGAAAACTGTAATAATATTACCATTTTCAGACGAGTAATGCCTTACACTACTAGTTACTGAAAAAAGTAATGTTACTTTGTAACGTGTTACTTTGTAACGCATTACACCCAACACTGTCAGCAAGCATACTTCTGTCTTTGAAGAATACAGCCAACATAGCTGTGTGGATATGAAACACTGCTGGAGTTTCACAGGAAAACTGTGTTGGAGAATCTCACAAACAATTCAAGTGAATGACTTCAATTTAGAAAAGGAGGTTGCACTTCAACAATGGGGTTCTCAGTGGAGTGCTTCACCCAAAACACAGTGGGCATATTCCAAAAAATGGAAAAGGTTGCATGTCTCAAGTCTTCAAGTCAAGAAGGACAAAATACTGACATTTCACTGATTTTAATTTTTTGTGCTGAAACATGTATTTTGTCCTCCTTGACTTGAAGACTTGACATGTGCTACCTTTCCAATTTTTTGGAATATGCTCCATTTAAATGAATGGTGACCAGTTTTCAAAAAAACATTAAATGCCTCCATACTGCTCGTCTGGTGTGATCCAAATCTCCCAAAGCCCCAACATATCAAGTTGACTGCCATTTACACCATGTTTTTAGACAAAATCTTCACTGTAGACTCTTGGCTTAGAGCCACATTCATGTGCATGTGCTCACCATCTGAACTGTGTGTGTGTGTGTGTGTGTGTGTGTTTGTGTGGTGTAACAGTGTGCATGTAAGTGGATTGTTTAGGAGATTCTGCAACACTGTTTTCCTGTAAAACTTCAGCAATGTTTTATGGACTTAAAAAACTAAACCTGACCTTCCATCAGCATGACGCTGAGTCGATAATGACTGCATTTTCATCTTTGGGTGAACTATCGCTTTAAGGTAAATTAAAATGAATGACCGGCTCCTTGGTCTTTGGTACCGTTAGTGAGGTTGGTTGGTGCTACTGGGCAGGCTACGTTCAGCCAGAAGTCACTCTTCCATTAAGCATCCAGGAGAGTGCTCTTTGTGTTGCTGTTTTTGATTTGAGATGTGGTGTTATGTAGTTAATAAACATGCACAGCTGTTCCCCCTCCAGCTTCAACTGGACAGCGCTGTTTTTGACTGATGCTTTGTTCTGAAAATAAAGATTGAGCAATTTCATTTCTTATGTGCCAAGTCACCTTCTGTTGCATAGATAGTTTTTCTGACCAGTTAAAAAATACATCAAAGCCATCATGTGGAACACAAGCAACTTATTATTTCCCCACAACACTCCTGGAATACATTAAAAATGATCAGATTACTGCTATCTACTGAGAAGAGTGAAGCTTGGATCACACAGGGCAGAATCAGCAATGTTGCTTCTCTTTATTGATGTCTCTGGTTGTGTAGCCAGTTGGTTAAAATTGCATTTTGGGCAGAGAATAGGTTACTGATTGGGTGAAGATTTGGGAACAGATCACACATTCTCACTCCAAACTTGTCAAATATAGAAGCGTGGTCAGTTGCCCTGCACTTCAAACTAGATGCTTGAGATACCCCTCTATGTTTACATATGAGGGGCTTCACAGCCAAGTGTGCTACAATAAGCATGCAACGTCCTTATAGACTTTCAAAATAAATGTATAAAAACTACTTTTTTAGGTTAAGGAAAAAGTCATGGTTTGGGTCAAAATTAGTTATGCAAGATAATGTGCGTGATGTAACATACACAGTAACATAACACATGCAGGTTGTGTAATGTAACTTACATTAAAGTCCTGTGTTTGTTTGACCCATCCAGTAACCCCACCTTGTCCATATACAGACTCTGTCACTCTTATACATAATACTACATTAAATTCAAGTGATTTTTAGGATTTTCAGCATCTGTATGAACCTGCAATTTATACACAAGTCTGTATACAAAACTACTTAAAAAATATACATTACTTTGTCCTCAGTTAAAAATAGTAGGTGACTTTAAAGGATACGTAGTAGGCCATAACTCTGTGACCTCTCATGCTCTGTGATAATGAATGAATTACTATTCTTTTGGTAAAAATGGGTGTGTATAAGCTATTCTCGTTAAGGTAAAGATTCTAAGAATGGACACAGTTTAATTGATATTTATTTTGGACAGTAAAGCTTTGGAATGAACCATTTATTGTTTTGGTGGGGGGTTCAGCTTTCCTTAGATACAGGTGGAGGGGACTCCAAGGAACAAAGGTTGGGAACCACTGGTCTTAAGTTTTGTGCATGTCTTTTTTGTCAATCGGGTTACATGATGAAGAAGTCTGGTTGCAACAAAAAAGATGTTATGATGTCAAAGAAAAATTAAATTCTAAGGACAAAGCCTTAAAAGGTCCAACCTGTCACCACCAAAACTGTGATTGTATAGATGATAAATGATAAATGCTGATGTTTAGGCCCCATCTTTTCTGTCCATGTGTTCCCTATTTCCTCTTTGGATTCTGTCTTTTCCATGTGCACTTCACACAAAAAATATTTAACGAATCTGTGATGAGTAATGCTCAGATTTTTTTGAAAGTATAAATTATAGGACAATTTAAATTTACTCAAATTATTTTAGTAAAGCTTGTGTAAGCTAAATTTTTCTGTGATAAGAATGATTTATATGCACTATAATATAGCTTAATACTCCATAGGCAAATAGTACTAAATGTGTCCTTTTTCAATAGGAATTCAAAAGGGTTTGTGTAAAAATAAAAATAAATTCAATAGTGATCAGTGGTGACACAACACTAAGGAAGAAAGTACTAATTCTACAGGGATTGTGAAGGCATCCTGCAGTAAATGTGTATACATTGTATAGTAATAAGTAATAAAGTAATAATCATGCAGAGATTAAAAGCTTATTATGTAGTAAAAATCAGTAGGTATATGTCCCAAAACTCTCCTCATTACAACTGAAAGTTCACTACTAGTTTGCTACAGATCTCAATAGCAATAAAGTAGTGGAACCAGTAGGTTTGTGTAGACATTGTAGTGAAGTGATGAGTAGAGATTCAATAGCTGTTTTCACTGAATTAAATGGCACATCAAAACATAATACTCAACTGGTGCCTGCAGAAATAGTTTACAATTTATATTTTAATTTACAGCAAAGGAGCACTGACCAAACTATTGTATGGATGTGTTGGGACTGATGACAGGCTGCATAAGTTAATGACAACACCTACAACATTTTAAAAAGTGTTTATGATGAATATGTTAATAATAAATAATGGTTACATTTCTTATCAGTGCAGCCTGTCATAACATGAAAAACACAGCTAATAAGATCTTGTATGTTAATGAGCACTGACATCAGTCTGTGTTACTGTCACTGTTTGATAATTAGCACACCTGAATCCAATTGACCTGGTGCTAATTTGATTAGTTGCAGCTGTATTGACTCTGCAGTGTCTGCTGGGAGTGTGACATCACTTCTAGTTCATGAGCATAGTGAGGAAAGGTGCTCACTACTTTTTAAGTACATATGTTGAATGTTCTGTTGCTGAGACTGCTCACTGGAATAACTGTAACAATTCATATTGATGCTATGTTACTATGGTGACGTGCAAAGTAAAATGATGATACTAACCCAGTCTGGTGACAGATTTACCTCACGTGTCATTGTAAAGCATCATTAGCAGTTAGGAGGGCATGTTCCTAAAATAAAGTGTAATTGCTATAATATAGGCATAAGCACATTGTGACTTTTTCTAAGATTTTACAACAGTTCCCCCCAACACACACACACACACACACACACACACACACACACACACACACACACACACACACACACACACACACACACACAGGGAAGCAGAATGATGTAACCAATGTATATACCAATTATAGGGTTAACAGTTTTTGAATTTAGCCCAATATTGAAGGAGACTGCTGCATCTGACAGCAGCAAAACGGGCTGCAGTGTAATCCTTTCAGGCAATTATGCACTGTCAGTGTACATCCACTGAAAGTACTTGTTTTGCCACTGACAGGCTCAGATTGTTATTCTAAGTTTTAACATCCCAGAAGTTTGATCTTACCCAAGAACATTTTTTACAATATCCACAACTCAAAAACACACTTAGGAAAAACATGGATATCACACATAGTAACTTAGAACCACCACAAATAGCCAAAGACATTCTTAAAATATCAACATCCAGAAAACTGCTGTCCAGATTATATAGGCTCATTTCATCAGACAGAGATTCCACCACTTCCATCCCCACCACCGACTGGGAAAATGACTTATCAATTCATATAGATACCACCCACTGGAAACAATTCTGCAATAACATCTTCTCCATGTCAAGCAACCCCAGATTAAAGCTCATTCAATATAAGACAATACACAGAACACACAGAACTCAACACAGACTGCACTCAGTGGGCTTCACAGACACAGACATATGTTCTCAATGTCCTCTCAACACAACAGACAACTATTTTCACTCACTAGTATGGCTATGTACACAACCCAAAACTTCTGGAACAATGTAATAACCCTCATCTCTCAGATACTGGACCACCAGATCCCACTTTCCCCCTCCCTCTGCCACTTAGGAGACCTCACACCCATCAGTCACCTACACAAACACCACAACGCCATACTCATCACCTTCACCATTGCAAAAAAGACAATATTGCTCAACTGGAAGTGCAGACACAAAATAACAATATCACAATGGATGGACTTGTTGGCTGAACACATCTCAATGAAACAAATCACAGCATCTAATAATAATCAAACAGTTACTTTTCAGGATACCTGGTCTTCCTTTTTGAAAAGCCAGAATCTGCTGGTGAACTAAAACCTCCACACACCCTTTAGTCTCTCTATTTTCTTTTATTTTTCCTCTCTTTAAAAATGTTTATCTTTTACTTTTCTTATGTTGAATGTTTTGTTTCTGTTTATTTATATAGCTATATATGTATAGCAAATAATATTCATGTTATCCATCCTAACCTGTGAAGATAAATTAGAAAATCTATGGAGCCTGTCTGTCTGTCTGTCTTGTCTGTCTTGTCTATCTCGTCCATTTGTCTATTGTCTATCAGCCCATGTTCCTTACTGTCTGTTGGTCAAGTTGCTGATTAACACGGTTCATAAGCAGGTGTAGGGTGCGGTGGGGGTCATTGGGTGACCAAATCTATTTTTTTTTTCTTAGTTTGTTGTGGCTTTGTTTTACTTTCTTCTCTTTGTTTGTTTTTGTTTGTCTGCTCATGCATTGTCTGTAAATGAATGCACAAATTGAATAAAGGGAAAAAACAACTCAATGTTTTATTATTTTCTGTATTAATATTGTTTTTTTTTATTTTGTCAGGGGCACTAATAACTTTATCGGTGTTATTGACATTTATCAATGCTCTCTGCACATTTTATAATTTTGTACTAGCTGTTCTGACTGAGTTTGAGCTACAAAAAGATTTTGCTTCTTTGTGGAATAACCCCTGGTGCACTTCTTCAGTTACAAATAAAGTATATTTGTTAGAAAAAAAATAATGAAATAACATATTTGTGAAAGAATCTCTACACAGATAGACCTTTTCATCAAATAGTAAGATCCGTTTTATTTAATCAGAAACAGATGTTTATTGCTCTTCTCTAAGCCACTATAGTCCAGTTACCAACACAGTCATTTTATCATTTGTAAAACAGACAAAAAATAAATAAAACTCTCTTGGTTTGTCTTTCCAGTGTTCCAACAGTCATGGTTAATGGTTTGGTTAAAGTAAACCTTTCATTCACAGAGCTAGATGTGAAAATATTCTGTCTCTACACACCATCTCTCTGATGTCCGACCTCCCTCTCTCTCCTCTCACGATATTTTCACATCTAACCCTGTGAATTAAGAGTTTATTTTGACCAACACTGTGTGGGTTACACTGCAGCCTATTTTGCTGGCTGCCAGCAGCAGGCTTCACTCAATAGAGGACCAATTTCAGAAATTGTTGTCCCCATTAGTCACTTAGACACAAAAACACAGGAAAATAGGGTCCAGGTTGAAAAATACAGAAGGTACCCTTTAATGAATTGCAAACTGTGTTTGACAGTACTTTCCTTTGAAAGGAAAGCAGAACCAGAGGTCCAAAACGGAGGAAGCTGTGTGGCATCATCCAATTTTATACAAGCCTGCACTGCTGAAGAATAAGCTGATCGACAAAAGAGATGCAGCATTTGCATTCAGTCATAAGAGAGGAGAGGATCAGATCCACCTGGAATTATGGTGCCAATACACCAAGCTGTTGTGTTAGTATAACAATATGGTGTAACTTACATTTAAATTATAAAATGAAGTCTGAGGATGGGAGTTTGCACTTGTATTTCTGTTTTTATTTCTAATTTGTTAAGGTTTTCCTGCAGAGGAGCTGTTGGATAATGAGGCAGCAGTGGGAGCAGCCTCAGCTTCAGCCCAGGCAACGTTCTCCAGCGTTATCGTGACTGTGTGGGAAGTGTTTTCCTCAGGTCAAACCTGGGCCCCGGCAGAAGTTTGCTCAGGTCCTCCCGGGAGTCCAGGGTCGCACTGTTATAGAAGCTGACTAAACACTGTCTCTTTCCCTGTCTGCTCAGGTCTAATGAGGCTGAGATAAAATAATGCAAACTTTTGGAGGGAACAGATTGAGGGTGAAGAGAGAAAAAGGGGGTCTGATACATTTATGGATCTGACTGTCAGTATGAACATGATGCTTTCTCCTTGGGTCTCAACTGGTGCTGGAGGGTGGGGGTGACAGCATTCAATATCATTTGGATAAAATATATTTCCTATGGGGCAGATTCAGCTAGTATTGGATTCCAGCGGTGAAGCGAACACTTGGAGCATTATGGAAATGTGAGCCAGCAATAATAGTGTTCCTTCATCAAAAAGCCTCTGAGCTATCATAATAAACCCACAACAAAAGCTCCACTCTGTCTATCAACTGAATGCTAACTGTGGCTGCATGCATGACATCCGTCTGAGGTGCTGGAGTTTTAAAATGCTCTGCTCAGGGGCACAGTAGCTGTTGACAGCAAGTGGTAACCGCTTTGGAGCTCACAATTAAGCTCCTTCTTCTCACTTTTTACACATAGTTGGTATAAGCAGTAAGAGAACAGCCAGTTCTTCAAGTTCATGTGCTAAAAAATGGAAAAATAGAAGAGTATACTGGCTGTTATGACAATTTATTCTGCCTTGTCAAA
The DNA here is from genome assembly GCF_056507025.1 of Lutjanus erythropterus. Taxonomy (NCBI): domain Eukaryota; kingdom Metazoa; phylum Chordata; class Actinopteri; order Lutjaniformes; family Lutjanidae; genus Lutjanus; species Lutjanus erythropterus. The sequence continues at coordinate 2,887,308 of NC_139323.1, read as the reverse complement.
AAATGCTATCATATCACAAATCATTAGCAGAGTAACCTTGACCCTACTTATACTTAAGCACTGATAGCTTTTACTAATCCATGTGTCTTGTGATGAATTTTTAATATTTAAGCACGTATATTGAACTGTTCTGGAATATATATATGCATATTTATGTCACAGAGATATTTATAATTTATTCCTCAAATTTTATTTATCTATACCCTACTTATACTTAAGCACTTTTAAAAGCATTAGCTTTTACTAATACATGTGTCTTGTGATGAATTTTTAATATTTAAGCACGTATATTGAACTGTTCTGGAATATATATATATATATGCATATTTATGTCTCAGAGATATTTATTATTTATTCCTCAAATTTTATTTGTCTTTATAGTAACTCTCCCCTTCTTTTATTAATCCAGTTTGCCATTTTCACTTTTGTTATCAGATCGACCTGCAGGTGACCCATGCAGAGCTCAACATTTTAATTAATGACTGTTCCCTCCTTTTAGCCAGCTGAGCTGTCGGTACCAGTTTCTCTTTTTTTTTTTTTGCCTCTTTTCATTTTTTTCTTCTTCAGTCCTTTAAACTGTATCTATGAAGGGTCTAACCAAATTCAAGAAGAATTTTTACTTTCAATACCTACGAGGTCATTTTGCCCTGGTAGCACCAATGAAAAGTGCTGCATTCTTAAAGGGATAGCTCATCCAACAATGGAAATTCAGTCATTATCTAATCACCCTCATGACGATTGAAAGTCAGGTTTAGTTTTTTTAAAGCAAAGACACTGCTGGAGTTTCACAGGAAAACAGTGTTGCAGAGTCTCCCAAACAGTGGAAGTGAATGGTGACCAGTTTTCAAATGTGAAAAAAACAACAGAATAAAAATATAAAATGCCTCCATATGTTATTTACACCATGTATTTCATCCTGAATCTTCACTGTAGATCCTGAGCTTGGAGCCATGTTCACATGCACACTGTCTGAATTTTGTGTGTGTGTGTGTGTGTGTGTGTGTGTGTGTGTGTGTGTGTGTGTGTGTGTGTGTGTGTGTGTGTGAGGTATGACAGTGTGCATTCTGAGACTTTAGGAGACTTAATTACACCAGACGAGCAGTATGGAGATATTTTATGTTTTTTTTTGGTTTTTTTTCTGTTTTCCTGTGAAACTCCAGCAGTGTGTTTTCAGACTAACAAAATAAACTCAACCCTCAGTCAGCATGAGGGTGAGTAGATAATGACTGAATGTTTCATTTTTGGGTGAACTATCCCTTTAACCAAACCCAACCCTAATCCCCCTGATCCAGAGAACAGCTAAGTATCTCATCTTGATGGGTAGCACATATCAGTCTTTCCTGGAAGCTGTTGCAATCGCAAAAATTAATGCAAATTCAGCCAATCCCCGTGAATTCTGCACAACCTTGCAATTTTGTCCAATCACTGCAACTTTTTCGCAATTTTTTGTAATCATGAGCCTTTTTGGTAAGGTTAGCTAGAACACTCAGAGCACATTGTGGTTTCATTCTCCCTGGAACAAACTGCCTTTGCTTTTTAATGAATTACGAATTATTAAAAGAAAGATTAAAAGGATTTTTAAAAAATCAAAACTTTTTTTTTTCTTGTTACTGCAATTTCTTTGCAAAAACACCTAAAAACACTGCAACATGCATTGCAACAATCACTGCAAAAGCCCCCCAAAGTACTGGAGGACACATTTCTGCTGCACCACGTCCCCTGGAAGAGATTGTCGACATTTTAGATAATGCTTGTGAATCCACCAGCAGCGCTGCAGCACATCCTAGGAACAGCTCTCTTCTCTACTCTGCTTCAGGTATGTGCAGAATCTACAACAACAGGGTCATGGGTACCCAAGGCTCATTGCTGCACGAAGGAAGCAAAAGCTATCTCATGTGGTTCAATCCCACAGTAGAGCTACTGGTGCACAAATTGCTTAAACAGTTAATATGGCTGTCATAGAAAGGTGTCACAACACACAGTGCACTGCAGCTAGCTAGTTATGGGGCTGCGTAGCCCTGGTTTGGTCGGGGCGCCCATACTGATCCCGGTCCACTGCAGAAAGAGTCTACAACATCCATAGGTGTCAGAACGGAAGATGGTGGCCAAGCCAGCACCACCAGATGGTGGCCTGGTGGTGCTGGCTTGGCCAACAAATTCCCCAGATCTCAATCTGATCAAACATCTGTGGGAGGTAGCAGCAAGTCCGATCCAAAAAGGCCCCAACTCAGAACTTAGACTTAAAGGATCTGCTTCTAATGTCTTGGTACCACGGAACACCTTCAGAGGTCTTGTGGGGCCCATGGTATGACGGGTCAGCACTATCAATATTTCATATTACCAGTGGATCAAATGACTATGGGAAATGTTAAAGGTGTTGCTTAATATGAGTATATTGATGTCTAAGGTACATACAACAAGGTACAATGTGAGTTTTGACACGTTATTAATTCTCTGAATTCACACAGTGAGGTATCCTTCATGTTCTTATTTTAGCATTTCAGATATTTATTCTGCAGACCTTCAGGCATATTGTCTGAATTATATATACACAATGTACTAGATATTAGTATTGTTGGATACATTATTAATTATAAGGACTTTCTAAAATGTCTCCTGTGTATCAACAAAAAAAAAAAAAAAAAGGCTGAAGGGACCATATCTGGAGTTGATTTTGTTTTCCCATGAGACATTCACTGTTCCATATCTGAACAGTAAGTTTTTCTTAGAGTGTCTTGAAACACAGCTGCATTCCGCAGGCACCCATGGCAAATTGTTTGCACCCACAGGGAAATCAGACTGTGGGGTGACCATATCAGAAGCACAGGGCATATCAAAAAATAGGCAAAGCAGAGTTGACATGTAGGCCAAACCAGAGAACAATCCTTCAAACTTTTTGTCTGTCCTGACAGTCTCCTTTATACGTGCTTTCTTCTTTTTAAAGCATGAGCACAATCTTTCCTGAGTCTTAAAGTAGTCCACGTCACCTTGGCATCAAAATAACTGAGCTGTACTTGTTTGTGATCCTTCAAATCATTTAACATCAATATTCTGTCTGATGAAGAGGCTGCATTTTATAACTTTTCTCACGAGTGCCGTTTCCTCACATATCTGCTGCCTGCCACAGTAGAGCTTCCTTCATATGACTCAAAACCCAGTCAGACCCAGTCTGTACCTATCTGACCCCTGATGACCTATTGTCTGTTTTTGACCACTGCCTGCCTGTCTTAGTCCTCAGGATTTGTTTGGCTGATCTGGATGGCTTGACTGTAAGCCAGGTCTTAGACCAACTAAAGATTGTTTTTACCTTGTTTACTCTGTCTCCTGAGTCTCAACTAGAGCCTTACTTTCTGAGCCAGAGAAGAGATACAGGTCATCTGCCACTGGTTGCTTGGTGTCAGTCAGTATTGTGGCATCCGCTATCTACAGCTTTTCAGAGTCCTCGGGAAACAGGAACAACCTCCGAGTCGCAATCTACATGCTGAAAATTACCAAATTAGCGCCTGAAATCCTAATAGTACCAACATTAACAAACCAGCAACTGTTGCTTTTCTTTTGCATTTTAATGCCAGGGATCACCTCCCAGAGTACATTTATTCCACCAAAACAAGTTCCACCTCAACACTATTTTGCAACAGCACCATTCCTGTATCCTGCTGAACACTGCCTAAGACATTTGTGATTGGTTTAAAGAGATGCAAACAACGCAGGGCCTTTTTTCCCCATTTCTGGACTTCTGGATCTTTCTCAAGCGCTGAGTGCTGCAGAGATACGTCTAGCTATGCAAGACTACTCCCAAAACAACATGTTTGACCGTATGAGAGCACCAGCAACAGGTATGTTGGACCTTCATCATACTGGACTTTTGGCATACTGAATCTGTCTTATTTTTTCTACATATTGCAGTCTTATATTGTCATATTGCTGTTATATTGTCAATATATTGTAGATAAGGCACACGCAACTTTACACACTTCTTATTATACATATTTGTTATTATTGTTGTTTCATTATCTCTTTTATATACTGTAGCAGAATGTACATATACATATACATTTTAAATACTTCTTATTTTTATTCTTATAATTCTCTAGACTTATATATTTTCTTGTCTTGAACAGGAGCACCTGTAACAACAACAATTTCCCCACAATCAATCAATCAATCAATGGAGTATTTCTGATTCTGATATCAGAACTCCATCCTGTTGACATTTGTCATACCATACCTTCATTGTCCAGCACCTTTGTTATACTGGACTGTTGTTATAACAGACCTTGATTGTACCATACCTTCATCATGCTGAACCGTCATCACACTGCTCCTTTGTCATACTAGACTTTTGTCATACCAGATCTTTATCATTCCATACCTTCATCGTACCACACCTTTGTTGTACCACACCTTCATTGTGCTCCATCTTCATTGTACTGCACCTTTGTCATACTATACTTTTGTCGTACTGTACCGTCATTATACCAAACCTTCATCGTACTGGACTTTTTTCATAACAGACCGTCACTGTACCACACCGAACCTTCATCATACCACTTTTGTTGTGCTGGACTTTTGTCATAACTAGAGCTTCAACATGTTGGGCCTTCATCATACCAGATCTTCGTGGTAATGAATCCTGTACGTCACATGGTCTACCAGCGACAGGCTTACTAGACCTTTGGTCATTCCTGACTTTTGTTGTCCCTTGATTAATGTTTAGGTTACGCACCAAAACAACTTGGTTATGTTCAAGAAAAGATTTTGGTTTAAGTAAAAGTGTCTGGTTACATGAGTTAACTTAAGTTACATTACCTACATGATGTTGAAAATCTGGGTGTATTTGACTCATCCACTCAGCCTGACTTCTTGCCTACAAGCACTTTTGCTCTTCAAATTACATCACTTGACTTCCTCCTTTGCTCCTGTCATAATTACTACAGCCACTAGAGGTAAGTGCCTAACAATAAATATAAATATGAGTCATGCTGCTTGCTCAGATGACATCTATAGATAATTTTCTGGTGATGACAGGCTGCTCCTATAATAATCTTTACCCCACTGCAGGGAAAATTTACAGTTTTTAGTATGTAAAGCTATACTAGATTTGTTAAAATCAATATCCCAAATGATATGAAGAGCAAAACATTTCTCTTTTTTCTTAAATATCCAAATTTGGAGCATTCCACTTATGCCTCCATGTAAGCCAATAAGAGAAAACTGCTGCATACATACAAAGCTGCGCAGAGTGAATAGCACTCAGTGAATGCTGAGCATCAAGATGTTCAAACTTGAAATCCACTTGAAAATGACTACCCCAGACAATGGAGAGGAAAATAAACAAAACGCAACAAACTGCTCTGTTGCCAGAAAAGCATCTATAAATACAACCAGTATGCTATGACAGGTATGTAACATATACAGCTGAGATGCATTCAGTGGTTTCTTCACAGCCTGTTATTTTCTGTGTGCAGAAAGGGACACAGCTGTGGTCAAATCATGTCAAATATTTGTGAAAAAAAAGTTTGGGTAAACCCACCATACACTACCTGCTCAGCAGCAAACAGCAGGTAGACACAGTTAGAAACCAGCTGGTGAACACAGTGGAGCTGTTGTCAGCTAAAGACTGGGGTATTTTTAAGAGGTGTTGGAGACCAAAACAAGACTGAAAGGAGAGTGAATCTTTTAGTCCCTACAGGTTTGTCATAATAACTGTATAATGTGAAAATATCCCACTAATGTCTTTACAGTTTATGGCCCTGCCCCAGGTGGCCAAAAAATTAATTTATGCAAACACTGGATCTTAAAATTTCTGAGTCTGATCCATCTTCTAACCATTAGGGTTGGGTAGCAAAATGTAGTCCAAATATAGCACTGGTTCCCACATTACTAATACCTACCAGACCAAATCCCAACACTGTTTACGGTGCCTCATTTTGGTCCCACATGCCTGAGCTGTCTATTGAAATAGCTGCCTTCTGTTGTGGACACTACAGACGCATCACTTAACGTGCCTAGTTAGAATTAGTTGACAGCAGCACTCACTGTGCATGGCTCTGCCACTCAGTAATTCTGGTTAAAATATCAAGCTAAACAGTCAAGAGTGTGTTTGTTTTTCACTTTAAACAATTCCAGCACCAGCTGGAATGTCCAACAAATAATTGTGAAGAAGCTGGTGACACATGGTAAAAGTCTTTTCCCCCAGGATGGCAAAGTCATGGCTTACCCTGTGGGTTAACTGGTCATAGAGGTACACTTTGTTACCACAAGTGCAGCGTGAGTCGCCAGATACACGCTGCGGGTATAAGCCCTGCCACTGGCCGCTTGCTTCAAGCAGCATGGCATCACATTTCAAAATCCCTGGGAAACAAGAATAACCTCTGAGATGCAACCTACATGCTGAAAATTTAGCACCTATGGTACGCTAATGGTACTAACATAAACAAGCTAACAGATGATAGCCTTTCTTTTGCAGTGATGTAGTCATTTCAGTGCCAGAACTCACCTCCTGACGTGCAAATGTTCCACCAAAGTTTTTCCTTGACACTATTTTGCAGCATCATCATCACTACATCCTGGGCTTAGCTCCACCCATGACATTTGTGACTGGTTTAAAGAAATACAAACAACAGTTAATTTCCCCAAGAACAGAATGTGTATGCATGGAGCCTATCTCGTTTGGTTGAACAGGCTGCCTGTTTGAAAAACAGACATTTCAACATGAATTATTCACATAAATCAAGCTGGCCTACCCTCAAATAAAGAACCTCATGAACAGCATAGAGTAATGTAGGGAGTGGAACATGTCCTCACTCTTCCCTACTGGATGATTCAAGACCCCTCCCCTTCACATTGCGTCCTTAAAGCCCCTTATAATGATTTTATGGCTTTATTTCAGAATAGTGACCTGCTCACTGTACATTATCCTGCTTGTGACATGGTTAAGTACCAAAAGAATACATAATTTTCCACAAAATATTAATTTTAAAATGATTTTAGTGATTTAATAAAGATTGTATCATTCCTCCGGAGCCTATGATCAGAACTGTGTCCTACCAACAGTCTGTTCTTTATAACAACACTCTGTTATACGGCAAGAATCCTGTAATTGACCAATCAGAATTGAGTATTTAATTTAAACCATGTAATAATTCATGTATAAACTACATAAATTGATACTAACAATCATCTTGAATTATCTGATGGTGTGAAGAGTCACTGCTGGAATCCTTCACATAACTACCAGCTAAGGCAGAGAAGGTCCAGCTGATGTAGAAAGACAATCCTGTCTTTCCTGTGGCACCAGGCTCAGGTCAAACTTTACTTGGTGTTCAGGACAAAAAGAAAAAGAAACTTGTCTCTCAACTTTTATCCATTCAACAGTTTTGTGTTGTGGCGTGTAATGAGAATTATCTGCTCACAGAGCTGTGGCTGTAAACTCTAATTCTTGTTATTTTCCTGTTGTTGTAGCACCCCTTAGGCCAATAAATGAAATTTCAAAATTACTGGAACACCAGTGGTGTTATAAATGTCCTCTATTTTGTCCAATTAAAATTCTATTAAGTTAATGGAAGAATCAGCACAGATAAACAAACAAATGGAGAGACGACTCGCTCCTCTTGAATTGATAGTGAGAAAAAGAACAACAAAACACTGTGACGTGTGTGCGTGTGTGTGTGTGTGTGTGTGTGTGTGTGTGTCTGGCCTTTGGAAGTAAGCTATAGCTATATTTAATTTGTATTACTCAGCAATAGAAGGATGCCATCACACTATATGAAGGAGCAATCATCACCATTTTTTAGCCTCAGATATCTAACTTGCCTTACAATTTAAAGGGACAGTTCACTCCAAAATTAAAAATACCTATTTTTCCCCTGGCAGAGTTTTGGGGATATCAGCCATAGAGATGTCTGCTTTCTCTCTGGTATAATGGAACTATATGGCACTCAGCTTGTGGTGCTAAAATCACCTAAAAATATGTTTGCTTTATTCAAAACCAGCATCTGTTTCCTTAAATCATGACCCAGTTACTCAAGATAATCCACAGATCTGATTGTGATTGTTATGTAGGAGCTATTTTCATCTTTCTAGTAGATTCTAAAGTAGTTACAGGATTCTACTGCAGAAAGAAAGTAGTTCCTAGATGAAAGTGTTCACAACAAGGTCTGTGCATTATCTTGAATGACTAGGCAATGATTTTTTAGAAAGACATTTGATTAGATTTTTTCTTTTATTGTTTTGTTTTGGGGGGGGGGGGGGGGGGGGGTTCTTGGTGCTCTGAGTACCACAAATGCCATTTAGTGCCATTTTATCAAATTATTTTAGGGAGAGGACAGACATCTACATCTGCATATCACACCAAATGGATTAAATGGATAAATATCATTACAGGCGAGGGTAAAAATATGTATTTTTTATTTTGGGGTGAACTGTCCCTTCAAGAACTATTAATGAATTAATATAAGGGGAGAAACGGGAAAATATCTTGGTGTTTCAGCTGACCATATGCTAAACTAAGCTGACAAAAGAAAAGATGTTAAAGAAAGAGAGATGACTGAAACTGCACCAGACCTGATAGTCGTTTGGCCTCAATTCCTTCACCCTATTAATGAGGAGGAAACAGTGGCTGAGTTTTAGCTTTGACCGAAGGTGGTTAATGAGAACAAAAGTCAGGATTTTGACAAGATAGGCGGCATTATAACAGCTTAATACCACAGTCTCTTCCAGCCATCTTAATGAGGGCTGCTGTTATCATTTGTGCCTTTGTGTTGTCTTTTTAAGCCTTAAAGTGGAAGCGTGACCATCAGAATGTCTGACTGATGTCCACATATGGTGAATTTAAAGACAAATTAACTCAGTGTTTCAGTCTAAAAGGTTTCATCTTAAGGTGGACCATGTATTATACATTTGCTGAACAGTGGCCACTGTAGGCACACAGGGTGATCACAGCTGAACAAATTACAGTGCAGTGGGTTTATCTGAGCTTTTTCACTGGTAACAACTGCCTTCTGCTGCTGAAAGTAAAGTTGATGAGCACAGTGAGACTGAGAAAAAAAGAAGAGCTGAAAGGTGCTAAAAACTTTGTAGAGCTGAGGGGAGCTGCAGAATCAGGTCTCCCTCTGACATTAGTCTCATACCAATGAGCCTGCAGGCTCATCTGTGGAGAAACTAGCTAGCTAATAGCTAATGGCTGGGATCTGCATCTGGTTTAGCACTTAAGACAAAAATGATGAATAAGATGAAACAGGCAAGAGGGATACTTGATCACAGAAAAAAAGATGAGGTTCAGTTAGCTTTGCACAGAAACAGCCAATCAAAATGTCCTTCGGAAGCAGTGGCGGCTTGTCAACAGACGGCGCTAGGGCACTGCCCCACCTCTCCCCACATCCTAGAACTTCAGTGAAGAAGACTTAATTGCTGTGTAAATATATACTGTATATTTCTTTAAATGAACATGGATAATATTGTGTAGTTAGTGATTAAAATGTATAATCTGCGATAAAATGTTTGACTTTGTTTAAAATTTTGGATAGGTCACATGTTTTCAACTCATGGTGCAATTTTCTGGCCCATTGACTCTCACTATAGATTGCATATGTGCAGGTCCATCCTCTCAATACACATAGGATGTTGTTGGGGCACAAATTACCTGCGTCCAGCATGATATACACACTGTCAACGTGGCAGTGGAGAGTGATTGGTTAGACTGACATCTGATAATTAATACAGCAGAGCGAGATGTGTTGATAGTTGGAAGGGACTCCTGCATCAGCTGCTACAATGGACACATGAAATCTGTAAAGTCACAATAAATGGAGTTTTGAGTGGAGGACATTACAAGTGAAGAGTTGGACCTGATCAGTACCAACAACAATCAGAGGAAGATGATAAACTCTCTGTGGAGAACATAGTGACAGTGGAACTCTGGGACCAGGTGATCTTCATAGAGCTGAGCAGCTGGTCTTCACAGCCTAAAATGGATTTAATTCGAAATTCTGTGCAGTCCTTGAGTAAATGTACTTTCATTCCCCTGCTGGAGATGACAGAAGCTGAATGTGTGCTGTTGCTCTTTTACAAACGTTTAAATAGTTGCTGTTTGTGAAGAGTGTGTGACGCTTTAAAGTAATACTTTCTATAAACCTTTTAAAGACATTTAACCGCAGAGTCTCTGAGACATTTACATCTCTCAGGGAGAAATTATGGACAGAAAGTACATTTTAAGCCACAACATGGCAATTTTCAAATTTCAAATGTAATACCATATTTTTATCTATTTATTCTTAAATGCTGTTATTTTCTAGTAGGTTTTAGTGTGCTCATAATTCCCCCCCCCCCCCCCAGTCTTTTAGCATAACAAATTGTAGCATAAAAGATAATAATTATAAAGGATTTCCACTAATTGAAGTATCTTAACTTACCTTAATTAAGCAAGTTCATTAGGCTATAAAAATGTTCATTCAGCTCAGCAAATACAATTAAAGGCATTTTTGTGTACACTGGTGTGATATGTTAACATTTTCACTGTAGCTCCCCCTGGAGAAAAAATCACCAGCTGCCAGTGTTGAGAAGGCTACTTCATACTTTTACACTCTTGAGTATATTTCAGAGCCTGTACTTTTTCACTTTTAAAGAAGTTAAATCAGTACTTCTACTTTTCTGTTTTTTAAGACAAACATCTGTACTTCTACATTAGTACAGAATATGTGTACTTTTGCCACCTCTCTATACTGTGTACATATCACTCCAGCTGGCTGGTCAGCAGAAAGTTTTATATTTGCAGATATGCATGTTATATATTGAATAAGTCTGGCCGCTCCTGGCACACTATGCCAGCTCCAGTTTGGGCCATAAGCCACATCCTCTTGGGTGCAGTCATATTTTGCAGCCATATGTTCTCATCTGTTTCACCTCCCAAGTATCGAGCATAAAGCAGCAGATAAGGCCCAACAATTCTCAGCGCCGGGTTAAAGGGGGAAAGGGAGCAGTGAGCAGAGGGCAGCGACCAGTAAATTGTGATGTTGCTTTTGTTTCCCATGGCTTGAGGTGCATGAATAAAAACCTGACAAAAGTAACAATAAATCAACCATAATGGTAGTTTTACAGAGGAGTGTGTATGTGTGTGTTATACTTTTAAGACCGTACCTGCAGGGCAGTGCAGAGGGAGCTAACAGCCACTGTGCATGTCTTCACACTGCAGTAAAATTTGGCATCTTGCAACAATACAAACAGCCCTTTGTCAAGTGGAGGCAGAAAGCTCAGATTAGGTCCATGCCTTTGATCTCCTGATGTATGGGCCTGACTCCCTGAGAGGGATGGAGAAGAAGAAGCAGTGCAGGAGGGAGGGGAGGGAAGCCTGTAGAGACGAGGAGGAGGAAGAGAAGGAGGGCGACGACTTGCTGAAGGCAGGTAGCATCTCCATCCCAAAAACTGTTCTCCACATTCTGGAGCACCTTCAGGGAGTGTTGTTGTCGAGGAAGGGGAGTGAGGGTGCTCCTCCTCCTCAGAGTGCGCTAAAGTTGTTTCCCTGCTTTGTCTTCCAGTATGTCCCCTCTCTCTTCTCTTTTTACATCCTGCCTTGCTGCCCGATGTCAATCTGCCTCTTTAACCTCTCCTCTTGTGCTCTCAGTCATAGCAGGAGTGATCTCTTGTTTTGTTTGTAACAGCAAACACATTTGAAGAAACAACCTGTTCTCGTCCCAGGTCATCAGATACCACCTTACTTGTCATGTCCCCACAATGACAAAAAGCTTTTTTAAAATGTAGAGTAAGGTGGATTTCAGCACCAAAACTACTTGATTAGGTTCAGAAATAATAATAGTGAGTTGAATTAAGTCATGCAGCTTGACTTTGGGTTTCACACAGGTCACAAACCCCAGTGTGCTGAGTGAAAACCCTGTGTTTGTTTGACCCATCCATCCACAGCCTTTGTTAGTCTTTGTACTACATCACCTGAACCAGATGGGTTTACAATAAAGTGGCCTGATTCCTGAAATAGAAGCTGGGGACATTTCCAGTTTGGCGGTTAACATATCATTAATATGTCCAATGTAGTTAGAAATTTGGTATTACTATGATCTCAAAAACTAACCTGACACACCAGATGGTTTGTTACACAGAACCATCTGGGAAGTCGTCCTTAGAAACTGTTTGGAAAAGGACAGGCACTTTCCAAAACACCGTTGTTGTGATTGAATGAACCATCTGTCTATCACAGCCAATTAGATCAAATTCTTCTTCTATTCTAGCTGCCCAAATTCAGATCTAAATGGCAGACAGACCATGAGCTGATCAGTCCTGTCAGGAGAATGAGTTCAAGACAAACTGTACAGTTTAGAGTATAAAGCATTTTCTGCTGCCTGTGGTGGACTGTCTGACTGTCCAAGTGCGAGGGCAGAGGTCCAGTTATTTTGACAGACCAAACATTTTGCATGTCAATGATCTGATGTTTGAGTCCTTAACATAACTAATGCAGCTCTGCTTTACTCTTATTTCCTTTATATTCATGTTGAAAGTAGCAGATGACTTTGAAATTGATGCATAAAGGGCACAAGTTGGTGCATAAAAAAAGAATCACCAGCATGCAGGAAATAAAATATCTGACACTCAAAATCTCAGGAGGGAGGATCCCCAGATTTGATTTGTGTCCCCACGCCCGGGGTCACTGGCAAGGTGTCCCTTTATTTAAAACATTGAAGGTGGCAACCTAATGTGTGACATAATCTGTGGTCGAGTCTGAAAAAAATGTTATTGCTGCAGCAAAGAATGTAAGAATCAGAAGCAAGTGCAGCTGGTTTTTTTTTTTTTTACCTGATCTCTGAGACATGACAGAACACAAATAAAGTTGTTCATTACCGAGGTCACATTGATGCACCGAGATTTAATAAATAATAAGAATGAGAGTGTCTGTCAGCATGTGCTGAAGGCCAGTAGAGGCTCTATTGATTGCAAATATTGGTTATATAAGTTCATTTTCTTGGCTGAAAAGAGTGGACAGACAGAAAGTAAGCCAGAGAGAAGGGAGGCTAAAGGAGAGAAAAAGGGAGACAGAAGATGAGACTTAGAATTAAATTAAGAAAGACAGGTCAGGTGTGTGTGGGGGTTTGTGTGTGTAAAAGAAAAGGAGAGAAGGAGAGTTTTTATTTCCTTTGCAGGAGCTTCAAGATGTTAAAAAGGTTCACATAGATAATAAATGCAATGTTGCTTCAGTTAAAGGTAATAATAATGTGTCTATGCATACCTTAAATAGGAATTTACCTGCATGGTAATGTGGCGATTTAAATAATTTTTAAATCTTATACAAGATGGGCCTTTAAAACTAATTTTGAATTTATTTCTGACTGAAAAAATTGACATTCATTAACATCTGATTTTAAATTAAGAAGAAGGAGAGGAGGACTCAGAAGAGGACCCCAGAGGCCATAGGACAAGTCCCTACAGGAGGCGGGAGCAGGCAGGCTCACTGCTGCTTCTCATGGATGGACACTCGTCCCACCTGGATTCAGAGGTGGTCCTGGTGCCACAGAGGGAGGGGGTCAGCTCTCTGTGCCTGCTCCCACACGCGTCTCATTCTGCAGCCAATGAGGAGAGAGTGTCTGTGGACACATGCCTAGAGAAAAGGCGTTGCATTCAGTGTCTTTTTTCTGAGCACTCTGGCTTTCTTGTGTGGCTGCTCCAAGCACTTTGAGTTGAAAATCTTGGCGCTGGTGTTGTCTTACCTTGCAAGGCAGCTGGATTAATGAGATCACATGAGAATCCATCTAGCCAGGTATCAAGATATCCGTTTGTGTCCGCACATGGTGCTGCCAATCAGCATCCTAGGAGGGATTACTGGTAGCTACAGGCATAGTTCAAGTGTCCATGGAGGCTTTGATCTGAGTGGCTGAAGTTAGCCTGTTGATAGGCAGATGGTTTGTCTAAATCACCTGCCAAGTATATATTTTTTAAAGTGCCTGCCCTTCTCCTAACACTTTCTAAGGGATTTCCCCAATGGTTCCATGTAACAAACAGGTTAGGTGTTGTCACTGTCTCTTTATTTCAAGCCACCAATCATATATTAGATGGGGACTTGTAGGCCTGGGTGATACAGCTTCACAATCTTTAAGTTTCGTATCAGTAGATATCAATAATTATCAATCATGCAGCTCATTACTGATGACATGTTGTGTGCTGGGTTGAAGCAATTGAGGATATATTATAAGTTTGTTGTGTTACTTGTTTTGGTCGGGAAACTATTCCTGCAGTTTACACACAACACTGTCCTGGTAGTTGTTGATCCACCCATCCATCCCTTTTCTTGCACTTATCAGTGGTTGTGTCGCAGTGGTAGCAGGCTGAACATGACATCCTTCTCCACTACAATGCTTTACAGCTCCTCAATCTCACCTTCTCCTTTTGACATGAAGGAGCAGCAATTCTATTCCAAACTCCCCTCCGGACGTCTGAGGCCCGACATTTGTTGTCTGATTTATAAAACCAACAACCTGGCTGAGCTGTCGTTTTTTATCTGCACTTATTTTGTCGCTGTTTCTGTTATCTAGGAGCAAGGGATATGATAAGCTGTTTATGAGCCAAGGAGGGGGCAAAGGTGGGGTTTCTCTGTTAAATGTTCACATGGCACTGGAAACTGTCCATTATCAAGGGATATGACAGGCTACTTATTTGTGTCATGCTTTCATGGTGGTTTGCATTTAATGCATTTAAATTGAACTGTTGAACATTTTATCGAACCACTTTCTTCTTGCTATTGACGATGGTTCTATTGCCAATAGATATCGCTATTGTTTTATTGCCCAGGCTCAGGGACTTGTCACCCTGGTAACCAAGAAAATGAACAACACAGAGACAGACATGCAGAGGACTACAAAGACAAGGATTAAAAGAGACAACACAACAGGGAAACACAAGGAAAATAACTGATGGCACAGCCATGGCCATGATACCCTAAAGGCTGAGTTCAGATTCATCGAAGTCGCACAACACAAACAACACAAACAACCAGCAACTTCTGTGAAGAGCTTTTTACTGAAAATAGCAGCCATGTTGACAGTTAATCAAATAATCTTGACCATTACATCAGCCGTTTAAGGTCCAAAAGTGGGAAAATCCAAACAACTAGTTTGGTATCATAAGTGTGTGTGTGTGTGAGACTTTCTCATATGAGTCACTCTGGGTGAACTATTATACACAACAGTGATAAATGGAAAAAATGAAAGTATGAGTAAAGTATTAGATGTTTACATTACATGTCCTGACAACATTATGAGCAGATTTACTCACCTCTGCCTCAATTTGGGTGGGATTAATATTATTTGGAAAAAATAAGTAGATAAACAAAATTAATCATGTCCTATGCTGCTTTCAGGTGACCTTGAAAAAAAACAATAAACTGTACAGTTTAGATGACATGCTATACAATATAATGCTTAATATCTTTGTCTTGACCAAGATAATTTCTCTTTTTTTTTTTACATTCAAACACTGTAGATGTCCTTCATAAGATCCATGAGATCCAATTCAAAAATTGTTGTCAATTTACATTTAATCATATAGTACGGCAGCTGTACAAAGTGATTATACAATAACCCTAGGACATCACCATTGGCACAATACAATTTTGGTCAACAACTGAATTAATTTGAATGAAATCAATTTTTGAATCTCTAAAATGCTTTGCATGGCATTGTGGGATTGTTGGCAGAAAGTAGTGAACATACCCTGGACACTTGGATTTGTTTTTCACTTCAAGAGTAAATAGGAAGTGATTTCAGACACAGCCAATGTGTTCTGGTGTAAGGAAAAAAAAAAAAAACTTCTCTGACTGTGCTGTTACCAACGTTGTGTCTCCAGCAGTGGAAAATATCCTCTCAGCTGCAAAGCTAGCTCCAGGGAACCCCATCATTATCCACAGCGCAGTATGGATGCCCGGCCGAAATGGAACACTGTGGATAAAGATATTCAGATTTGGCTGGAAGTTTTGTAAAGTGCTGCAGTTTGTGTTAGATTGGCTGGCTTGTTTGCTGGTGCTGGAGTTGGCTGCTTCACTTTGCTAATGTTCTGGGTGAGGGTGTGCATTGTTTTCACAAAATGCTGTATCTTCATCTTGCAGAGCAAAATATATTTTAAAGGAAAAAAAACATTTTGAAGTCTCCGTTGGTTATTTTGTAAACTTACAACAACAAAAATCCAGGAAGATATGAAATCTATGACAGTGATTCCCAAAGTGTGGGCTGTGGCCCAGTGGTGGTCCGTGAAGGCCCTGCAGGTGGGCCTTGAGAGGTCATGAAAAATAACATTTTTAAGTTTAATATTACCATAGAATATCCATGGTTACTTCTTTAAAAAGTCATCAGAACTAATGGGAATTTTTTCTAAAGTCATGTGTTATTCTTCATTTGTTTGACCTGGTTTAACAGGTGTTACACCATATTTAATGACATGTCACATCAACACTGGAATGTATATTAAATTTCATCAGTGGTACAATTAACCTCATGTGTTGATCAGAGTTATGATTAAAGGTCTGGGTGGACCTCAGAAGATTTTCAGATTTCGCATTGGGTTGTGGGATTCTCAAATTTGGGAACTGCTGATCTATTACCACAGACCTTACCACAATGTCTTATGGTTGCACTCGTACAAATCACATAGACCTATCGAAGGTGGGAACAAGTCATTGTTTTGCAAGTCACAACTAATATGAAGTCTTTGCACTCACGACCCAAGTCAAGACTGACAAACCCCACTTCAAATCCTTTTAGCTAAGCATTAGCTTGCTAACTTATTAGCCTTGATTCATCATTCTTTTTAACAATCAAATGAAGTAGGAAGTTGTTGTGTCTCTTGTCCCACACATTTTGCATACTGCAGTTAGTTTTCATGTTGACCACCTTGTAGTTTTTGTACAGAACGAAATGATTTTTGGAATCATTTTTTCCAACTGGAGCTCAGTAATGCAACATAAGTTCATCATGGTGCTCTCCTGCAACTTGATTGGATGCTGTCAGATTGGTTCAACCAAAGAGGATCTGCAGAATTAAGTGTCCATGCTGAGAATGAATAGCATTAATATTAGTTGATTCAGGAAATAAACTGATTCCTGGATTCACACTTTAAAATAACAGGCCTATTTTTGGGTCATGGGTGTTAAAGTCTTTCAAAGTTTATCAAGTTGAGTTTTAAGTCAACAAATTTGTTAAGCAAGTCTGACTTGAGTCCAACTCAAGTGACTTGAGCCCACGCCTCTGTTAAAGACCTCCAGCTGCCAACACAACAGAACAGTACAAAAAAAGAGTGCAGCCTTTACCTGAGCTGTGGTGAGCTTGATGAGCTTGACTCGCTGTTCGGCAGTCACTCCTCTTTGTACCCAAAGAACTCAACGATGGTTTCAGGTCACTGAAAAAGACAGAGACAGAAAATGTACCAAAATACTTCAGGATGTTCATATTGGTTTTCATTCAGTGTTCATCACAATCTCAACATATAGCTGCTCGCTATCGGCAACATCACACCACTGTCATGGATTCTTACCTCTTCTCTTTCTGGCATGTTCCCTCTGGCTAACTCATATACAATAATACAATCAAAGTGACATATAACTACCTGTAACCGTGACAGATAAAAAAACAAGATATACGTCTCAATTAGAAGTGCCGGTAGCCATACTTTGTTACCTGGCTAGCTGTTCCCCCTTGTTCCCAGTCTTTGTGCTTAGCTAAGCTAACTGGCTGCTGGCTAACAGTCTTTGATGTCGTTCATCAAAGAAAGACATCAAAGACTGTTGTTCTTTGATGGTTCATGTATTGTACAGACATGAAAGAGGTAACTCTCAGCAAGAAAACTTCCCAAAATGTTAAAAATATCCCTCTACGGTTTTAATCTGAAATGAGCCTAAACACTTGCCTTTTACTGAAGATGAACTGCACAGTTCTATCTTTTCTGCTCTGTCAACTAAATGTTATTAAGATATTGTGACAAATTTTTGTGTATCAGAACAAGACAACAATCAAAAGGACTTGAATTTATTATTTTCTCCCCACAACATGCATGAGACACATAGAGTATAGGTGAAAGATTTCTTATTTTGAACAGATTGATTGCTCTACAAGAAAAGTATAGCAGGCATTCTTAAGAACTGGGAGTTTTGAGGGGGTTTTGATTTTTGCTCTTCAGGTATGCTGGAAAATATATTTTAAAAGATCATACTCCTGGATATTAAACCTTGTAACGGACCAACCTCCTAGTGATCAAATTCTTTATTAAATCTAGATGTCAACTCAGTCAGATGGAGAGAGTTGAGATGTGCAGATCTGATGTCTTACAGAGTTGACAAAATGTTCAGTCTTTTCATGTCAAACATAGTTCAAAGGGGAGCTAAGGGAAGCTTGGCTCCCCTGAAATGACTGAAAGTCTACTTTGGTACATTTGAGAGGAGCTCTAAAACATGATGTTCCTGAAATAAATTAGTGATAGTAAAAATAACATAACATTATAATTTCTGAACATTTATCTTCACTAATTAACACAGTGGTGTGTGTGTGCTGTGTGTTGTGTGAGCCACCGGGGCAGTAGGACTGTCCATGGTTCTGAAATGCAGCAGAGGAGATTGATAGACAGACAGACAACATGTAACTTACTTCAGTTCCTGCTTGATTTTTGTGGTTGTGAATAAAACTTTTGGTCCAAAACCTATTCTAAACCAAAATCCTCAGACAGAAGGTAAATGACAGGGTAGTAAAGGGACAGTCAATGAGATGAGTATGAGTATGAGAGAGAGAGAGAGAGAGAGAGAGAGAGAGAGAGAGAGAGAGAGAGAGAGAGAGAGAGAGAGAGAGAGAGATGCAAGCAGCAAAACAGCTGTTTCTACAAGCTGGTGATACTGTATGTAAAGTCCTCCAATGTAAAAACAAAACAAAATGTTACCTGTGTCCCCCTGTTGATTTGGCAATTTTGTTTTTTTGCCCTGATTAATAAATGTACTATTTGATTTTGAGATAGTGGCCATATATTTTTGTTATTTAGCCTCTATGAAATGTTACTGACAGTACTGTTGAAAGTAGTAACAGTAACCCTGAAACAGACGTCACTGTGTGCACATGCATGTGACCTGTTTTAGTAGTGGTGTACACTGGAAAATAGGGTTCCCCTGAAAACCACTGATCTCACAACACAGTCGCAGTGTGCAGCCATTTTATTTTTTACATTGCTCAGAGTTCTCTTGATGCTTATCAAAATTTGTCGGAAAATAGAAAGTTTACCAGTGTTTGAGCAGTATTTAAACCTTTTTTATATCACGAAGTGGGACAAGGGTCCTTAGGTCCATAGCTAGGTCCACAGCTAACCCTTTTTACGCTTGATTAAATCATGTTTTTGTACAACTCTGACAGAGTTGACTGATATGTGAGCCGACAATTTAATTAAAAACTCAATTTTAAAACAAAAATGATCAGAATAATAAATTTTTATCTATGTTATCAGTAGGTATTGTCAGTTTTACATTTCCTTACACCTTCTACTTCATCATTAAACTTTCATCAGACTTGTTTTTTGTTTCTTTTTCTTTTTTTGGCAGGACATAATTTGTCCCAATTCTCAAGAATGGGTGCATGCCATTTTGATATATTTCTCTGTAAAAACATTGAAATTCTCCACAGAAAAATGCTATGCCATATAAATTAACCTAATCCCAAATGAGTCTGAGAATGGTTTCACCAAGGTTGCCAAAGCCCTAAGGACAGCCTCCGCTCTCTGAGCCGAGGCCTTTTGAGTGGACACTGCAAGAAGTACTTCTACAAAATCCTGTCTGTCTGTAGGCTCAGACGTGTCCAAGAGAGGACTGTCCAAGACAAATTAATGTCTGAATCTATAAGTGCATTAAAGTTCATGTATGTACTCCAACCAGACAGGTAGGGTTCTTTAGGTTAATGGCAGAGATCCAACTTCATATTTGCATGTCTCTGCCACTCTGTTATTTAGTGTGAACTCTGGTGTGCTCCACTAATCTTTAATGGCCTAACAGTCTCTGTAATAGCAACAGAGTGGGGACGGCCAGGTGGGACGGCAGCAGCTGCCTGTTTATACAGGGCACAGTATAATGAGGCCCACGCAGGCAAGCACAGAAACTGTACACCTCGACAACAGCTTGGCGACAGATGTTGAGCAAGCTCTCTGAGGGTAGCCTCGGCCCGCTGGAGTGCGGGGATAAAAAGGATGTATGAATGATGGAGACCGAGGTAAGACTGGGCAAAAAAAGCCAGACTGTCTTTGATGGCTGGTTGGGACAGGTGAAGGTGATGGAAACAAAGGTGGAGACAAAGTTTGTTCAAGTTAAAGTTCTTGAAAGTCTTTTTCAAATGCTGCTTAACTTCAGTTGTGTACACACATTATAGACAGCTTTCTGAAATGATCTGATCTGATTGGACATTTCACCAGTATGTTACCTCTTTGGCACAGAACTAGACAGGATGCTAGACCCCATGTCTGCAAAGATGATTGGCATAATACCACATATAGCCAAGGAGTGCATTTTGTGCATTACAACTGCAACAACGCACTTTAAAAAAAATAAGGAGCAATCTTCTGGAGAACATGGGAACCTCATATGGACCTCTGAAAACCTGCATAGCCTGCTTTGATGTGGTCTGACTCTTTGAAAAAATGTGCATTCTCCACTGAACACATTGAAATTATCGGTTTCATCATTATTATTGTTTATTTCATTTTTAAAATTTGTTTATTTATTTTATTTGTATTGTTTGTTTTTGTCCCCTCCATTAGTCATTATTACCATCATTTGATCCTGTCTTTACTGTCTGTATCCTCATTCAGGAGTGTTTGTTAAATGCTGAAAGTAAATACGTAACTGAAACAAAAGAAAGCTCTCTGTATTTAAAAAAGTCTGAATCCACATGTCATGATGTACTTAACGGTACACAGTGCACCTCTATCTACAACACTGCCTCCACTTTTGTTTCTTTCTCAACAAAAAACATTATTAGCCTGCTTCGGTGTCGCCATGTTTGCTGTTGTCAGAAACTTTTGACTCTTCTTCATCAGGGCAACTTTTGATTCTGTTTCAGGACAACTTTTGACTCTTCTTCTTTTTCAGGGGAACTTTTGACTCTTGTTCAGGGTTGACTCTGATCGTGGTAATATGTGGGCAGTGAGGGTTATATCGCTATATTGTTTAAAATGTACATGTTTATTTTCATAAGTAAATGGATCACAAATGATCCATTAAACTTCCTCCTGCTAGAGGCTCACTTAATATCACACACCAGTTGCTGTAACTCCTTACTGACAGGCCTCCTTGCATGTACATTCTGCAGATGATCCAAAGTGCGGCGGTACGTTTGGTTTTCAACCAGACAAAAGCATGTGTCACCCAGCTGTTCAGATCACTCCGCTGGCTTTGAGTTGCTGCCCACATCAAATTCAAATCTCTGACAACTAAACAAGCTCCATTCAGCTTCATTCAGGTCTATGCTCCCTCCCACTTACTACGCTCCCAATGAAAGGCACCTGACTCAGCAACCGCAGCATGGCCCAAGGTCACTAGCTAGACTCTTTCCTTTTGTAGTTCCCTGCTTTTGAAAGAAGTTAGCAAACTCTGTTTGATCTGCAGAATCCCTCTCAGTATTATCTTTGTATTGTCTTAGAGTATACAACCAATCAAACTGCCACGTTGACAAACTAGTACTTTTTTAACTTTTTCTTTTATTTTTTTTTATAGATTTTATATAGTTTTATTATTAAAAATAATTACACTTTTTTGTAGTTTTATTTTTACTTTTAAGATTTCTTTTTTCTATTTTTCAGAATTATCCTGAAAAACCATAATAACATCAGCAGCCATCATGCACTGAATTAGCATCTGAAAGGCAGCACTTGTTTAGCCTGCCATCATAGAGGAGGGTCAGATCGAAGCTGATTGGCTAAAATGCGTCTTGTAATCTTCTCCCATCCATCGCCTTTTCCTTCACACTTCCCATTTTGTCCGTTCATAATTCCCCACTTCACTTTGATCACTCAGTCATTATCATTTTCTCCCTTAATGTGAGGTCTCACTAGAGCATAGATAAAAATGACATTGTTGGTAAATTGTCTTTTTTCCCTCTCCACTTGCAGATACGGCTCTGGTTGGAGGACAATGGCTAATGTTGAGCCTAAAAGCCTGCTGTTGAGTATGAATCATCTTCTAGTGCTTTTGGTGGTGATATATGCTTCCCTGAGTGGCAGTTACTTGGAAATAGCAATATTTGTCTTTGTCTTTGAGGGTATATGTGTGTGTGTGTGTGTGTGTGCGTGGTGGTGTGTATTTTAAGGGTGTGAGATTGTGTGTGAGTGTGTCTGTTGTCTTTCTTTAGACTACTGAGTGACAGCCTTTTTCCAGACAATAGTACGCCCACACATGAGTAAGAGACAGAGGGAGAGACAGAAAAAGATGGAGTGACAGACAAAGAGATAGAAGCAAAGAGGCACACAAAGATAGTTACCATTTTCAGCATATGTCAAGTGATTTTCTTTTGTATTTACCCCCATTTTCTTCTCATTTTTTGTTGATGCCAACTCGCACTGTGCCACATACTATTAATCGACCCTTGCAGTTGGCCTGCAGAGGTTGGAGACTATATATACCACATCTCAGAGCATACTTTTGTGATGTCAAAAATATTTTCAAATGTCAATGCTTTTTAGTTTTTTTTCACCCATTACCATTTTTCCACTTAAATAAATGTATATTCTGTATGCATAGTATGCGTAAAGACCCAAAGGTTGGGCAGAAATGGCGTTAGAGTTGCTGGTATGTTGAATATTTCACTTGGTGAAAACATAATTGTCGCTTCAATAAAGAGTTGAATCAGGCATATTAACACATACTTGCCAACCTTGAGGCCTCAAAACAGGGAGGATTTCAACACCAAATGATTTGAGTTTCAGAGACTTTGTTTCCTGCAACCTGCTGACATTTAAAGGGATAGTTCACCCAAAAATGAAAATTCAGTCATTATCTATTCAGTCTCATGCCGATTGAAGGTCAGGTTTAGTTTTTTAGTTCACAAAACACTGCTGGGGTTTGACAGGAAAACAGTGTTGCAGAATCTCCCAAACAATGGAAGTGAATGGTGACCACTTTTCAAACATAAAAAACAACAGAATTAAAACATAAAACGCCTCCATACTGCTCGTCTGGTATAATCCAAGTCTCCTAAAGCTCCAACATGCCAAGTTGTCTAAAAAAATGTTATTTACACCATGTTTTTATCCTGAATCTTCACTGTAGATCTTTAGCTTGGAGCCACGTTCACATGCACACTGTCTGAACTGGGTGTGTGTGGTGTGACAGTGTGCAAATGGCATGTTGGGACTTTAGGAGACTTGGATTATACCAGATGAGCAGGTATTTTATGTTTTTTTTTCCAGCTGTTTATTACATGTGAAAGCTGGTCACCATTCACTCGCATTGTTTGGGAGATTCTGCAGCACTATTGAACACTCCTGTGAAACCCCAGCAGTGTTTTGTGGACTAATAAAATAAACGCAACGCAACCCTCAATCAACATGAGGGTGAGTAGATAATGACTGAATTTTCATTTCTGGGTGAGCTCTTATTTTAAAGAATAAAAATAACAAATAATAAGTAAACTACACCAGGGCTGCAACCAATAATTATATTCAAAGTCGATTAATCTGTCAATCGTTTTCATGTTCAGTCAATGAATCAATCCTGTCACAACCTTGTCACTTGAAAAATAAGTCCAAATGTATCCATCAATCTGTCGATCATTAGCTCGTTCAGTCGATTAGTTGCTTGGTCCATAAAAGTTTTACACTGTAAAAACCAAATAAGTTGGCAGCACTGAAAAAAACTGAGGCAATCAGTTGCCACGATTTTCTTGAGTTCATAAACTCAAAAGTTTGAAGTTATCAGAACTTCAATGTTTTGAGTTTGTTACATGTAGTCTTTGATTACAGTTAAATTAGGATTATTCAGCAATTTCCGTTCATAATTTATTCAGTTCTGTTAAATTCTTCCAAAAGAGGTGTGAATGAAAATTTTAAGTATAAAAACAAATTATTTCATTTTCAGTAAACTCAATATGGTAATTTTTTTATCCAATATTTGGGTTTTCAGGACTTGTTTTGGGACCTTTCCTTTTCATTAATCTGAAAATTAAGTTTAATAGCACAAAGCAAAGAAAATTCTACTGGCAAACAACATTTTTTAAT
Source organism: Lutjanus erythropterus (assembly GCF_056507025.1). Lineage (NCBI taxonomy): Eukaryota > Metazoa > Chordata > Actinopteri > Lutjaniformes > Lutjanidae > Lutjanus > Lutjanus erythropterus. The sequence goes on along the minus strand of NC_139323.1, from coordinate 2,863,089 downwards.
TCATAGAACCTCTAAACAAAAGTTACATTTAACTAATCACTAAAAATAATTAATTTGAGCATTAGGTTTTACAGTGTGAAAATGTGAATGTCGATGTTGCTTTGTACACAATCTAAAGTATTCAGTTTACTGCCAGAGAAGAGAAAAAAATTAATAAATTAATAATTATTTTAATAAAGGATTCATAATTGATTAATCACCGCAGCTTGACACTGCAACAGCATTTTTGTTTTGAATACTTTTAATTCTCAAGAAAGAATGCACATTAATTTGTCCCTCTAGCATGAACTTGTATAAATCTCTGGCATAAACTGTTCATCACTTTTCTGTCATTTCATTTTTTGCCCCTTAAAGAAAACCGATGCATCAGATTTTACAAAATGCATGACCTTTTTCTTTCTAATATTACTCTAGATGGAAACTTTTAGAGTTGTATAGGTCTTACACACAAACAGTGTGTCAGAAACAGGTTGTGATGATGAAAATTCAGGTGAAATTGGGAGAAATCCAGGAGAATTAGGGAGGAAATAGAGTTGGCGAGTATGTATACATAATACTGTCAAAAATGTGGATATAGGTTAATGCAATTATTTTAGTAATATACCTTGTAGGAAATCCTTTGCTCCATAGTGAGCCATGAGAAGCTGGAGTGCCACTTTTCAGTATTAGTTCTAAAAGAGCAGCCCAGAACAAGTCTAGTAACCTTTTGTTCGACTTGTAGTTCCTTCTTATGTTTGTTTAACATGCAGATGACCAGGTGGCACGAAATGAATGATGAAGACTCAACCCAGTGTGTGTGACTGTACAGGGAGAGCACTTCCTCCTGACTGCAATGCTGTGGCCCTTTTTATTAACAGTATTAATGTGCTTGGTTTGTGATGGGTGACTGTCAAGGCCCAGCAGGTTTGTTTTAATTCAGTCATATACTGTATTAAACTTACTTAATACTAAACATGAATTTAATTAATGACATGATGTTGAGTGGAATCATCAGTATACATTGTTATTCCTGCATTTTTCATTGCAGACAACACATCATTAATAACAACTGAGAGCGTGAGTGGTCCCAAACGACTTCTTTGAGGTACACCACATACTAAAACACCATGACTTAAAAGACTAGAATTTTAACAGGCCATGTTCTAGAGGAAAGATAACTCTTTATTCATGTAGTCGCAGATGGACTAATAACATAACATTTAAACTTTTCAATCACATGATCACATGACGTCCAAATGTGATACTGAAATCTAACATAACCAGTCCTGCTATTTTTGTGTAAACCTGTGTGCATACATGTTGATTTTTGGTAATCAAGCTTTTGTTGATAAAATAGACTTGGATCTGAACATAATCCTTGCTAAGTGCAAGGCTACTTTTAGGCACACTGAAAGGTAACCTGTAATCCTTTAGTAAAAGAGAAATACAGTTGTGCTCATAAGTTTACATACCCTGGCAGAATTTATGATTTCTTGGCCATTTTTCAGAGAATATGAATGATAAGAGAAAAAACTTTTCTTTCACTCATGGTTAGTGGTTGGGTGAAGCCATTTATTATCAAACAACTGTGTTTACTCTTTTTAAATCATAATGACAACAGAAACTACCCAAATGACCCTAATCAAAAGTTTACATACCCCAGTTCTTAATACCGTGTTTTGCCCCCTTTAACATCAATGACAGCTTGAAGTCTTTTGTGATAGTTGTGGATGAGGCTCTTTATTTTCTCAGATGGTAAAGCTGCCCATTCTTCTTGGCAAAAAGCCTCCAGTTCCTGTAAATTCTTGGGTTGTCTTGCAATAACTGCACGTTTGAGATCTCCCCAGAGTGGCTCAATGATATTGAGGTCAGGAGACTGAGATGGCCACTCCAGAACCTTCACTTTATTCTGCTGGAGCCAATGATAGGTCGACTTGGCCTTGTGTTTTGGATCGTTGTCATGTTAGAACGTCCAAGTACGTCCCATGAGCAGCTTCCAGGCTTCCAGGTATTTTCTGATAACAGGCTGCATTTATCTTGCCATCAATTTTGAGTTTTGGTTTCCTGTGCCTTGGTAGCTCACACATCCACAAAACATCAGCGATCCACCTCCGTGTTTCACAGTAGGAATGGTGTACCTTTCATCATAGGCTTGTTGACTCCTCTCCAAATGTAATGTTTATTTTTGTGGCCAAAAAGTTCAAATTTGGTCTCATCACTCCAAATGACTTTGTTCCAGAAGTGGCTCGTCTCTGTGCTGTTTGGCGTATTATAAGCGGGATGCTTTGTGGCATTTGTGTAGTAAAGGCTTTCTTCTGGCGACTCGACCATGCAGCCCATTTTTCTTCAAGTGCCTCCTTATTCTGCATCTTGAAACAGTCACACCACTTTTTCTGAATTCACCTTTTCCCGGCAATCCTTTGACAATTCTTTTGCTTTCACCATGACTCAGAATCCAGAAACGTCAGTGAAGCACTGGATGAAAGATGCAAGGGTCTGTCAGGAGCCCAGAAACTCACTGACCTTTTATACACACACACTGACTACAAACAGATCACAGGTGAGGATGGTTACCTTTAGTAGCCATTCAAACCTGTTTGTGTCAACTTGTGTGCATGTTATCAGGCCAAAAATCTCCAGGGTATGTAAACTTTTGATCAGGGTCATTTGGGTAGTTTCTGTTGCAATTATGATTTAAAAAGAGTAAACACAGTTGTCTGACAATAAATGGCTCCACCCAACCATTAATCATTAGTGAAAAAAAAGTTTTTGTGTTATCATTCATATTCTCTGAAAAATGCCCAAACAATCATAAATTCTGCCAGGGTATGTAAACTTATGAGCACAACTGTATACATAACATATGAAATATGCAGGCTTTGGGTGTAATAGATTACATGTGATGGGATTACATAACCAAAAGGTAACAGTACAGTTACAGATAAATAAGACATAATAAGATTACAGATACATTTAGTAAAAATAGAGATTGTTGGTAGGATAACTTTTTAAAAATCTAGTGAAAAAATGCTTCACTGGGTGAAAATTTCACCATGTTTCATCTTGAAATCAATCAGTCAATCAATCAGTCAATCAATTGAGCATTAAAAGGAAGGAACAGTTGGACAAATTAATCAACCTAACAAAAAACAAAAAACACTTAGAGCTGCGATGATTAATCTATTATTAATCATCTATTAAAGGAATCTGCTGTGATAATTGATTAAGAAGTTTAGTAATTTTTCTGATTTCAGCTTCTTAAATGTGAATATTTTCTGGTTTCTTTACTCTCCTCTGACCTTAAACTGAATATTTTTGAGTTGTGGACAAAACAAGATATTTGAGGACGTCATCTTGAGCTGTAAAACAGCTCTAAAACACTATATTAGACTCAACAATTTTACTATATTTTATACTGAGGTAATCTAAAAGTAACAGACAGTATCAAGTTACATTATTTTAATATTGTGATACTTGGATTATGTTACATTTTTTAACAGATAATTAATAACCGTATCTGAGTACATTTTCAAAGTAACTCTCCCAGCCCTGGTAAAATGTTACATGAGCTATTTTGTCATTATTTACGTGTGTTTTTATTAGAGGCAATTAGATTGTATCTAATTGCATCAACTCTCTCTTTTTAAATTCGATGTGTCATAATTCACAGAAACTATATTTGGATGGAAGCAGTTTGTGACAGTGTGTTAGTGCGCATGTATGAAGGTGTCTGCGTGCATATGTGTGTGAGCGTGACTGAGTGAAATCTGTATTTAGCAGCACAAACCACAGGAAGCCCGCCTGCCATCATACAGGGCAGGAACAGAGAGACCAGAAATGAAGGAGAGAGTAAGAAAGTGTGGAGGCGGGAGGGAGAGAGCAGACGACGACGAGTCAAAGAAGTTGAACTCACAGCACAATGGAGAGGAAGGGAGGAATAGAGGGAGTGAGGGAGAGGTAGTGGCAGAGAAGTGGATGATGGGAGTAGGCGGAAGCACTCACGCAGCTCTTTGTCAGAGCTCGGCCGTTGTTTTCTCTGTTGCATATAAATAGCTGTTTATATTTGTTTCATAGATTCTGCTTGCCTCTTGTTGTTAGCCGTAGGGTAGGTGGGTAGCCTCAGCTGTGTGTGTGTGTGTGTGTGTGTGTGTGTGTGTGTGTGTGTGTGTGTGTGTTTTCCTATCCTTGTGAAAACCAGTTTAATTTTCAGACCCAAGACATATTGACATATTTTACAGATTACTTCCTTTAGGGGTGGTATCAGTCCCAGTCTGAACTTGGATGAAGTTGAAGTTTACTATAAACTCAGGTAGCCAGAATGATAGGCCTGAGTCCAGCATGTGTGACCAGGGTTTGGAGGGTTGTATTCCAATACAGTTATTAATAACATGTAACTCATTACATGTCTTTGGTTTGCTTCACAGAAACATCTGAGAAGTCATCAGCGGAACCCTGCACAAGCAAAACTGATACCAGAGGTGTTCACCAGCATCATTGATGTAGATGATTTTCTCCTCCTGTTCCTCCACCAGTGATTTCGGCTCAGATTTATAGCCTCCACCTCTGAGTATGTTTTGGCCAACCGAGTAATAGCTACAGACTAGGGGGGTGATAAACGGCAACATGGGTGTGGGCAACAGAAGCTTGTATCCTGTTACATGGAACTGCAGGCGTGGCTCTGTGAGCAGGAGAACTCAGCCTTCTTGGTCAAAATACAGTCAATCCAGGATTTTGTGGGCTGTTTGTGGGAATGCTGCGGCCTAAAATGCCTGATTTCACAGCAGCTTTTCTAAAAAAAATTGAGCTGCTGATGTTTTTAGGCAGTTTTTGCAATGAAATTACAGGAGGATGTGAAAATTGCAAAAAACAAAAGTTGCTTTTTTTTTTGTATAATTCATTAAAATAAAAGACAAATTGCTCCAGTGAGAACAAAACTGCACACAGTTCTGAGTGTTCTCAGCAACCCAGAGCTGCAATATTAATTGATTATAAATCAATTATGAAATTAATTTCCAACTGTTTTGATAATCAATTTGAACAATTCTTTAAGAAAAATAGTCAATATTCTCTTCACTTTGCTTCTTGAATGTGAATATTTTCTGGTTTCTTTACTCCTCTCTGACAGTAAACTGAATAGTTTTGAATTGTGGACAAAACAAGACATTTGAGGATGTCATCTTGGTATATGAGAAACAGTGATAAACATTTTTGGCACCCTTGGGCGGGGGGGGTATTCCATAAAGAAGAAAAATGTTTTTGGAGCTAAAACTTTGCCAAAACAGCAAACACAAATATAATTTTAAAATAAAAGCACATAGAGCATTTATAAATGTTAATAACAATGACAAATGTTGTGTTCTTTTCAGGACCCATGACAGAATAAAAAAATGTAATGTTAAAAATACTGAATAATAAAGCAAAACATCAGTTGGATGGTTGAACTGCAATTGCAACATCACAACTTCCTGGAGGGACTGAATATAGCAGCACTCAGGAATTTACTGCTTCACCTGAGTACATTTACCATCAACATTGTCTGGACAGCCACATCGCCAATTTCCCCTCCAAGTGATCTTAATATTTAACTTCCCTAACACACCAGAATCAGCCTAATCTGATTCTGGGTGCTGAAACTGGCCAAAGCTGGCCCAGGTGGTGCTAACTGCCAATGATTTTCAGTACAAATTGATCCAAGTCTGCAACCCCCAAAATCAGAGCCAAATCTAGCAGCCGTGTACAGTATATGAGCCAGAGCTGGCTCTCGTTTGGTCCTCCGGTGCCAGAGCACAGCTGAGTGTTCTGGAACTACGCCACAATCAGCCTGACCCGGCTGGCTGGGGACGATCAGGGGTTCGCTGCAGAAAGGCACCAGGGGAAACAAAACCAAAAACCTTCAAATGCTTTGTAACAGTATCCTGTATATTAATTAGGGTTTATGTCATCATGAACAGATGCTTAAACTGAGTTTAGGTGGCTTTACTTGCGAACAGCCCTTATGCTTAAGGTTATGTATATGGAGTGAAGTGTAATAAATTCTAATTATAATGTAAGGTGTGAAGAGACAGCTGTGAATAGCTTCTATATCTGGCTCCATCTCTCTGGTTTCGCATTATGTGAGAATTAATCACCAACGTTTTAACAAGCAGGATTTGTCAGCACAGGCGAGACTGTTAAGGCTTTAGTCACTTTGGAGAGGGGGAGAGAGTGAGAGGAGGAACACAGGCAGAGAGATCGAGAGAGTTCTCATTGCCAAGAGAGTGCTGTTGTTATTGTTAAGTAGTATACTTGACGTTACATAAAAAAGTAGCACTTTAGACAGCTGAAGGCCTTTTATTTTCACTCCATTTCTTTTTGCCTATCGCTCCATCAGCAGTAATGAGAAGCACAGATCCATGTGAAATCCATATGTCACTCATCAGGAAGACGAGAGACAGATAGATGGAGGGAGAGAGAGAGAGAGAGAGCGAGAGACAGGAGGGAGGGCAGCAGAGAAAAACAACCAGGCTTCTACAATGTGAAACCAATTTTGAGCAATCCGCTGGCGTGTTGCCTCTCACACTGTCTTCTTTGCTTTTGATTGGTATTTTGCACAAACTTAAATGTGCTTCTGCCAAGTCGGTGCTGTCAATTAAAAGCCTGGCTCAGGATTCAGCTTACAGTAACGGTAAATATAGTTGCTCAAATAGGCCCGCTGCAATTTGAAGGAATGTTTGCTTGCAATGTTTTTTTTTGTCACTATACAGTGCTAGAGGTGATGGGAACATGAACAGACAAATCTTAAACTCATGGTTCCTCAAGCTGAACCTGAATTTACTGAATCACTGTGTCTCTGAATGAATCGACAACTTTTAGCAGTGGAGCTGGAGTTCATTGTGAATCCTGTTGTGATAAATACTCATCATCCACAACATTAAAACCACTGACTGGAAGTCAAGTGAATAACATTGATCATCTTGTTAGAATGGTACTTGTCAAGGCATGAGATAGATTAGGCAGCAAGTGAACAGTCAGTTCTTGAAGTAGGAATGATGAACATAAGGATTTCAGCCACTTTGACAAAGGCCAAAGTGGGATTGCAAGACAACTGTATCAGAGTATCTCAAATGGCAGGACTTGTGAGGTGTTCCTGGTGTGCAGTGGTTGGTAAAAGGGGTGCAAGGGATTGTCGTTGGTCCTTGGTCCACATGAATCACCCACAGTTCAGCCAGCAGGTGAACCGCAAACTAAATTCAATCATCATAGTGTGAAATGCAGGTATACTCCTACTGTTTATTGTAACTTCAGTGATATTTGCTGCCTTGACTTTGACACACAGCTTCTCTCAGCTCACCAGAGCAGCTCTGTGTCTCTGCCAATCACATAGAGCTGTGGGCGGGACACTGAGTCAGACTACAGAGTTTAGTATCATACTGTATAGTGTATAATAATCTATTACATGTAATATAGCAGTGATTCCCAAACACTGGGTCGGGACCCACAGGTGGGTCACAGAAGATTTTATTTAAGTCACCAAATAAATAAAAAGACTATGGAAGAAATTTCCTGATGAGAGGAAATAAAAACAATGAGATGTCTTGTTAACTCAGCCTAAATGCATTTATTTCTAATGTATAAAGTATTTAACATGTGTATATGTTTGCAATAACATGCAACAAGATTAGGACTGCAAATTACTCATTACCGATCATTAGATCCATTATCCATTATGTTCATAATAGTGGTAAAAAATGGTGGAAAATATTGATCTGGCAATAACTTTTCCTCTAATCAATTAGTTGCTCCATAAACTGTCAGAAAATGTTGATCAGTGATTCCTGTATACCAAGATGACATCCTCAAATGTCTTGTTTTGCCCAGAACTCAAAGGTGTTCAGTTTACTGTCAGAGAGGAGGAAAGAAACCAGAAAATATTCATATTTAAGAAGCTGAAATCTGAAAAATTTGACTTTTTTCTTTAAAAATTACACAAACTGATTAACTGATTATGAAAATAATTGGTGTTGAATTGGTGCAGGTCTACTCAAGATAATATAAGATGATGCAGAAATGGAAGTAAAAATGGTGAGGAATATTGGTTTATGCACAAATTAAGTCTTACCAAGATTTATTAATAAGGTCTATTGTGGATTGGGTTGTGATGGTTTGTCATTCTCACAGAGAGATGTTGCTATATCAGAGCCAGGTTTACCTCCACTCCACCCTTTCTTTTATGCTGATATGAAAAATAACAGTGATCCGATATGATCTGAGTCTTGAGTTTTTTGATCTGTTGCACTCCTAGTTAGTATTTTACCAAGACTGGTCCAAGGAAGGACAACTTGTGAACTACTGACAGGGTCATGGGTGCACAAGCCTCTGTGATGCGCCTGGTCTGATCCCACAGATGAACAATAGCAGAAATTACTAAAAAGTGAATGCTGGCTATAATAGAAAGGTGTCACACACTGTGTATTGCAGCTTGCTGTATATGGGGCTGTGTGACTGACTGGTCACAGTGGCCATGCTGACCCCTGTCAGCTGCCAAAAACACCTACACTGAGCATGGGAGCATCAGAAGTGGATCATGGAGCAATGGAAGAAGGTGGCCTAGTGTTGACAAGGTGTTGATTTGGCCTATGGATCTCAATGTCATCTACCATCAGTGTGATGTCTTGGAACAAGTCTGATCCACAGACGTCCCACCTTGCAACTTCGTGGACTTAAAGGATCTGCTGCTAATGTCTGGGTATCAGATACCACAAGACACCTTAGAGGTCTTGTGGAGTCCACGCCTTGACAAGAGGACAAGTGGTTTTAATGTGTGTCATGGTTAATGGTCACTGGTTATATCCTATTTAAAAAAACATGAAAACCACAGATACAATTATGATGCAGTTACTGAAAAAAACTCATAAGATGACTTGCAAAACAGTTATACAAGCAAACAGACTGAACAGACTATTTCCAATCCATGACTCAAGAAAAGACAGCTAGAAGGAGGGCCATAACAGTTGGTTCATCTAAATGGTGTTAATTTTATATTGTTAGTCATAATCAGTGTGACTGGCTTCAGAGAAAGATCTGGGAGGCAAAGACACTGCATAAAATGAAAGGAACAGGTGCATTCTGGTGTTCAAAAGGCCAACAGGGAAGTTATTTTTTGTTGTTTGGCTGGCTGAGTTGTCCCGCCTATCAACACGGTCAGCAGTTGTTGCAAAAATAATGGCTGTGACACGCAGCAAAAGGATTCAGTTAAGGTACTGGAACGTTCTAGCACTAAGGCAAACATGAACACAGAAAGGTACATGTATTCTGAGATTCAGGATGACCTGCATATCCTGAATATTCAATTATCTTCCAAGAAATATAGACACATATTAATCAAAGAAAATGGCTTCAAAATCAAAGCAGTCCAGTGATACTTATCTGTAGCCCCATGGGTACATTGTAAACTGCTAGAAGCTATTTTGGCATACATACCACTTTGTCATTATATATACACATATATATATATATACCCAAACATTTATTGTTTTATGTTGATTTCCTGGCTGAATGTTAATCCATATAAATGCAGCAGCCAGTAGCTTAATCAAACTTTGCTACTTTTCTTATGTACTCTGTTATTTTTTTTATTTTTTTTTGGCCTTATTGCTGAAACATGCAGAAATACACTTGTAGACATCGGAAAAGGAAAATGTGGGGTGTGGATTGAAGAGCAGCAGACCCTGAGATGATCAACAAATACAGTTGGCATCTTTCAACCACCCAGCCAGATAATCAGACCAGGTCGCTGCGGGTGGAGGTGAGCGGATAAGAGACATGCTCCAGCTGGGACTTATGGCTCCTGGATAATGTTCGGTCAGGGAAGTGAAATGGGCAGTATGTGATGCAGGCTGGCCAAACAACTGGAAACCAGAGACTTTAGGGCTGTTGCACCTGAGGGGCAGATTGCACTCCAGGACGCCACATGCAGGACTCCTGCAAGACAAGGGGAGGAGGACTCTCTGTTTATACAACAATGATAGTTCTTAGTCAGACACAGTCACAGCTATTGGACAATGTTTCCCAGATTTTACACTCTTAATGTGAAGATGCCGATCATATTATCATCACCAATGTTGTAGCTGAGATGAGAGAAGAGTTGATAAAAATGGTGCAGTTAGGGTTTTAAGCTTCTTTTTACCTCAAATTTCACGTCTCAGGCTACATCCAAGTTGCCTGTCCTCCTTAGAAACTGTGTGGAAAAGTGCAGGCAGTCAGAACTCACTGGGCAGGTGACTGGATGAACAATATGTCAATATGTCTATCATGTCTAACACAGGCTAACTTCAACCAATCAGATCAAATTCTGGCTGAAGCCAGTCCAGAGAAGAGGAAAGCCTTTTTTTTTCCCATCAATTAAAAAAATACTCTCCAGTTCTGATATACCTCATGCTATCACAATATCTACACTAACCTCCTCGGGAGCCGCCATTGTTTGTTTGAGACAAATCAATTCCATGGACGCTTCTTGCTGTCATCACACCTAAAACCACACCCGTAGCTGCCAGTAGTCCATCCTAGGATTGGATTGGATTGGCTGCATCATTTTTGGTGTGGACCCAAATGGATAACTTGAAGACTGGCGAGATGGATTCTTGCATGATCTCATGAATCTAGCTGTTTCTCAAGGTAAGACGGTTGGGGATACAAAGTGAGATACAAAGCTGCGAGTCCAAATTGGTGACATGATCAATGAGATCTTTTTGTTGTTGTTGTTGTGTAAATTGAAGCCAATTATGACTTATAACAAAACTTTAAACAAAAGTACAAGACCTTTGAAGCAAGCGGTAAACTGCATCAGGGTTGACAAGATAGGCTGCACCTTCCAGAGGCTGTGGGAGTTTCCTGAGGCATTACCACCTGGCGCCCTCGCCGTGCTCGGTCTGACTGTACCGTTCAGATGTATTTAACACACCTGCTGGGACTTGGCTGCCTCTCTCTTGCTCCTGCCTTGTTCTGTGGCCTCGGGTGTCTTTCATGTGAGATCCTGGAGGCATGCAGTGTTGTGTCTGATGTGTATCACGCTGTGAAGCTGTGTTTTGTGTGTGTTAATGAATGCATCAATGCTCTTTTGGTCTCAACCTGAGGCTGTCTTCCCTCCGGTCTCATGTTTTTTCTCTGTTGTCAGGCATTCGGGTTTGTTGTTCTTTCACTGTAGTCCTACCATTAGTGATTTTTAGTGTGCTTGACTGAGCCGACTGGATTTCTTCTTATTTACATGTTTCCATGGCTTCATGGAGCTGATTGCTGGACTATTTGGGAGCTTTCTGAAGCTCAAATTATGTTTTCCCACATCACCACAAGGGTACATATTGAGAGATATTTATAACTGTGCATACTGTTACTGCCTTGAAATGGAATTTGTGAGCTTCTGGTTACGGCATGAAGTCCTGTACATGATATACTTATCGTTCAAATGGTTAAGGCATGATAACAACTCTGCTAGGCAATGACAACATGGACGCCAAAACTGTGAGTGCACTGATTTAGTAAGCTAGGAAGCTTAATGTGGACACCAGTGTAGCATAAACAAAAGCCATGTGCACATCTGCTGTCTTCATATCTTTTTCCATTTGAGTCTATCTATCTAACGGACACACTGGTGGACTCAACGGGGAGCAGAGGTTTGAGGGGTGATGGGTGCTGGTGCTCCCATGTTTGGAATAAATGATGCACAAGTGCCCTCTTGGATGCCCCTATGGCAGATAAAGAGTGATAAAATGCAGTGACTCAAAGGCTGTCCTACATGCTGGAAAATTATTGCCTTTAAATGGTCAAATAGTTCCCTATGTGTTGTTGTTACAGCGGTTTACTATTTGTTGTATTTTAAGTCACACAATAAAATAAGTTGAATCTAAACCAGGAATTGGAACTGTTTCACCATAAATGTGTCATGACTTTCACCGTGCTGGTGCCCAGCCACGTACAGCTGGTACCCTATTTATTTTTATTTTTTGCCCCTGCCTGTCAGAGATTCTGAGTCTGCCACTGAAAAGACATTTCAGCATTGTATTGTTGATCTGTTCGTTCTTCTTTCTGTAAATGCATCTTGTTTGGTTTCCATAGATGATTTTAGAGCACACAGTTCATGTTCACATGAATGATGTCTAATGTCAATGCTGGGACCAAACTGTTACAAAGCACAGAGTAACTGAGGCCAGAGTTTTACAACCTTAAACTTGCCTTAACCATAATGTTGTCACATTATGAAAAAAAACCCTTCAGATTTAAACATTATTGACCATAGTGCAAGACTTATCCGAATCTTCTAAATATCAGTCAAACAAGGCTGGATTAACAGGCAAAAACAGACAGTTTGTCTCGGACCACGGACTCTAAAAGCCTTCACACACTGACAGGAACAAAAATAAATGGCATGAAATTGCAAATATTTCTGATGCAACATTTTGAGCTGCCTTACTCACTTCAAGTGTGAAATGATTTTAGGAATAAATTATTAAGTTTATAAAAATAAATCACACCATGGCCTAAAAGAGGTACTCAACATTAAGTGAACAGGACCTGAGGCTCCTTTTACTGAACAAAAAGAAGTAAAAATAACATACCTGGGTACAGCAAACAATAGAGAAAGAGAAGAGAACTTGGTGAGATTCACTGATGGGTTCAGGAGCTGAAACTGAACCACAGCTCCAGGATGTGTTTCAGTGTTTTCAGCTGATTGGCCGGCAGTAGCAGATAGCTGTAGCTTAAATGTATTATATCATTTGCAAACAGTTCCAGTTCTGCTCGGCGTGTATTTGTTTCAATCATACTCTGACAGGAGGGGGTCGCCTGGTTGGAAGTTTAAACAAAGATGTTTTCCTGGACTGTTAAAATTAGATATTCACACACTCACACTGAAGCTCTTTTGATATTCCTCTCCACTGGTTGTCTGTGAAATTGTTGTCTCTGTTGTTTTCCCCACTTTTATGAAACAGAGTTTGGTGAAACACAGCAAACAAGCAATCCATGTTGGATGTTTTGGATGTGACTTCAACAGCGTGCAGTGTGATTGGTCAGATGCTAACGTGTCAGAAGTAAAACTTCAGAAAAGTTGACCCTGGTGCGAAAAAATAAAAGCTGCGGTATTTCTTAGTGAAATTCCACAGTTGATGTGAAAAACGTATTGGACACATACAGGTTTGAAAAATATTAATGACACGCAAATTAGTCGGACCAAAAAAAGAAGATGTCTGGGCCTTAAAGCCCCTAAATAATAAAACCTCAGCTCTGAAACTCTGGAGTGTGCTCCACTGTCTCAGTGTCAAACACCACTATGACCTGAAAACAACCAGCTTCATTGGACATGTCCAGACATGTTTGAGCCACCAGAGCCAGAGCATGGTGACAGGATTGTATTTTTTTTCTTCTGTGTCGGGTTGTTGGAACTGAAGTGAGCTGAAGTGAACTGCTGCGCTGATCTGGACTGAGAGAGTCACTTGAGGTGTATTTGTAGCTGACGTGTGTGTGTGTGTGTGTGTGTGTATAGTGTTGGGGGATCATGGCTCCAGCATCACTGAGTCATGTTTCAGATGCACCCAGTTTACCCATCTAACTCTACAGTTCACTACATAGTTCTCAGTCTTTTCATGTTTTCAGCAACTATTGTCTAACATTTTTTTACCCTACTAGCAGCCTACTAGCTTACTAGATTAATCCAGCAGGTCTTACGATAGGTTTATTGCATTTGAATAAATAAAATAAAACACTAAATAAAGAATATCAAACACTAAATAAAGAACCTGTTTATTGCTCTTCGTAAAAGTTCCACTGGACTTATTTTTAAGCACTAATGAAATTCCCCGGCTGCTGTTTCCTGGTCAGTCATCTCCTCTACTCACTCTGCCGTATAGAAAAACTGTCAGCATGAAGCGTTCATCATAACTTACTCACTGCTCTCTGAAAGTAACAAATGACTTAATCTCTGCAGCCACAAAGGGAATGTAGTGTCACTGAGTGGGTGTTTTCTCCCTCCAAATGACAAGAATCATGCACAAAAGTAAACCACTGCTGCAGCACTGACACACAACCACACACACCTCAGCTCCCATGTAATTACACTAGAACTGAACCTGTTTGCATTTACATTTTCTTGTGTTTTTCTGTGACCAAACAGAGTTTAAACCCCAGCTTAGACAGAGATAATATAGAAATCCTGCTGCAGGGATAGGCTGCCTCCTGGTTGCTGAATCCTGTGTGTGTCTGTGTAGGCCCATATGTGTGTGTTCAAGTGTGTGTGTGCTAACCCAATTTATTTTTCCTCCTTTTTTTAATGTTATGTTTTCTTTTTCTTTTATTTAGGAAGGTGGTCCTCTGAAATCAGAAGTGGGCCTTAAGTTACAAAAGATGAGAAAACCTTATGCTGCAGAAACTGCCATAATGTCATATTATAATTTCATTATAAATAAAGCTACAATACTTGATTTTTTACCACTCATGAGTAGGTTTCAAAGACACGTTGGCATATTTGTGAAATTGCACCCTATTCCTTTAACCTGCTGCTCTTATTTCAGTAAAGGTGCGTCAGTTAGGTTTCTGTCAGTATTAAGAGTCAGACATCAAGACGTCTACGTCTTTTCCAGATTTCTCTCCCTGCAGTTGAGCCGTCACCAAACTAGCTATTGTTAAGTCACTTTAATATCAACAATTATATTCATTATATTTCTCAAACTAAAATAACATACTAAGGTTATTATAAAAATGAATTTTCCTGAGACCATACTGTTTAGGGGTGTAGGAAAATATCAATATACTTATGTATTCTCAAAAACACTGTATCATGATATTGTGATACATGCAAAGATTTTGTGATGTTGTTATCTATCTTCACTGTTATGATGCAAAATTTATATTTAAAAAGTAGCTATAAATCACACACAGCTCAAATACTGTTAGGTTGTTAATGAGCAGTGTTTTACTTATGGGTGAAGCAGATCATTTAACATAACATAAGATATTCCCTTATTGGGCCCACAATGCAAAGTGGAAAGCAGAAATATAAAGAGCATCAAGAAAAAAAATATACAAAATAAAATGTAAAAAATAAAAAAGGGGGGAAGGGGAAATAAGGGGAAATAAAAAAAAATATGAACAATTTAAACAAAGGAATAGAAACATAAAAAATAGGAAAACTATAAACAGGGGAATATAAAAAATAGGAGCAGTTTAATATCAGGAGACTGAGCAGCTGAGTTTACACCACTGCACAGAGGTAAAATTCATATCGCACAAAGAATGATGATAATACACCTGATTATTGCACACTGGAATTAAGAATTCATCTGAGTGAAATATTGATATTGCTCACTGAATGATAATACACCTGATTTAAGTATTGAATATTGCACATTGAAAATTAAAGATAAAAGTTCACCTGTGTGAAATATTGGACAGTATGAAGTGACATTATATTAAGTTGGAGAAGTGAAAACTTTTCAGTTTGCTTGCCTTAAATTGAAGTTACATTAATGCAAACTGTTTATTTGAAAGCAGTCAGACTATAAAGTACACCTGACAACACAACACAACAATTAACAACAATTGTGTTCATCTAACTTGTCAACTTGATTTGTAGAAACTTATTTCATTTGTGTGTTACTGATTGAAGTAATTTTCTAAAAGAGTCCAATAATTCTCTTTTTTCAGTGTAGGTAACTATTCACACATTAACAATGTAGATGAACACACCTGCTTCAAATCAGACGTTACTTAATAATCTTTAAAATAATTCTTTCAAATCAACAGTTTGCATTAATACAATTTAAATTTAAGGCAGCTCAACTTAAAAGTTTCCAGTTTTTCATCTAAGTGATTTGCTGTACCAAAAGTAACAATCTGGTTTCAGGAAAAGTAGTTTTTATAGTAACCTTGGTGTGATTTTAGTCTGTTGAATAAAAAATATTTTTTGCTAATGTTAGCTGGACTTAACTGTAATGTATTTTTTTGTGATTTTGTTCTTCTGTTCTGTACATGTGACATCTATTGCATGCATGTCCATTCTGGGAGGGGGATCCCTCTTCAGTGGCTCTCCCTGGTTTTCTTTACTCTTTAGATGATCTAAAGGACGGAGAGCATTGCACACTGTACAGATTGTAAATCCCCCTGAGGCAAATTGTGATTTGAGAGTTTGGGATTTATGAATAAAATCTGATTTGCATTGTTTAATTACAAAACATAATTTTTTCTAGTATTGGACTTTCATTCTTTCCAAGAGAAAACTGCAGAGAGAAACTAGAGCAGAAATCTGAATTAGACTCATTCAGAACATAATAGTTTAACTACTTATGAAATACTTTTTCACAGGGTAGATTATTCTCCATCTGATGAATGTTAGTAATGTAGTAGTGTAAGTCTATAATTGACTCTGCTTTGGTCACCATCTCCTGTGAAAAAATGTCACTTCTTTAGACCTATTAGCTGAGGACTAGTATTACCTCTAGTTATTTGTAATAATTGGGCGTCTGTAGACTTCATTATTCAAAGTCTAGGCTCCACGCCATTTACCCAAACACCTCTCCTTTATGCCATGAGTGTAAACAAGTTATGGTCCTGCTCAAAGTTCAACTCCTTCTGGACTCTTGTATTTGACTACATATTTAAAGCCTTTAATAACACTGCTATCCTCAGATCAGTAGATGTTAATCCTGCTGTTAATAAATCTGAGGGATTTACCTCTGCACACTGTTGGCCAGTGGCAACAGTAGAAGCTGTCTACTCCAGCAGAGGCTCAGAGATCTGGGGAATGTGCTTCATATGGAGAGACTTCGCTACAAGCTTACTAACAGAGATAATATCTTTTTGAAATCAGGGCAGCCCATAATTGATATTGGACGGCTCTTGCCTCCTGGTGATAGAGCTGCTGCACCACTCTCCCCACTTGAAAATATCATATAAAGGATTTTACTTTTTAATCCTATGTATTTTGAACTACATTATAGATTAGGTTGACTGTCAACATTTCTGTCTTAATGGTGTCTTCTTTTTTCCCTTTTACTCCTTTTCTTCCATTATTACTATTATTATTACCATTACTTTTACCATTACGTTTTTATTGCTGTCTGCTCTGTCTTTATTCCTGATCATTTTAACTAATACTACCATTTAACTCCAACCTATACATCCATTCTAGTGAACAACAGACAGACGGCAGTGAAGATTATTGTAATGCAATACTTTTTTTTCACTTTCTACTCTGTTTCATTTTCTTCATATGAAACCAGTATTATATTGTGAGGGTTTTTCTTTGTTGTTGTATACTGTATGCCTTGAATCTGTCTTTCAATAAAAAATTAAGTTGAGGTCAGCTGAGGTTTGCTGCCACATTTGGAATCTCTGACAAAATTCCATGTGAAGCCCAAAGCTTCAAGAACACTGGATTTATAGTTTATCCAAAACACATCTGGGTGAAACACTGCTGCATGTGATGGATTTACCTTCAGTGGTTGTCTGTGGCAAAAAGTGTCTCTCACTGGAAAAAGATGCCAAAATCTCCTGAAGAATCCATTAGAAGCTTCACAGCAAGTGAGGGAGAATTTTTCTTTTAAACTTTGAGTGATAATTAACTTTATCAAGCCGACTATGTTGAACACTGCAGCGTGCACGGTGTGAGCTGTCTGCTGCGCTCAGCAGCAGCCTCTGAATGCAAACAGAATGTGGAATCTGTTTCAGCTCAATAGAAAGACTTTGAAAACACCATGACTTGTTGTAACAAATTTTGTTTAAAATATGAAGAATAGTAAAGTCTCACTTTCGTGAGGCTGTTCTGTCAGACAGTGACAGATCACAGCATAGACTTTGCATTTCATCC
This sequence comes from Lutjanus erythropterus, assembly GCF_056507025.1. Classification (NCBI taxonomy): domain Eukaryota; kingdom Metazoa; phylum Chordata; class Actinopteri; order Lutjaniformes; family Lutjanidae; genus Lutjanus; species Lutjanus erythropterus. The sequence continues at coordinate 2,845,280 of NC_139323.1, read as the reverse complement.
TTGTAACTGCAGTGAAGGTCCAGCTGCATGCAGCATGCACTGTTTATATCATGTTCATTATAATGTTCATTAATGTTGAGATGACGTTCTTCTGCCTCAGTAATTATTAGTACCAAGATGATGAATCTAAAATTTGAATCAGATCACTGATGGTTATTATCCTACAGAAAAATACTGTTGTCAATATATGCAATCATTATGGTTCACTATCATGTCATTTTTAAAAAGAAAAACTAACAGTATAAATGGATTCATCTCTTACTCTGGTTTTTACTATGAGAGATACTTTGGAAGTCAAAATTAAAAAAATTGCTTATGGCCATTCTAGTAGTTACAGAATTCTGCCTTTTGTGGTGTTCAGTATGTGGTCTCTCCCACAAACACTTGTGGTTAGTTTTTTCTTTTTTTTCTGTGTTTCAAGTGCAGATACTGTGGAGAAGATGCAATATGCATGAGTTTTACCAATATGAAAAAACTCTGTAAAAACATGCTAGACAAAATGTAGGCTACACACACATACAACAGTGGCTGGTTACAGGCTGGAGTGCAAGATTCACACAATAAATACTGATGATGAAACAGCAAACACTGACATCATTATTATTACATACACAGCAAGGGCATCAGCTCATCAGATTAATAGATAATAATAGGCATATATATATATATATATGTAGGTTGATTATACAGCAGCTCTCAATAAGTCTTCTTGCGCTCAGGATTCACGCTGATCAAACTTTTCATTATGTCCTGTGCATCCTCCTCCCTGCTGGCTAAATAAACATTAGCTCCCTGCTGCTCTGTGGGCACAGAGTTTGCAGAGGTCGGCTTCTTGTGCACCACACATGATGTGGAGTGTGCTGCAGGTGATGCTGGTTATTGACTGTGATCTCTGAAATTCAATTTTGTGTTGCCATTGTCTTGTGCAGCTAGTGCATGATCACGCCATGAAACATAACTGAAACTTTGGAACTGAAACTCAAATATCATTAGAATCACAACATGTCCAAACAAATTATGAACATTTTGGTTTTCTTATTTATTTATTTCTATTTTATTTGGTTTTCCTGAACTGTATTTGAAAAGATGAATGAAAATGTCAAAATTGTGTCAGTTTATGGGAAACTTCAGAAACTGTGAAGTCTCATTTTAAAATTCTTTTGCAATACTAATTACAATACCAATACAATACTGATAATAAAGCAATATAATGATATAAAAATAATAATAATACAATAATATAATAGTCACATTAACTACAGGGTAAACACATTTCTAATTACTAAGTTAGTACAGCATGTGTACCACTTTATCCTGTGAAAGTACATGATTTGATTGTTTTGTTTTTCTTGTCATGTCTGGTACAGTCAGTCCATATTACAATAAAGTTGCATTATGGTACCTGTGTGGATCTGCAGATTTGTGGTATGTAGATGTTTGGCGAGTAGAAGCAGAAAAATAAAAATGCAAGACAAAAGAGTTGAGGAAGAGGAGGAGGAAGAAGAGATTGTTAATAACAAAAAATTAATTTCCAAGAAGGGAGTGTGATATTAATTAAAAGCATCAGCGCGTAACTGATTAACAACACAAACAAATTGGCTTAGAGGAGTCTCACATCTTCCCTGACATTTGACACACAGCTAACAGAGGAATTGGACTTTGAAATGTACAAGTCTATTAAAAATCTGGGTCATGAAATTAATGAGATGACCAAACAAACAGCAATTTAGCCACTGTGGCTAAAAGCTGCAGTGATTGACAGTGATGTGCTCGCCCTGCTGCAGTCACAGGGAACCGTTATTACTAAACTGCACTGTGAGTTACAAAACATCATTTTTATAGTTAGTTTGTAATTTAAAAGAATAAAACTGAAGGACACAATTTTGACATTTTCTTCTAAGTTAATGGTAATTGGGGAAACAATGGATAAAGTTGAATGTCAGTGAAATAAAGTCCAGCATAATAAAAATAGTGAACTGTTTGTTTGTTTGTTTCTGCATAAATCACATTCACTTAACTTTGTTTCACAGTTTTGATTTAATGTTAATATTCACAAACTGTTGCATACTGACACATCCTGCAGTTACAGAACAACATTATCAAATACAAACTAGAAGAGGTCACTCAGTAGAGTGCAGATCCCCACCAGGCAACAGATGGTGAAGCACCTACTGCAATGCCAGATGCAACCAGCAGAGAATTGTAAAGTTTCACCCACATTAACATGACCTCCACATACATTGTCCTGAGCTAAAACAAGATTTCAAAATTTTCAAGCAGTTGTTGATCACTTGAGGCCCCTAGTGAACAGTTAAGACAAGTGAGGAGTCAGCTGTCAATGGTCATATAAAACAGAGCAGTCAGAAAATAGAATTACTGTCTCACAGTTGTTTGTTTCCACCAACCAGTCAAGTTCCAGTTTACATCTATGTCTGTCCACACTCATATAATGTAGTGGACTGAAGGAATTAATATAGAACTGACCACTGTATTGACTTAACTTTGACGGAAGCTAATAAAAAGCATTGAGTGCATTTTTTTCTGCAGAATGGAAGTTGTCACTAGACCTGTCATTCCAGTTAATCATTTCCAGTGAGAAACATGCTATTTTTGGTCAGAACTGGCACATGAATTCTTAAATTACATCAAAAAAATCTGTTTATTGAGGTCAACGTGACCTTTGACCACCAAACTCTACTCACTTCGTCTTTGAGTCCAACTGGTCATATGTGCCAAGTTAGAAGAAATTCCCTCAAGGTGTTCTTCAGGTATTGTGTTCACAAGAAGGATGACCTGAAATCAAAATGCCTCTGGCTATAAAAATATTAAGGCATGAAAGTCATAAGAAGGTTTTTTTAAAGGTTTTTATAAAACAATATAAAAAATAGGCTGATTGGTCCAGCAGTGTTCTAGATTTGCTCCCGACAAGAAGTAGGTGTGATCACTCACACACACTCGCTCACTCCCTCACACACACACACACACACACACACACACACACACACACACACACACACACACACAGAAAAACCATCGCATAATTCTCTCCCAGCTACACAAAAATATTCAAAATGAAAATTTCAGTCTGCACTCAGTCAGCATCATGTGGCACCTTTCTTGTTCTCATGCCACTACAATGACTTGATACTTCACTCTTTGTGTGTCTTGCCAGGTGTTGAAATGTAGGTCACATTTTCACAGCGTATGTGAATCAGCGCTGCTAAATCTGAGCCCGTGATTATAATTTACAGGCCCATTGCACTGAGAACAAAATTGATTGACTGTAATCTCACTCCTGATATAATCTCCTGTGCCGAGAGAGAGTGACAGAGTGACAGAAAGTGGGAGAGAGTTAGAGTGTTAATCCAAACCCAGGCGCCGACCCCTCGGCTTCCATCATAAACCAGCACTATAAACTTAACTCTATGCCAACGCTTAATCCAATCCATATGGCATCAGATTTATCTGCAGGTAAATCAGTGCCCGGGATAAGTATCTGCTGGCTAGATTAATAGAGTGCAGAGGAAAGTAAAAAAGGGATGAGGAAATGTTTTAGGGCCACACTCCAGAGACCCGGAGCGGTGATCTGTGTGTAAATGTGTGTGTGAGGATGAGAGAGACGCTCTGGAAATATTTTAAAGCCACACTTAGAGCCCTCAGTATATTCTGCTCCCAAATGACGCCGTTACACTTCAAATTAAACGAGAGGTGGGCGAAGAAGGTGCGCGTGATAAAATTCCCTGGATATATTGCCTGTGATACAGCATATTTTGCCCCAGTGTGCGCTGCGGGGACAAGTTGCAATGGCTTCTTTATAAAATTTAAAGTGCAAGTCTCTGTTGGCTTAATGGTTTGGATGCATATGGGTGGCAGTCAGAGGTTTGGTGGATCAAATAAACATTTAGAAACACATACGGGTTCAAGGATGGTGGGCTGGATGGGAGTGTGTGTGTGTGTGTGTGTGTGTGTGTGTGTGTGTGTGTGTGTGTGTGTGTGTGTGTGTGTGTGTGTGAAATAGGGAAACTGAGACTGTTTGGTCTCAGAGGGCTATGCCACTGCGGCAATGTCAGGGTTATGGATAGCCAAGTCCACAACTTTTTTTTTTTGTGTGTGTGTGTGTGTGTGTGTGTGTGTGTTTGGAGGCAGACTCCCCAGAGAGACTGTAATTACCAGGATGGTAAATCACGTTATCCAGGACACACACACAGATTTAGACCAGTGCTCAGTGCTCAGCCCTGTGTGGTTTGTGTTTAGACACTTATTTTGCAGTTTTTAAAGGTAGAATCAGGAGGATTTGTCCAAGCTGTTCCTAAATGGACCAGAACGTCCCAGGACGTGAAATTTTGGGTTAGCGAAAACATCCCGAGCACAGCAAAACAGTGAGAAAAATAAAGAAATACAGGCAAAGGACAGAGTCTCTGCAGATACAACCACTACCACACAGGGACTGTGTTCATTTAATTGTAATGTAGTTTCATTTTCAAACTAACTAATGAAATATACAGTCATTAGTGCAAGCCTTTGGTTTGGATAAGAGCAGACAAACCATAAATCGTGTTTGTATCAGAGACTCCTCAGAGACTGAGGGTTCAGGTTCAGGGTGGCAGGTTCTGCAAGTGATCATCAACTGCTGGGCTAAAAACAAGGTTTTCCGAGTCTGTTGTCACGTTTTGGCTGGTCTCGCATAGCCAGACATCTCTCCACAGCACTCAGCCCCGGAGAAAGGTCTGGCTCCACATATACACATTCTGCTATACAGGAGAAAATACCCTGCCTTGCTTGAATTTCTTTTAACCAATCACAAACATTTTGGGCGGTGCTAAGCCCAGGATGCAGCAATGGTGCTGCTGCAAAATAGTGTCAAGGCTGAACTTGTTTGGTGGACTATTTGCACATTGGGAGGCGAGCTCTGGCATTAAAATGCATATATCACTGCAAAAGAAAAGGTAACAGCTGTTAGTTTGTTTATGTTTGTACCGTTAGCATTTCAGGTGCTAATTTGCCATTTTCAGCGTGTAGGTTGCAGCTCAGAAGTTGTTCTTGTTTCCAGGGGATTTTGAAAACATATGCTGCAACGCCACTTGAAGCAAGCAATGGCAGGACTCATACCTGTATCCTTGCACCCGTGAATCAAACTACATTTTTGTGTTTGTCATGGCTCAAAAACAGACATCAATAGAGAAGGTTAGTCTCATCTTAAACCGAAGGTGATTAATTCCATACCTGATCAGTTATGGAATCCAATATAGTTAGAAAGGATTTATTACCCTACCTGACATTTTCACTGTAAAGAAGCCGGAGCAAAAGAGACCTTATTGGCTGCTGTAGTGACTGACTTGTTGGCATTAAATTCAGTAACTGTGGGTGATCTAATCAGCTCTATACCAAGACATGAACCTTCTGAATAGCCACGACTTCCACTGGGACATGGAGGCTCTGATCTATGAACAGGCGACATCAAGTATTTAGAATTTCAGCTTTTGTGAATTTCTCCAAAAATGTAGATTTCTGTGAATATTACATTGTAAAAATTCAAGGTTGCTTGTAATGTTTTACAGTAATAACAAAATATTCTGAATAAAAAACAATGTTTAAATTCAGACATTTTGACTTTTCAGGCTGTTTTTTTTTTTTTTTTTTGATACAGTTAGGTGAACCAAGGACACTTGATTCAAATACCATCACACTATTCTATGCATCTTAAATAAAACTGAGTAACTATAAATAAAAACTTTATTCAAAACTTTGCATGCATGTATATAAGAAAACTCACACCATACAAAATACTTTATTCAAGGTTCTCCACCATCTCCACTCTCTCAGTGACCTCTTTTTATAGTTCTTTCTTTTTTAAATGTATTTTCCTTCTTCCTATGGCGAACAATACTTTTTCTAAGACATATTTCTCTCAGAACTCTATTAAATATAAAAAGAACTTTGCAAGGTCTTTGTTGAACAAAGTTGCACTAATACTTTTAGAACGATTTCTGTGGGTGTAGCTTGGTATGAAGCTGCAGCTACGAGATGCTGGTTGTCTTTTTGTTTTTTTTTTCCTCGTCCTTTGAATGTCCTCTGTCACTAAAATCCCAATCATTGTAAACATATGATTTTAGCATTTTACAATACCTTATTAGTTGTTGGCAGTTTGGCTCGGCTTGCAGAGATCTAAATTATTTCGACGTGGAGGTTGTAAACCGTCATCTGCAATAAAAGGATATAAGGTTACCAAGACAATATGCATTTTATTCTATATGCAGATGGGTGTGTAGGTGTATTTAGGGCCTATATTTATAGGCTGTCGAGCGCTGCACTCCCTGTAATGGCTCTCATCTTTTGTGCTCATCACAAAGATCAATGGCAACTTCTGTTCTGGGGCAATAAAGTGTTTATGACACCTTGGTGTATACCCCCCGTACCAGCCCCCTCCAGCCCCAAAGCATAAATATTATCTTGTGTGAGCTGGTACAGCCAATTAACAAACTAAGTTACACCAAGAAATGACTGCATTTTTCCAGTGTCAAGCATTGATTTATTAAGCCTATCAATTCAACTCACACCTCTCCCTATAGTTATTGAATTTGTTTGCGGGCGCTGGGCTTGTTTGACATGTGAGTTTGCCTGATTGCAGAGTAGTTTGCATGTGAATTATAGCGCAAATTATGACTTTGCAATGCCAGACAAGGCGGTCAATTTAATGGTAAATTGAACTGAGTGTTGCTCTCTCCTGGTGAGGAGCTGCTATAATTAAAAACTATTGGATGAATGTTTTGTTTTTCCCAGTGTTGAACATAATTAAATAATGTCCTCATTTTTTATCCTAATCCAATTGTGCCAGTTTTGTGCACACTGATATTTCAGGGCAAATGCAAACATGCTGGGTTCCTGTCAGAGTGAGTTACCCTCATTTTTTGGCCACATAATGTTGCTGAACCTCGACCTGAGCAACTGAAGCGACCCCAGATCATAACACTGCCCCCACAGGCTTCTACAGTAGGCACTAGGCATGATGGGAGCATTACTTCATCCTCCTCTCTTCTTACCCTGATGCCCCCATCACTCTGGAACAGGGTAAATCTGGACTCATCAGACCACATGACCTTTTTCCATTGATCCACAGTCCAATCTTTATGCTCCCTAACAAACTGAAGCCTTTTTTTCTGATTATCCTCACTGATAAGTGGTTTTCTTAAGACTTCACAGCTGTTTAGTCTCAATTCCTTGACTTCTCTTCACATTGTGTGTGGAAATGTTCTTTCTTTCACTATTAAACACAGCTGTGAGTTCTACTGTTGATTTTTTACAATTTGATTTCACCAAACATTTAAGTGACCTCTGATCACCATCATTCAGGATTATTTTCTGACCACATTTCTTCCTTGAAGATGATGGTTCTCCACTATCCTTCCAGGTTTTAATAATGTGTTGGACAGTTCTTAAACCAGTTTTAGTAGTTTCATCAGTCTCTTTAGTTGTTTTCTTTGCTTGATGCAGGACAATAACTTGACTCTTCTCAAACAGAGTAACATCTTTTCCTCGACCACAGGATATGTCTTCTGACATGGTTGTTTAAGAAATGAGAAGCTGCTCACTGCATCAGTTAGAGTTCAATAACTTGTTACCAGCTCAAACATATTAATCACTGCAGTAATTATCCAATGGAAGGATCTGAACTATTTGCTTAGTTAAATCCAGGTGGAGTCGTTTTTTTTCGCCAGACAGTGGATGAACTGCAGAGGGAAAAACCTGGACAGACATCATGACAACGGACGTACAACACTAAGAGAAACATAACAGCTACAGATTTACTTTCATAAGAATAGCAGGTTAAGGGAATAGGTGTAATTTCAAGTTGTTATGATAGACTGCCAGTTCAGTTTTGCAAAAATAGCACAGGGAGGAACAATAAAGAGTCATATGATCTCCATCCACAGCAGCCTGCATACAACCTTTCAGCTGATGAACTCTCTTTACTGTCATAAGATGGCACCATGTACAGCATGTGTTCCCGCTGGGATTATATATGCCTAATTTTTACGAGACTGGGTAATTAGCACCAGCAGACTGGTAATGTTGAGGACTGGGAGAAATCCTGATTTATTGGCATTAAACAATACATGATTGCACAGTGAAATGCAGTTGCAGCCCCCTCCATGCACAGAATATGTATGGACTAAAATAGAATCAAACAATAAAACAGGCAATAAAGAGCGCCCATGGGTGAGCGTGTGTTCTGTGCACTAAAGCTGAGTCTTTCTTGCAGCAGTGTGGGTCTGATTCCAGCCTGTGGTCCTTTACTGCTACAAGTTCTTCCCCCTCTCTTTCCCACCTTTCCTGTCTGTCTTCACCTGTACTATTCATGCAAAAATACATCAAATTTGGCAATAAAATAGAAAAAACATAATATAGTATATCTTATGTGCAATCCCAGCATAACAAAGTTTTGTGTGCTCTCTACTCTCTGATATTACTGATGCTCGATGGGGTCAGATAATACTTAGAGCACTAATAACAATCAAAGTTAAGCAACTCTTTTTAAAAATATTATCATATTAGGATGGTGAAGTCATGTCCTGAAGTCATGACTCTGTGTCCCATGTATCACCAGATGCTTCTCCCATTCAAGAATTTAATTGAGCAGACAAATCCTGCCTTGAAGTGGCGTTATGACCAGGTGTCCAGGCTTTTGTCTGCCTTCTTTGCTTTGCATGTTTCCCCGGTGTCAAAAGCAGGTCCACATGAATGTCAGGAAACATGATTCCTGGATACACAGTCAGCGTCTGCAGCCGTGCTGCAGGATGTTTTGCCACTCAGTCTGACTTAGGAGGCGTGCTCTGGTGAGAGAGTGACTGTAATGTTTTTTTTGCACTGAGATGCTAAAATGCATTTCTTATCTCAGTTATTTTAAAGACAAAAAAGCTGAATTTAATCAATTTTAAAAAAAAAAAAAGTCAGCATGCACTGTCTCCTGCCTTAAGTCAGCACCGACATTTTTAATACTGAAACACAGCTGGTTCATCTGTAGCAACTCTGTGACTGTGGACGTTTGAAAAGTGGTTACCCTTGTGATCAATTGTTTGGGAGATTCTGCAGTACTCTTTTCTTGTGAAATTCCAGCAGTGTTTTATGGACTAAAAAACTAAGCTAAAAGCTAACCTTCAATTGGCATGAGGGGGAGAGGACAATGACTTAATTTCTAATTTTTGGGTGAACTTGTCCTTTAAATCATCAAAATGACATCAATTATGAATTCCTGGCCCCAAAAGTCCCAGAAACTGACTTAAACCATTGAAAAGACCATTTCCAACATGGCTCTCAAAAACTTCCATCAGCCATCATTTCTGTGAGATGCATGGTGGTTAAATTTGTTTGTTTTTTTTAACCATCATAGATGACATTTAACTGTGAGACAAACCTCAGCTTTCCACAGTCATGTAAATTCTAGAGACAACCCAAATAACAAGACCATGAACTTTCCCAAACCTTTACCATGTGCTTTGAGTAACCTGTGATATATTTGGTACTACAAACTAATTGTGTAGGGACAGAACTTTTAAAAGTTCTGTTCAGTTGCCTGTGTGTTCCACACTGCCTCTGTAACACAACTGAATCTGCTTTAAGCCAGTGCCTGATTCAATAGAACTCTTCACATACATATAGTAAAAAGAAATACTGTGGTGAAGTCAATCACAGCTATTTTAAAAAGCTTCTGCCATCAATGCTAATAACTTGCGGGTGAAAATATATTGTTTCATATAATATTCATTGACAGCTTCATAGTCAAGAGGTTCATAGTAGCTGACAATGATGCTGCGTGGTGTATCAGATACCTGTCAGCTTCATTTCACAACTCCGCAAGCACATCATTGATTTCTATTTATGCTCTGCGTGTTCTACTTAGATGAAAACAACCACTTTAAGTATCTCATCAAGGATGAGAAGAGTGAGGAGATTTTCACACTGAATGTTTATCACAGAGCCTGAAGGGTCTCCTTCACATTAAGCATCTGAGGAAACAACATGTTCAACAGCAGACAGCAGAGTTTGGTCAATAAAGACTGGTGGAAGCAAACAACCGCTCAATATCAGACTTCACTCACACCTCCAAACACATCTGTAATAAAGAAAAATCACATTTTCAAACACTATTATACTCACAGAGCTTCTGCTGTGGAATATTAATTGCCTCATCATGCTAGATTATAACATCTCTGGGACTTTATAGAGCTGTTTAACAACAACACTAAGAGTCGCACAAGTGAAAGCGGGTCATAAAAAAGATGTAATCAGATTACAGATACATTTAGTAAAAGTGTGGACTATTAGTAGGATTACAATTTTAAGATAAAGACCAATATCCTACCATGCACAGTTCACACACAGCTCCAATTAGTTATCATGACCTCTAGTGAAGAAATGCTTCACTGGATGGAAATTTCAACATTACATTTCCTTAAAATCAATCAATAAATCAATAAATTGTGGACAACAAAGGAAGGAACAGCTGGACAAACTAATAAACCTAACAACAAACACAAAACACTTAGAGCTACAATGTACATATATATATATATATATATATATATATATATATATATATATATATATATATATATATATATATATACATACATATATATATATATATATATATATATATATATATATATATATATATATATTTTTTTTTTTTTACCATTTTCTGGAGAAAATGACTGACACAGTAATTGATAAGGAAAATAATCCTTAAAGACTTGAAAAATATAGGTCCAAACATGTGTAGCATAGAAGTATTTTTAAAGTGACAAGATTGCATCAAGATTAATTGTTTTTAGTCAAGAAAAATCTAAATTCTCTGATTTCGCTTCTTAATATTTTCTGGTTTCTTTACTCTTCTCTGTCAGAAAACTGAATATTTTTGAGTTGTGGACAAATTTTATGGACCAAACAACTAGCCTGCTAATTAGCCTGCTAATATTAGCCAGTTAGCACAAACAAACTGAGACTGAGGGTAATGTCATTAGTTCTACATGTGTTTGCTCATAAACCAAGCAACACATCCTCATACCCAAACAACACAGTAGATCATTTGCCAAGGACAGAACTACTTGGAAGGAAAAACTACTACTGGAGCAGAGTGAGTTGATCTCAGGCTGTGCAGCACACTCTGCTCTGCCTAGATAAGATGAGGATAAGACACATTTCCTGTGGCTTTTTTTTTTTTACTGGGCATGAGCCTCACATTAATGCTTGTACTGGCCAAACAACAGACCTGATGTCTAAAAAAAAACATTTCAGCTGTACCGTCAGATGCAGCTGTGACGTGAGGCGCACAGAGCTGGTGCAAACAGCCGCACTGATAAAAATAAAAACATTTTTGGTTGCGTTAGACTTGCAGTTGAGACGGGGGGTTCATGTACTTGCTTGCTTTCCCTCAATTCCTGGATGTCTGTGGGATCATGGTTTATGCTGTTTGATCTCATACACACTCAACATCCCTCTCTTCCCTTCTTTTTAAAAAATTGATTTTGTTTTCATTGTTTTGTTTTATTATTACTATTATTATTATGCTCTGACTCTGTTTTGAGGCCACCTCTGGCTAATCTGATTTATTAGTATTATGAATCGCATTTCAACAGTAGAACCAAGGACTATCTGGGGTGGGGCAGGGGGCTGATGTTTATGTTGTTGTTATTTGCTAGTTTGTTTTTGTTTTCTTTGTTTTTAATATTCGGGGTGGGGTTGGAGGGTGGTGGTTGATGAGATTATGATATTCTTGTAATTGTGACAAACAAAAATCAACAAAATTTTACGGGAAAAAAAAGGCACTCAACAATTATACAATTATACAACATTATGCATGACTCCAGGCTACACTAAGTACATAAAAACAGTTTGTCATAAGGCATTTATTACTGTGTGACTCTGGAAAATAGTAAAATTCAGCACCTACTATATAACTCACTGAATTTTTGTATTAAAGGTCTCAAATTTTGACACAGAGTCCTCTTACTTATTAAAAACAGCAGCGTTTGAAACTTTTTTGGTTTTATTTTTGTACTTGTTTCCAGCCTTTTCCCATAGGCTATGATTACTTTTTGTGATGGTTCTAGGTGGAAGTTTGTCATTATTAATGTTAAAATAACATGTTTCTAATCTTTCAATTATATAATCTTATATTAAAATACATTTAACTGTTTCCCGCTGAGTAATTCTAGATGAATCTAAAATTTGAATCAGATCACAGATGGTTATTATCCTACAGAAAAATACTGATCATTACGGTTTTACTGCACAGAATGGCTGCATATTGATTAATATATAAATAGATTTTTTTCAAAATTTACATTTTGGTGTTATTTCATTTTAAAAAACAGAATACATGCATTAATCTCTTGGTCATTTATTATTATTAAGAAATAATAGAGTTTGGAAGTAGGAAGGTCAGAATGACGCTTATGTCCATTCTAGTAGTTATGGAAGTCTGCCACTTCTAATACTATAATACTAATAAATCATAGAAAATTAGGCTGGTCTGTGTGACCTCCTTTAATTCCAATTCCAATACATCTATTGTGTGTTGAGATATTTTATTGGGTAAGTGAAAACTCTGACCTGCTGGTCAGGGGACACCACACTCATTAAGAAGAATCTTCTGGGGGACCATTAATGTCACTTCATTCAAACATGAGATATGTCAGTCTGGACTGAAGTGCTGGAGCGATGGACAGAGTCACACACTGGAAACAAAGCTGAAAAGCTATCAGATAAATAAAGCAGACTCTGTGTACTGTTGGAAAATGTAGAAAATTCTACAATCCAATTTAGATTGATTGAACTGCTGAAAGTATAATCTGTGATCATTGTTCTTCCCCTGATGGCTTTATTTGATCTTTGTCTCCTAATGGCTGTTATCAGTGCTGCTCAACAGGTCAATCACAGTGTCAGATCACTCGGGTCTGGAAATGCCATAAATCAGGGCTTTTAACACTTCACGTCCATTTCTCTGTAATGTTTCCTTGTCTGTTGGACAGTGGAAATCAGGTTTTTACTGGATTTTGAAAAACATTCTCGTATAGTTGCCTCCTTCAAGCACAAATCTGATTTTCATCTTTACTAACGTACTATTGACCGGATTAGGTGCGAGTTGTGGAGATGAAAATGATCCTCTGCTATCAAGAAGTGCACATGCTTTCAGACGTTGGCCTCTGATAGCTGCAAAGGTGAGAACATCCTTTTTCTCTGAGCTATTTTTTCCACTTCTCCACTCAGTTTAAGTCTTTTCCCCCATTATCCTCCACCCCATTTCCTGGCAGAAAAAGGAAAACACATTTAAGAACATCAACTCTGCGCTTCTAAAGGTCTGCCTCCATGCTCTCTGCAGCGGAGTGATGCAACGTGCCTGTCGGAGCTTTTCAAATCTGGGACGCCAAAACCATTTCAGCATCTTGTTGTTTTGGAAAAAGGCTTCTGTGAGTGTGTGTGTGTGTGCGTGTGCGTGTGTGTGTGTGTGTGTGTGTGTGTGTGTGTGTGTGTGTGTTGGGGGGGTGGGGGGGGGGGGGGTACGCTGCTATTAGCTAAACAAAATTGGTCGCTGGCCGGCAGTACAAGTGAGGTACCTGAATTGTGTGATGAACTGAAGTAAGGGGAAAATGCAGCCACACTCGGTGAACAAGTGAAAGGAAACATCCAGTATGTCAAATGTTTGACAACCTTTCAGTCACTGTAAGTTCATAGGATGTATGATAATAAATGGAATTGTTCCTGTTAAACAAGAATTGGACTTTATGATTTTTGTCAATCTAAAGAGTAATTGCAAATGACAAACTTTGTATTTTCATTTATCAAATTAGATAATCTATGTGAAAAAGTCACACTGGTGCAAGTCACAAGACTGTCCCAAGTCACTTGATAAGAATCCAACAAGTCAAGTCAAGTCATACAAAATGCTGATGATCTGCCTCAGTTTCCAGATTTTAATCAGTTAAAGCACTGGTTCCCAACCTGGGGTCAATCACAGGGGGTCCCCAAGACTTTGTCTGCTCTGAGATTGTCAAAATCAGATTTGCATGTCAACTAAAATCACAATTTGAGGGTTCAAACACCTTTTCCAAAATCAAACTTGAAGCTCTTTTCAACCATTAAGGTGTTTTTTAAAGTCCCTCCAGCACCTCACAGCTGTGCTACATGACAGATTTATATACAAAATGATGATTTCACCTCTTCTCATATTCAGTCACATTATTGTAATATTATCAACTAAAATGATGTTTTGTGATGAAAAATTTAATGTTTCAAAAATGTGTCACCTACCTGTATATAGACTTCCTATTAGGGTCACACATTTTGTGCATTTTCCTTAACTAATAGTTGATAATACTAACAACTGATTAATTGTTGAATCATTAATAATTAATAATATAAAAAAGCATTTTTTTCCCCTTATCCATGAATAGAACAAATGAGGCACAAATAATGCCACTTCTAGACTAGACACTAAAATGTGTATTATTAATTAATACACGTTTAACTGGTTGAAATCTTATTGGCAACTCATCAATTAATGAATCATCATTAAGCTCTCATACAATACAGCTCAGCAAAAATCTGACTTATTTTATTTCTTTATCTAAAATATTAACTAATTCAGCGAGGCTGCACTTTGTTATGAAAGTAATCTGATTACAATTTCAAGCTGTTTTAAGCACTTTATTCCTTGAAAAGATTAAAATTCAAATGTTTTTGAGTATTTCCAGCACCCGTATGAAGCTCTCCTTAGATACAAGTAGGGGGTGTCCAAAGTAAAAAGGTTGAGAAGCACTGAATTAAAGGACAGTAAAACTGCAACAATTAATCAATTAATCAATGAATCAATTATGAAGTGATTATTAAATTCATCACCATCTATTCTGATAATTAATTAATCAGTTTGAGTAAAATTTTGAGGAAAAAAAAATTCTCTGAATATCTTTGAGCTCTTGGCAAAATACGACATTTGGGTTTTGGAACTACATTTTTGACGCTTTTCACAATTTTCAGACATGTCATGGGACAAATAACTAATCAATTAATGGAGACAGTAATCAACAATCAATCAGTAGTTGCAGCCCTAAAAGACAGTGGTCATGAAAAGCTGAATTTTAATTTCAACTGTTGCAGCCTGTTTACACTATATAAATCTTACTGATATTTGATATTTTGTGGTGATGAATCTGAATTTGATCATTTTTGGACTGGCTGCCTCCATAATAGCTGCCTTATACGTTGGTCTGCTTAGAAACATAGAAATATTTAATAAACAAAAAGCCTTCGAGTCCTTTGTCTCAAGTCTAAGTCAAGTCTCAAGTCATGAATACCAAGTCAACGTCTTTAATGAATTTTAGTCAAGATGGTCTCAAGTCCTCAAATTTGTGATTAAGTCTGACTTGAGTCAAGTCATGTGAGTCAAGACCCCCACCTCTGCCTCAAACTCACTTAAGTCAATAGTTAAGTCAATATTAAATAAATAAATCCATAAATAAATAAATAAGGCAACAAATAAATAAATAAATGTAAATATAAATATATAACTGCTGTTAACTGTAGCTGCTGTCAGCTCAGTTAGTTGTGCTGCTGAGCCTGGTTTGCTCTATACATTCACAGTGTATATCACACACATCATTTTACAGGACAGGAAGTATTCTGAATAACTAAAACTGTGTGCACATTGAACAGGAAGGCCTATAGCATGTAAAAGTATGTATTAAGTATAACCTAACCTTTATAAAAGTGAGGCAACCTGACGAATCAGGAGGAAGTGCACAGTGGTGCAGGTGTTTTCACTGAAAACAGCTGCCTGCTGCTGTTTTAAATGAGAGAAATGAGAACAATAAAACTGAAAGTTAAAACAATGAGCTGAAAATGATGCTATAATCCTTCATATAGCTGAAGGGAACTGCAGGCAGATGACAATTTTCTATTATCGTTAATGTAAAAGGTAGATATTTTTATACATTTAGACTTTTACAAAGGAAAAATTTCAAGTGAAAGTAATTAACTGAGACATTTTCCACAGAAGTTTCTTTATTAGCACTGGAAGCAGTTATGTGTGGCATTTTAAAATGTCTTGCACTGACATCTTTAGTGGTTGTATAACAAAAGACAAACTAACTAAACACCAAAATACCATGTCATTGCCTTTCCAAGTGTTTTTCTGATGGTTAGTGTTTGATTTGATTTGTTGATTACAGATGGGAAAGGATTGTTACACTGGCTCAACCTGTCAAATACATCATCTTGGTGTCCCTACGCTTTAGTGATGCTGTAGGTCAGCTACCCCTCTAGCATTATATTTTAGGTTGCAAGGTCAGGTGACATGACACTCATTGTATGGAAGAATCGGGCTCAAACAAATAGATCAGCACTACAGTCAGTTGACCTCTTTTTATCTTACATAAGATATGTTAGATACATGTGTATGTAATTACGTTACTGTTATGTAAGTTCTGTCACATACATTAACTTATGTTTCAATAAGTTATTTTTGAACATTTTAATATTGATCTGTCATTTCTGTAGACCTAAACAGGGGTCTACAACCATTACACTCAAAAGAGCTATTTTTGGCCACAAAAATTCTCTCTTTTCCCAGAGGACTTTCCTTATTTTTTTTTATTTTAGCATCCACAGCTAGCTTATGAAAATACAAGAAGACCAGCCAACACCAAAACATAAAGCTGTACACATAAGCTATTATATTATATTATATTATATTATATTATATTATATTATATTATATTATATTATATTATATTAAAGAAGAATAGTTGAGACAACTCAATATTCAAGGCAACATATTGCGAGAGATTTTTGAGTTTTGAGTGCAACTTCAACTCTTGAGCTTTGAAATGAACTTTAAAAAGTTTCACCAACCTATATTGTCTAGATAAACTTGAATCTTCCAGTTTTAGAAACTGGAAAAAAAAAAAAAAAAAAAAATTGGTCAAGGTGACCTGTGAATTTGTTATTATTTTGATGCTTGAAAATTAAACGATTTGAAATGAAAATACTAAAAATTTTATCCATCATTCACTTTCACTTTAATGAATTTACTCAATGATTTTTAAAGTACAAGTTTTGGGGTTTAAAAAACTCAAAGATTTAAGTTCATCTAAAGAAGAACCATTAATTATCTCAACAAAAGATTTGTAATTAGGTAAAACTTTTTCAAAACTTAAGAATCTGAGTTGGGCTCAAATCTCAAAAATGTATTGTAATATATTGTCATGATTCTCATTTCTAAAGTGACTCCTTCATTCTCCAACTGTAAAAATGTGCAGCATTTATGCCAAATAATAAAAAAATATTTCAGCAGCTAAAATGTGTGTCATAGGCTTTTTCTATGGCTTGGCACCTTTTCCTCTAAATACCACCAGTGACTAGTCTTCAGTCTCCATTGACTAACAATAGATGCCAAACACAAAAAAAGAAAATTCTCAAAGTTTTTTTTTTTTTTTTTTGCTTTTTTCTGGCTTGTTTACTTGCTTTTTTCTAAAGCTTGCAGACCCCTCTCCTAAACCAAACAAGTACTTTTGTTGCCTAAACCTACCAAAGTAGTTTTTTGTGCTTTTATTTTGAAAGACTACTCAGATGCTGCATATTTACTATTGATAACTTGACTGCAGAGCCCAGCATGTGCAAAACTGACACCCTGTGGGATACCCACAATGTATGCTGTAAAAATGATAACTAACAATTGTTAATCTCATTAAAGTTTTCAAATTAGTCTGACTCAGAAATAAGGCTTTGCCACTTGCAACTTATAAAAACTTGTTTGGACAGCTAATTTTCTTTGTTGAAGAATTTTTTAGTCAGTATAACAAGGATTGTTGACTTGCAATTACAGCACCTTTGTTTTCTTGTAGGAAATCCTGTAGATGAAAATCTAAGGGGTTTCTGAGTTTCAACATGAGGGCAAGTTTTTACTTCACTGAACTTAGAACTGCAAGTTTATTCAACAAGAATACCTGTGTTTGTTTAAGGTAGAAAAAGATGGCATTGAAGCACAAGTTTCATTGTTCACGTCACAAGAATATCGTCTTTGGAAGAACAAGAAAATCAAAGTTGGCAGAACTCTTGTCTAAACTTGTAAACCTTAGTAAAGTCAACAACAACTGACAAAAGTTGAGAAAATGCAAAAATCTATTGCATCACATTGACTTGATATTTTGTGTTTTCCCAACATGTTCTTTTTAACAGTGTAGGACCACTGACTAAGCTGCTGTATTTGATGAGTCGGGAGTGAGAACAGTTCCACATGGCTTGTTTTAGGCATTTCACAAAATAAAATAAAAATTGTGTGAGAACAGTATTGCAATTCTAACCAGTGCACCCTTCACCCACTGAAACATAAATGAATGGGCAGAAAGCAGAACATTACCCCCATTAATATTCAACAATCCTGCAACAATCCTGCATATTGTGACTTCAAGTATGAATGTGAAATACACCTCTGGCTTCATGTGTTGTCTGCTGACTTTCCCATGTCTTACAACTAACAGATAGACTAACCATCGCTGAATGAATGTGTGTCTTTTTGGATCCATGAAGTTCTTCTTATCTCTAAAATCCACATCCATGAATGCAAATGGTTCCACGCACCGAAACTGTGTCTTGACTGAATCAAGAATAAAATAAAAAGAGAGAGAGAAGAAGTCCATCCTTGAATCACCTTGACACTTTTAAACCAGCTTTTGGTGATGTAGTTGTAATTTCATAAAAAAAAGAACCACTTGGTCATCCCAGCACATATTGAAAAGAAGATCCTGTTGAAAGTGAACTTGAAAAAAGAAACATGCCTCCAGGGAAATTAGGTGGTGTTGGCAGATATAATGGCATCCTTGTCATTGAGTGCCAGTGGGACCCTCGCTGAACAAATCCAAATCTACTTCTATCCATTCTCATTTCAGTCTGTTTTACTGCCGTGACAGCACAGAAAAATATAATCCGATGCAAAGCATTAACATCTGTACATGAAATTCATGTCCCCACTTTTGTTTTACTGTGTGTCAGCTGCTAGAAAGTAGAGTCAACTAACAGTCAGCAAAAACTGTCATCCATCTGCTCAGGCTCAAGGCTCAGAGTTTTCTGTGTTTAATTACAAGAGGTGAGGCGGAGGCAGAATTCATTGTATTCATTTGTATGCTCACTACGTATCTTTATTTGTATTACCTTAAATCACCTGAAAACAACATTAGGGCTGACACCTTCTGGTCGGTTGGTCAACTGGTTGATCAAATGCTCTGATCCAACCAAATTCTCATTGGTCAAACAGTTGCTGGTGTTACTTCATAAAGAGAGAAACGCTTCTTAATCTGTTATTGTCAGGGATGGAGGGATGTATGCAGACCTGATGTCTTCTATTTGTGAGTGACAGGCTGTTTACTGAACATTTACAGGCTCCAAACTAATTGACACTGTCAGAGAAGCAGCACAAATTGCTACATCAGCCCCCAGCCTCAGAGGACAGAAGAGCTGAGTGGATAAAAAGTTTATTTTTGACAACATGTGTGTGGATTTTACTCCATCTGACTGCTTTCTTGATAAGTGGCTGCCGGAAATGTTTCAAGCTTGATGACAGTTAAATACCAGCTGACTTTAAGCTGCAATTACTAAACATTAATTAATAAACTATGTGACCATAAGGTGAGATATATTAGAATTATTGCTAAAATAGCATTGGTCTGATGTAGTCATCACTAAATCAATGTCCGTATTTTTTTTTATTTCTATCATTATTATAACTACTTGATGGAAAATCAGGTTTTATCGGTTTCTGTTTGCTGAACTGTTGTTACCAGTGATGTGACTGGCTGAGATGATATTTAATAATCACCACACCTGCTGATCCTTATTCACCTGCGCTCAGCCCTTTGAACACTGCACTGCTGCACATACATGAACCAGACACCATGGACGTGTGAACATACGTGTGGCATTTAAGCTTATTATTCAAATTTCAGCTGGGTGTCCAAATTGTTAAAATTGATGTAAAGGAAATCCAATGTTTTTCTTCTAAACACATTATACATGTTGCTGAAAACATGTGAAAAGACTGAGAACTATGTAGTACTGAAGTGTGGAGTTGTTCACGATGTCTGTGTTCAGGATTTTTTGGGTGGACCTGAAACATGGCTTGGAGACATGCCAGAGCCATGGTCCCCTAACAAAGTGGTTGACAACCGTTACTCTTAAAAGAACCATTTTTTGAAGAACAAAGAAAAAAAATCTGCCTGGAGCCTCAACAATTAAGTTTTAAGCAAAATTTACGTAAAAAAGCGTTGAGCCAATTGGAGAATGTCAGAATATCTTTTGGCCTACAACAATAGTAAATAAAAATGTAAAGAATCATTGTTCATTTCTACATAAGTTTTTGTCAAAGGCACAGGGACTGGAGAGGGACAAAAGAGTCGCATTATAAAACCTTGTAAACTAACAACTGCAGTAAAATCTACTGGAACTATTTTAGAATCTACCAGAATAACTTTTTTTAATACTAGAGAGGAAGTAGTTTCATGAAACTGCTCACAATAAGATCTGTGGATTATCTTGAGTGAGCAGATCATGATTTTTGGAAGGAGACACTAGTTTAGAATTTTTCAAATGTATTTTTTGATGCTTTGAGCACCACAAGCTCAGTGCCATTCCATCCCATTATATTGAAGAGAAGGCAGACATCTCTAGAGTCGAAATGTCAAAAAAAAAACAAAAAAAAAAAACTATGCAGCTCGCACTAAAATTATTGAGATGGATAAACAGCACCACAGGCCAGAGGAAAATATGTAGTTTTGATTTTGGAGTGAACTGTCCCTTTAATGTTTCCTGTCAGCACTCATGATCATCACCAACATGTTTGGATAATTTTATATTTATACAGTTTTATGCTGTCATTTCAATATAATTGGTTGGGTACGGTTTTTTTTATCTAAATGTTTTTATTTTATTGGCATTTATGGTTTTCCTGATTATATTTTCATGTTTTTATGGATTAATACAATTTTTCAAAATAAAAATTTTGCGTAATTTGCAGCTGCTCTACAGAATGAAATGAGTGACTGGTGATGAATTGTTTTCTGTGTAGACAGAGACACTGTATCCAGTGTCTAATGGACACTGTAGTGCACCTGAGCCACCTGAGCGTCTCTACAGTCACAGAAGAAGAGTGAATTAAAAACTTTCAACATGGATTATTGAGATGCTCAGGACCCCCGGAGCTGAGAGGACACGAGCTGACGCCTGTAGACACCGCTGCACACCGCCAGGGCGCAAACCGCCACCTCTCGCCTGGTTTCATCTCCTGGTTCTTCCCTCCGGTCCTGTTTGACAGTCAACTCACGAAAGCCCCGGTTCATGAAGGCACGAAGGACCGAGCGGTGCTCAAACTTTGAGGAGAGGACGGACGGACGGACGGCTTGACATTGATGCCTTCTCACTGAACTATCCGGAGGAGGAGAGCAGAGGGACGTGTCTGGGATTGTTTGACGGAGAGTCACCGGCTGTCGAAGGGGAATACAGTGCTACAGATGTCCAGAAATCTGCTTCTTCTTCTCTGTTTTTACCCTTCATCTTCTTCACGGGGTCTCTAACGGAATATTTGTCCCGGTAAAGACACACAACTCCAACATGGGAATGTTTTAATTGTTCTTGGCGGCGGTGTGGACGCTGGAGGAAGATTTATCACAGCACAGGTCGGTGAAATGTTTCAGCTTTTTAGGGTCATGCCGCATGCGTGTGTGCGTGCGTGTGTCTGCTCTCCCTGCCGCCTGTGTGTTCCTCTGTCTCATCCGCAGACATACGCCCACGCGCGTCCGCGCGAGCGCGAAGACGCACGCGCGCGCACAGAGGCAGGTGCAGTCAGTTTAGCAGCGGTCAGTTTGGCACTGCGGCGCTGTCCGTGGTGCTGGACGATGACCACCTTTCTGTCTGTCTGTCTGTCTGTCTGTCTGTCTCCTCTCACTCTACTTGTTTACTGCGTTTTTTTGGCATGAAGGTCACATTATGAACCAGTTTTACCAATCCATCTCATTAAACTACAGACGAGTTGCATGATGTTCGACAAGTGTGTGTGTGTGTGTGTGTGTGTTGGCTGGTAATGAAGAATTTAAGTTGCAGTGCGTCCAGCGCAGCCTCAGTCAGGGTTTCTGTACTTTTTTTTCCAACCAGCATGGCTCCGGTTCCCGCCACAAAAAGTGTGGGGGAATTTTTTCCAGTGGATTTTAGATTATAGTGCAGAAAATACAGAAGTTTGTGATGCGGACATGTTTTGCTCAGAAAAACACTTTCTATAAATGAACACCACTTTTATGATTTCTGAAACATGAATGCAAACACCAGAAGCAAAAAGTTAACATTAGGCTATAAAGGAACTACACCAGTCACGTGCCTCAACGTCACATGGATTAGGGCTGGATTTTGAAGAAATATCTAATTGCAATTATTTTGACTGATACTGCAACATTATTTGCAATATTAGAGGAAAGGATCATTTTTACAATCAATCAATATTCTCATTTTCACTGAAAATCACATTAAAACAATTATGGTGGGATTTTTCATTTATTTATTTATTTATTTTTCAGCGGTCTCTAGGGCAGTCTTCAGAATTATGTGTTGGCCACAGAGGTAAAGTAACTAATTACAAATACTCAAGTAACTATAATTAAGTTTTAATTTGCTTGTACTTTTATTTGTAAATTTCCATGTCTGTACTTTTACTTGTACTTAAGTATGTGTTGCACAAAGTAATCTACTTAGTTACTTTTAAAATCATAACTGAGTATAATTTGAATTTCCTGTACATTTTTGTAGCCTGTTTATCACAAACAGGCCAATGAAAACAAGGACATACAGATGAAAAACTAATCGCAGCAGCACAGGTTTGGAGTAAGGATATTAATGATTAATCATTAACCAATTAATTGCCATAGAGAATTATTATTTTTTATTTAAATTTAATCAAACTGCATTAAAAAGTAATTTATATTCCAATACTTTTACTTGTAATTGAGTAATATTTTAGTAGTATAATAGTGCTTTTACTACAGACTTTAAGTATTCTTGCACCACTGGTTGGCAGCACACGTCTGCAGCACAATATTATTTAAATGTTTTTTTGACATATTTCGCTTTTAAAAAATATTGCACATCCTTTGATTTGGAAATTGCAATAGATCATATTATGATTTCAATAACGTTTCTATTCATTGCTCAGCCCTAACCAAAACTGTTTCTTTAGACAGAGTGGAGAAGTACTGAATCAGGATGACAGGTCTCTAACTCAGTGTCCTTGTTGCTCTCCTTATGGAGACACTTTTTTATGCTGACAAATACCTTTAGCTCAGGTCCACCTGTAAAAAGATACAAATACTGATCTAAATGGCACACAGACCACAGCTGGAGCATAGAGTATTTTCTTTTGCCTATGGTGGACTGTTTGCCTGTCCAAGTACAAGATCAGAAGACGCCCAGCGTGGAGTTATTTTGGCAGATCAAACAGTTGTACAATCTGATGTTTGAATCTGTAATATAACTGATGCAACTGAGCTTTACTCTTATTGACTCTTGATTTCCTTTACATTCATGTTCAGAGTAGCAGAGGACTTTGAAACTGATGCATAAAAAGCACAAAATGGTGCAGAAAAATGTCTGACACTCAAAATCTCATGGGGGTGGACCCTCAGAGCCCCTGCCTGATTTATGTTCACACACCTGGGGTTGCTGGGAAGGTGTCCCTTATTTTTCTACATTGAAAATGGCAACTTGTTTACTTTCTGCAACAACCACTGTAGTCTCTTTCACCCAGTTGCTAGCAAACACCTTTTTTAAAAACCTGTAAAAACTCCAAAATTCACAGCTCTGATATCTTCTGATGTATTTTATGTCGTAGAGCAAAAAAATCTCTCTAGCTTATGTGAACTAAAAGACCTTTAAAAAAAAGAGAGAGAGAACCGCTTTCAAAAACTCACTGACTTTGTGACCAGTGAGCTGGTAGTGCTAATATGTCAAGTCATTTCCACATTTTACTACTATCTTAATGAAATTAGGTAACTTGGCAAATAGCGAGTGAGCAATTGAAACTACCGCCCTGAAACATACAATATAAGTAGGTAGGTAATGTGTATATCTAATATTCGCTATGTCTCTTTACTACATGGCTTTTTTAAATACTCAATTCTGATTGGTCAATTACAGCACTCAAAGGTTTCTTATTTCTGTATAACAGACTGTTGCTATGGACACAGTTCTGATCACAGACTCTGGAAAAACAATAAAATAATTGTTAAATCATTAAAATCATTTTAAAATTAATATTTTGTGTCAAATTATTTATTTTTTTGTGTACATAATCATGTAGCAAGCAGAATAATGTGCAGTGAGCAGGTCACTATTGTGAAATGAAGCCCTAAAATCATTTCAAAATGAATAAATGAATGAATGACTTTGTGTCACTTAAATGTGTGCCATTCATTTATTTATTTATTTATTCATTTATTTTTTTAAAGTAGTCATGCCAGGATAATGTACTGTAAAGGTTGTTATTGTGCAATAAATCCTGACAAATGTTAGCTAGCTAGCTTTGCTAGCTTCCCTTACATCAGTGATACTCAACTTGCAGCCCAGGGCCTGAATTTAGGGGCTAAATTTTTTCACATGCAATTAGACAATTATCTCATTTACAATAAAAATAAACTGATTTGCAGGAAGCTGTATTTTTGCCAAGAAGCAGAAAGTCCACTTATGGTGACACTTCATTTGTATGTAGAGGTTGACAAGGTCGACAACGAATACAGGCAATTCAATGAAACAGTGATAGATAAGATTTCCTTTATTTTGCCAACACATACCACTCCACTGTGTTTCATTTGCTTAATGACAGTGGCTGTATTCAAGGTTGCTAATATCAGGCACCATCACAAGTCAGAACAGATGAACTTCAGCGCAGCATTTCCACCTAGTAGTGCTGCAAGAATTATTTGTCATTTTATCTGATAGGGAACGTGATCATTGATGTTTGCTTATTGACTGGCCCCTGGGCTTGTGTCATTCTGCAAAAGTGGCCCCTGAAGAAAGACAATTGAATATCCATGCCTTACACTTAGCATACCATTCTACAATACTGCAGCGCTGTCCATGGTGCTGAACAGTCAGCACAACTCTGTGTATGTCTCTGCCTCACTCTGAATATGTGCTTCTTTACTCTGCTTTTTGGCATTAAGTTTACAGTATGAACTCGTATTGCCGTCTTATTAAGTTACAAATTAGTTGCATGATATTTGAGAAGTGTGAGTGTGTGTTGCCTAGTAATGAAGGATTTAAGCTGCGGTGCATCCAGCGCAGTCCCAGTCAGGGTTTCAGTACTATTTTTAAAATTGTATTCAACCATTTAATTCCTGTTGAGGCTGGAAGCTCTTGTGCAAAGGGAACCTGGCCAGCATGGCAGGATAAAGACTCGCAGACAAACTACAAAATCAGACAACAAACAACGCTGAAGGCATATGCTACAACAATAAGGTGAAGATAAACCAAGAGCAGAAACAACCAGTGGTGGAGGAAGTGCTCAGATCCTTTACTTCAGTAAAAGCACTGATGTCACACTGTAAATATAATTCACACCAAGTAAAAGTCCTGCATCCAAAACCTCACTGAAGTAAAAGTAGATAAGTATTATCAGCAAAATGTGCTTAAAGTATGAAATGTGAGGGTAGTTATTGTGCAGGAAAATGTTCTCTTTTCACTGTACTGCTGTATAAGTTTAAGGACAAGCTCAACTGCTTTCTATACTGTTGGGTAGGGCATCTTTTTCTGGAAGATCGTCATATGTGTCTGTTGTTGCCGTCCCGTGAGAACCGTATTTCACTGAAAAGTCAACTTTTTATGGAGCTTGTTTTCACCTTTGTCATGATGCATTTTCCAGATGATCCGGGAAGTTTTTAAAGAGTTTATTTAGTTTAACAAGTAAGAGACTTTTTTTCAACCCATAAAGCAATACTTCAGCTTTTAGTTCATCACAAACATACATGATTTCCACTGGACAGGAAGGGCATAGAAATATTTATTCTGAAAAGTAAATAGTAACTAAGGCTGGTAGACAAATGTAATGGAGTAAAAAGTACAATATTCTCTTCAGAGATGCAGTGGGATACAAGTAGAAAGTAGCAGACAATAGAAAATACTCAACTTAAGTACAACTAAAATACTTCAAAAAGTACAGTACTTTCAGTAAATGTAATTAATTACATTCCACCACTGGAGCCAACTGTACATTCATTTTGAGTTCTGCCAGAGATATTAGATTCACAAATGTAAGTTCCTCTGCAGACTATAACAAGTGTGTGTTAGTACATGAGAGATAAACAGCACATATACTGGACAGGTGACTAAAATGAACTCTGTGAATGAAGTTTACAGAGATATGATGAAAGTTTTAGAATTACAAGAGGAATATTTCATTACCTTACTATTCCACGCTGTTACTACTAATAATATTACAATGCACATCATGACAAATATAACAATTTTAGAAGTAGGACAAATAGCCACCTATCGACAAATGATGGCTTTTTCATTAGATTAGCTTAGCATGGAAATGCAGCTAACTTTGCATCATCTCTCAAGCTTATTGAGTAACACATCATGTTTTGTTTGTGTAATCTATACAAAAACAACAAGTTGTGTTTTTAAGGGGTGGTTCCATCCCAGGAACAAACTGCATCTTGTCACTTTTTTCAGTTTTTGTACCGGACAGACATGAGAGTGGTATCAATCTTCTCATCTAACTCTCTGCAAGAAAGCAAATAGGGGTATTTCCCAAAAAGTTTTCCTTTAAAAACAATGTTCATAGGACACTTTTGGTCTAAAAAGACAAAACAATGGGTATCCTGATGAGGAGGATAACCAACAATTATAGAAACTTTTTATAACCTGGCAACCCAATAACCCCAATATGACTGCAGCATCAGTAAAATATTTACTATCACATAATAAAGCCATCAGTTCTAACTTGTAAGCACTTTAAAAGTTTATAATTATGAGAGGACTGGTGCTTTGAAGTAATCCAGTTCAATTTGTTCACCCACCACTCACAGACTGACTCATGAATGACTATTTATTTCTGTATTAAGCTCCAGCTGTGAAATGCATGCAAAGTTTACAACATTCCACAAGCTCTCTCAGCTCTTTTAGTCTAATAAATATACAGCTCTGTCCAAGTCCACAATTATAGAAACACAAGTAAAATAGTTGTCATGAACATATGATGATGCAAATTGATTTATCTTGTTCCTATTTCAGAATCATGCAAACTAGGGATGTTCCTGACAACTACTTTCTCTTTCAATCGAATGCAAATTTTAATTTAGACTAGTCGACTAGTCTAAATTAGGGGGGCTGCTGTCTGCTAAAGCTGCAGTACCAGCTAGTGGCAGACGGTTGCATAGAGCTTAGAGGCAACAGGTAACTGGCGTTGAACATGAATATAATCAATAGTTTAACCAGCTAGTATTTCTGGTGTCAACTGTTTTATCACATAGTTGACTAATCATGCACATCCTTAATTCAAACAGAATGACTCATTTGAAAATTTTACATTGCAAGTTTTTAGGCCTGATGAGGTGGTGATGATAATGTGCAGTTAGTTATCTCAGTGAGATACCAAATACCAAAGTTCTGCAGCAGACTGTAAATATGAACACTTTTTACCTTTTTTAATGTGCAAACTGCAGCAGGCTTAACACATTCTAATCAGGACTTGAATTCTTCATGTGAAAACCTCGTCACTGCTCTTCTTCCACCAAGCATTTTCATCAGCATCATAAGCACATTAGCATAAAACAGCATGGATAGCTGGCCAGCAGTTAGAGACAGGAGCTTGTGACTTGAAGGTTGCCAAATCCAGCCTGGCTGCTGGTTAAAAATCTGGAGGCAGAAGCTGTGGTTGCAGCAGCCAGCTCTGAGTGGGAAGTGTGTGATAGTGGAAAGATAACACACTCGTTAAAGAAACAAAAGCAGGAACGCGGTGTGATTTTTGCAGTGTACTGTATGACCACGAGCGGTCAGGTTCAGAATGCTCCTGTAATCTCAGTTTACACGGCCCTTTCTTGCTCTGTGGTAGGGTAATGCTACCGTTAATGCACTATTGTGATGCTTTTGTCCCTTGGAATATTTTCATGCATCAAAACAGCAGGGATGTGGTGGGAGGTAAAACCATCTGGGCTGGGCCACAGTTCGTTTTTCAGTACGACTTTAGTATTTGGAAGATGAATTCAGAGAAAGCAACAATAAATAGTCCTCAGAAGAGAAAATGAGAGTAGAGTTGATGTATGTTGATACTGGTGCATTGCCTCATGCTGACTGAAGGTCATAGTTTACCCACCTTTTATTTACTACGTCAGTTATGAAGACAAAGCGCTCCCTCCCTCTCAGCCACCAGTCAGACTGTGTGCAGCGCTGAAAAGAGAGCAAGCACACTGAGTCACGGCTGACACACAGACTGCCTGCTGAGCTGAATCAATTCCATTTGACTCAGTTTGATTTGAAGTCTGTGCACTTCTTCCCTCTTTGTGTCATGCAGCTTAGTGTTAGCAGCTCTATATGTGCAGTCTCTGAGTGTTTGTATGCACACATCTGACTGTATTTATATGCAGTCAGTGTTGACACGTGGGCGTAGACTGTGTGGACTACAAAGGCATTGTGTTTTTTATGCTATCTAATGGGAGTATATCTGTATAATGTAGATTATTTGATTAAATCTTGCCTGGTTGTATCCAAAGTTCCAAAACAAGCCTTGAAGGACGGTAAGGTTTATTTTATTTCTGTACACAAACCACTTAAGATGCATATAAATGAACAACACGCAATCGTTGCATGTGGTTTGCATATGAATGGAAACCCTATGCAAACAAGTAAATACATGGAGCACAGTTAGAATGTGGAACATATTGGAATGCAAATAGTCAGGGATCATCAATGACATGACTGGCTGTATTGCCCTTTTTATGGTTGGAGCAATGTCACTGTGTTAACTCTGTATTCACAAAAAACAATAAAAACGGTTATTAAAAAACAACAACAGCTAATACTCCACCATTAAAGCAGAATAAAAATTGGGTTGGCGAGACGGGAAGGACTGGAGGAGGGTCAGGCTGGCTGATATGACTTAAGAATAATATCTAGTTATTTTGCGGCTATATACAATATACTATAGTGCATCTCTATAAACATTTTTTTCTCCAACATAACACATCATAGATTATGGGAGATGGTGGATATAGACAAAATCAAATATCACAATATTTTTGACCAATAATGAGTTCAGAAAATGACACCACTTTGTTGTAATGCAGACTTTAAAAACACACACAAAGGCTCACACACTCAGAATATAACAATATTCAAAACTGAAAACTGAACATACAAAATCGGTATCCTGCTCAGTCCTACATAATACATTTGTTTATACATTAGTATTCCATAGGTAGTGTGAAATAAATTCATTGGAAATATGTCACAAAAAAGAAAAAAAAAGAAGTGTAATGGATTAAATGTCATGACAAATGTCATGACAAACTGCTGTGTAACTGTGTAACTGTGTAACTGTGCAATTACAAACTGGATCTTACCTCATTACATCTGCAGGTACTTCCTGTAGCCTCATTTTTGGAGATGTCCCTCTAGTGTTATATTTTAATGTGCTGTAGGAGTCAGGTGACGTAGTGTAAAGAGCAAAAAAGTCCACATATGGAGGAGGTGGAATGAATGGCTGGGGCAAACAAACAGGACTTAATGAAACCAAAGTCAACAATGATTTCATTTAAATTTATGTAATGTCTGTAAGGTACGTAACATGATGATTAGTCATAATAGTTATGTGTGTTTATGTAATGGTTCTTATCTAACCCGAAATATGATTTTTTCTTTAACCTAACTAAGCAGTTTGTTGTCTAAACTTAAGCAAGTACTTTTTCTGCCTTTATGTTGAAAGTCTGCCAAGATGTCCAACTTCATCATTGCTAACTTCACTGTGGAGCCCTTACACAAAAGCCCTTACACAAAAAGGGTGTACCTACAGCACCATAATTTAAAGCGTGGGGCCACTTACCAAGCTGCCATATTTGACAAACTGTGAGTGAGGATGTGTTTGCTATTATACTTGTTATTACACGATTCCACATCAATGGACCCTGTTTAGACGATATAAAACTCATGGTCTGAGGTGCATGGCGCATGAGCATTCAGGGTGTGTCAGATTCTACTTTGCTATTTTAACAGTGCACAATCTGTGTGCAAAGTAGGGCACAAGGTGCAAAGGGGTTGGATTTAGTCTCTTTATAAATCATAGGTGTGTTTTGGGCATAACATGAAAGACACCAGAGAGTCATCTTCTATTCCCTTTAAGAGCCGGGTGTGTCTGCATCTGGGAAATGAACAGAGATGCTGAAATGACCCACTGGTTCAGGCAAGTCTGTTTAACCCACAGGTTGGACAGGCCTTGTCATAAAAATTACCTATAAAAAGAAAATATATAAAATCAACATTATGATTAACAGCAGGTGGGTGAAATAGGCTGAGGTGTCTCTCCCTGTACTAACTGTGTGTGCGCTCTAACACACAATCCGAGGCACAGAGGGATGACTGCTGTGGCACTGCAGCACACATGGAAATGTTACCACAGTGGGTTAACAACTGAAAGCAGCTTCTCAGACCATTTAAACAAATGTTAAAGACAAAATGACAGACAATAAAGACATCACCTCGTAAGCCAGTGCTGCCTGACATCATTTAAACAATGGTGTAATGATCAGGGAAGCGGCTTTCTCTTTCACTTCCATGTGTGCAGTAATGTCACTGCAGCAAATAGTGTTAGTAATTAAGCAGTAAAACTAAAACAAATGTAGTTATAAGCAGACAAGACAGAGAGGACTGTCTGCATGCAAAAAATGTTTTAGACATCACTGACTGAAGTCAGGATTTATGCAGCTGCTTTGTTCTAAACAGTTTCAGTGTATGATCTTTGACTGTGTGCGTAAATGTACAGTCTCTCTCAGTCATGCGCACACAGCTTCATCCTATTTCATCCACCTACAATCATGTGTTATTAATCACAATGTTCATTTTTATGACCTGCAAATTAACTGCAGTGCCCTAGAAGCAGAGTGTGCGCATGCTGTGAACCTGCCTACGTGTGCACCCCTTGTCTAAATAACGCATTCTTTAAGTAGCAGGAAAATACTGTACCGTTGATTTTAGACCAATGTGTAGTGCAGTGTAGTCAATGGTGCAGTTGCTTTCTGCTTCCTCAAGGTAGCAATGCGCCATCAACGTGCCTGACCACATGTCATTTTAAGGCCAACACCACCATGTGCGCACAGACTGCTACTTAGAAAATGACAACTGTGTCGGTCAGAAAATAGCGATGTCAGTTGTGCTGCACTGTGCGCCATTTGGCATGGAGCAGAAGATAGAGCCCAAAATTTTGACTCCTGTATGACACACTGGCAATGGTTTGTAGTCTTATTCATAGAGTGGATTTGTGTAACATAAAATGTGTGGATTTGAGGGTAGTTACATACATTCTGGACATACAGTTTATCCATCCATCCATCCATCCAGCACTTCTGTGCAGTCTGTGTGGCTACAGCGTGGATCGCCCTGCTCGTTCTCATCAAGTCCTGACTCCTGCTCTGGTCTGAACACACAAACTCGAGACTGATATCTGTCCTTTCATCAAATGATCACATTTCCCAAAGTGTTAAACAATGCCTTCGAAGCACATCTGAAATATTTTTATTCACTGTTTTATGATCCATTTATTTTGGGGACATATGAGGTTTTTACATGTTATGAAACAGTTGGGATAATTATGATGGCTGATGTCTGGACTCAAACAGAGGGGGCTTGATTACTGGAGAGGCTGTGGGTTTGGCTTCCACGCAGCGCTGAAGGAGCACACACACACACATGCATGCACGCACGCACAGATACACAGTCAACATGCCAGTATTATCCATTCTGGTAAACACTTGAAAAGCAGGTGATCACCCAATCTGCCGCTGGTATTGTACAAATCCACTTCTTAACTTCAATGTCAGGCTCAACACGTCACAGTCAAATGAACTGAGCTGAACCTCTCCAACAATTCAGCAGCAGCTTTTGAAACTGTGGTTAGAAGAAGTTTTAACCTCCCAGTTTGATCTTTTTTATGCATTTTACTGAACCACAAACTTACTTGAAAACAACTTCAAAAATAGTTCTTTGACTTTGTTTTGGACTTTTATTGAGAGGGCATTCTGGAAGTTTTATCTCTGAAATTCACATTTACCTTTTTATTTGTAAGTTTGAGAATGTACTCCATTTACTCTGGGCTAAATTATAAGGTTTTATCTGCGTTCTGAGTAGTTTTGAGATATTGAGCTTGAAAGTTTTTGTATTCCAAATCACAAAAAATGATATGTGAAACAAGTTTCTTTCATACATAAAAATCACAGACAGTTTAAATGTATTCTAAATGTACAATATCATAATCTTATCAAATGCAATCCTAAGAACTCACTGTCTGCTTGGAATTATAAGGTTCTATCTGCAAAACATGAAAAGAAGCAGTGATTTTCAAAGAACATAGTTTATTCTTAATTTGTTTTAAACCATAAATTAGTGTTATAACAGAGTGTCTACATGTGTGAGAAAGTTAACTGATTTATAAATGTATGAATAAATAAAAAATAAATGATGATTCTGATCTATAAGTCTTATTTTAGAAGGAAAGGGGACAAAAAAAATGATGAATGAATTGAATTACAGTTTATGTTGTGATTAACATCCCATCGACTCAAATGTAGACTACTTGATGAGTTTTAAGGCTTAGTATTTACCAAGTTTAAGACAATTTTAGGCATTTTAAAAAACTACAAGACAACTGAAAAAGCTTCAGTAGCATGTTTTCATATTTCACAAAGTTTTTTTTTTAATTCAACTCTTGAATTAACAGTTGAGTTGTAAACTAAGACATTCTCATGAACAGCAAATAACAGGCAAGTTCAGTCCTGTAATTCCTTTTTAATATAGCTGAGGAGTCACTGTTAGTTATCAAGCTAACTAGCTAATACTAGCTTCTGAATGTTAGTCTGGCAGCTGGAAAGTTAACATAATAAATATGAACATGTACCAGCCACTGACAGATAAATGTTCAAATTCACCAGAAACTCAATAGTACATCATTTTTTTGTGTTCGAAATCTTCCATCCACTTTTATGTTTTTCCAGAGTTTGGCTGGTGGCTGGTGCTAATTACCCAGCCTGCTGTGGCAAACTTCCCTGGTGCTCCCAATATGAGGTTTGGGGAGAGTTAAATGGAATAAAAAAGACATGACTGTGAGGAGTGAGTTCTGAGAACTCCACCTGAAAACAGGTAAAAGAAACAAGACAGAGAGAGAGAAGGAGAAAGCGCGTGAATATGGACAGATGTATCAATGTGTGTGTGTCAATACTGTACACTGTACTGTGTTATATTTATTATATTATTATGTTATTATCTCTCTCTCTCTCTCTCTCTCTCTCTCTCTCTCTACACACACACACACATATATATGTATATATATGTATACACATATATAAGAGACGTTTTTTTGTTCATGAAGCCTGATGTTACTGTACAGTTCTATAGTTTATACAGACTGGAGTAGTGACAGACAGACGCTCATCTCCTCTGTGAATTGTCTGTCACTGCACTGCATAAGTGTAAACCATGATGGTCCTGTCCAGACATCGTCTTTCCCTTTTCATCTCCTTGGTATGTGTTGGTGTTTAAGTTAAAATGTCCTCACTGATCTAAACTGTTGAAGTGAAACTCATGAAAATGATCCTTCTGCCTTAATACAAAAACATGAATATCATGTACCATTTAGTCTTATATAGACTGACTTGAAAAAAGTTTAGTATGATTATAATCATTATTATGATTAATAATTAATTTACTTTCTTTAATAAAATAGTGTCTTCTGAAGGGAAAAATCCTTAATAAAAACACAGATACATATAAAAAGCAACCTTTTTGCAAAATACTGCTGGTTCTGTGATGCTGAAACTTTAAATCTGATGCCTGCACTGCATCCTGGGAGCATCAAAGTGATAACTGCTGTGTCTCTAACTGCTGATTGGCTCACATATATCAAACCTCATAGAGCCAAGTTTGAGTTTGATTTTTTGTTATATTTTTCCAGAGTTTGGCTGATGGCTGCTGCTAATTCCACATTTTGTTTTCTAAATAAAAAGACCCTAATTGCGTATAACTAAAAAAAAACAAGCAAACAAAAGAATTCCTCACATGTGGTCAAAGAATAAGAATATGTGAATATGTGAATATCTCAATTTTGACAAAAATGGCAGCTAGAACCTTATAGATTCCAAGGGTGTGCATGAAGTGTAGAAACACTTTGCACTGCACATTTTAATCAATTTGCACTCACAATCTGTGTGCAATTAGCATCTGATTTACTAAAGCAGCAGCTCATTATGCAATCAGTGACTGGCTGCCCTCTAGATGCTCTCTGAGTGTGAAGGAGAGCTCTACAAGTGCAGTTGCGAAAGCTCAGTCAAGAAATCTAAATCAATTAATGACATTCAACACATTAATGAAGGATTCAATAAAAATCAGAGAAAATACTGATGCTGCTAATAATCTTTATTTGTAGAAATGTGTCTGATTAAAGCTGTCGGAGTCATTAAACTAGCTTTTGTCATGCAAATGTGCTGTAATGAAATGAGTCACTTCTGTGCAGCTGATATCAAGTTAAACTTAATTGACAATCCTATCTCCCAAAAATAACATTTATGCCCTGCAAATCTAACACAACAATGTATTTGGTTTGGTTTTGTGAAGCTGCAGCTGTCCAGCTCTCAGAACACCGCATTACCTGCATCAGTGTTTCTCAAACTTTTTTCACCTTGTACCACGTCACTGTTCACTGGCACTGTTCCTGTGGTGGAATCCAAGTCCCCTTAAACTCCCCTGACATATAGTTTGTACACCCTCACACCACACACACACCCAGTTCAGACAGTGTGCATGTGTACGTGAATGTGGCTCCAAGCTGAGGATCTACAGTGAAGATTCAGGCTAAAAACATGGTCTATGTGACGTCTTTCAAGTCAGCTTGGCATCTTGGGGTTTTATGAGACTTGGATTACACCAGACGAGCAGTATGGAGGCATTTTATTTTTTTTTTCTGTTTTTTATATTTGAAAACTTTTTTTGTGAAACTGAGTAGATAATGACTTTTTAATTTGCGTTTTTGGGTGAACTATCCCTTTAAGTATTCACTTCTTTTTTTATTTGGATGCTCAAAAAATTATCTTCCTTATTTGCATTTCTCTTCATAATAGCTCATTATTATAGCCAACATTGCTTACTGAACCATTAATTTTCAGTCTCTTTATGTTTTTCCTTTATTTTTTTTTTTCCCTGCTTATTAAGTTGTCAGTTTTTCTCGTAACTAATCATGGATGCTGCATGATTGTGGTTACAGAGGAGGTTAATATTGAATTGAATTAATATTGAATTAATGTGTTATTAATTTTAAATTACATTTCAGGGATTTATTTAGAAATGTTACAGTATTTTGATAGTATTGTATGTTTTTTTTTAATTAATTAATGAATTACATTTTAAAAATATTTTCTGACTTTCACTTGCATTCCACTAGAGCCTTAGTCCCTAACAGGCGGACTGTGGTCGGAGTCTGGACCCAGACACCGTCTTATACGGACCCGGACCTATAACCAATAAATTATTAATAGATTTTAAATTTTGACGGGATGCTTCTATTTTAACTGGTGCAAGTTTTCTGAGAGGGACCCGTCTACAGGGAAGATGGCGGACAAGGGTGCCGCCATAGTTCTACTCCATACCAGAAGTCCATCTTTACAGTATGTTCAGACAGTAGATCACTAAGCTTTTCTCCTATGCTTTTGAGCAAACAATGTGTGGGGAGTCTATACTGTGTTTAATGAGGGAATCTTTTGGTGGGCAGACTGGGCCATATACATACAATGTATTTCTATAAATGATATAATATATGGTGTACTGTTGAAAAACAAAGATGATGAACTGTGTTGCAATGTAATCCTCTGTCTTTGTAAATTTTTTATTCATAAGAACAAAAATGTAAAATCATTTCCCAAATTTAGTGTTTTTCTAAATGAATTCAAGCTATATCTGAAATCCCTTAAAACACTAAAAAGAACACAAGCACAAAATTAACCATACTAAATTGAAGGTGATTGTTATTTTTTAGTTCTAGCGTGAATTATATGTGTGAGTACCCCCCCCACCACACACACACACACACACACACATTGTATCCATGTTTTTTAATAACGTCTTAATATTAATTATAAATCGATGGAACATTAACATTATCACTTAGTGATTATTTTAGGCTTCTAATTGCTAACATCTCAGTTTTACATTCTACATACATACATACATACTGCCCTGTGTTACACTGATCTAAAGCGCAAGTGCAAAACGAGAGGCGCAATGGATTTAATTTAAGGTGTGTCCAAATCCACCTTTGCCGTCTTGTGTCAGGGGCGGGAGTGATATTTCGCCCTGCCCCACCCTTTGCGCCACCAGCGCAAAGCAGGATACACCTATCAGATGTGCCCATGTGCCCTCATTAATTTACAGGCCAGTTTAGGCCGAACATGCAATAAACCAATCAGAAAGTCAGCTCTCATCACCTTTAAGAGGCAGGTGAGCCAGCAGCACAAGCAGAGGCAGCATGACGGCGGATTTACCAGGAAGAAACAAAGAGAAAAGATTTTCAAAGTGAGGAGACAGATCTCCTGTTTCGAGGAGTGAAAACGCAATATATGGAGACAGCAGGACGTCTCCAAAACAACTTCATGTGTAAACTGTTTATTTTACATTAATGCCTGCAAAAAACAATACAGTAAATGAACCGCAAATGTCATGCAGATATTAACCTGAAACACCTTGAAATTGTGTTGTATTTCATAATTAATTATTACAATGATCATCATTATTATGAGCCAGGTGGAGGAGAAGATACCAACCAGCTCTGACAGAAGCACACAGAACTTTTTCTCTCCAGGTTGGGCCTGATCCTTGCGGTCAAATATAGTGTCTTGTATATTTTATATGTTATACATCATAATTGTTTAAACATTGTTTTTCTGGATCATAACAAACATGCAGACACAAACACTACAGCTGCTCTACCTGTCATACTGACTCATCTGATGAAGACAATCTGACAGCTGTGATCCCATCCTGTGTGCACTTTGCAGGTCTGTTTAGATTTATTAGGCTTTATAATTATATATATCTTTTCCTTATTAGTGAGTTTATCTTTAAAGACACACGCACATGACTGTTTAACATTCATGAAAAGTGTTCTGTGATTGTGGAGATGCGTGTGCGCCGAGCGAGACACACACGAACGCTTTTAACTTCAATATTTACACTTTATTGCTGATAGAAAACATGTTCAAATAACACTTAACTAATCCACACTCCCATGTGAGGAAGAGAATGACCATAAATGAAGGTGTTTTGTGATTGTGAAGACGTGTGCGTTTCGGCAAAGCCTGCCGGGTGCTATCTTGTCCTCAGACCACAGACTTTGCGCTTTGATCAGGTTTTGGCTGGTCTAAGCGCAAACAGTTTTTACCCCAATGCACTGAGCACAAGATAGCAAACGCGCCCAGCCACGCCTTTATTTTGCCTTCATGCTTAGACCTCCCGCCCACAGCGGCACAGACCCAGCGCACGTGCTTTTGCTATCTAACACACATGGCAAAAATGGCACTAGCGCTGGTGTAAGATAGCAAAACCGCTTGCACTGGTGGCGCAATGGCTTTGCGCTGGGCGTAAGATAGGGCCCTTAGAGGCAATTAACTATTAAATTATGCAGTATGGAGCGGCAAATGGCGAATAATATACATGAAAGAAGAGCAACTTCCGTTTGTCACTTCCAGTATGGAATAGAGCTATGGTGACGCTGCCGGTTTAGCTGATCAGGAAACGCACAGACCAACTGCAGAGAAGCTGCCTGTGGAGGAGACTGTTGTTAATGACGGAGTTTATTACAACAGTCGAAACTAATGTGATGGTTAATGACATCGACACCAACCAGATGCACTTATAAAATTAAACAACTGTATAAGGAGGCCTAAACGTGAAACAG
Source organism: Lutjanus erythropterus (assembly GCF_056507025.1). Lineage (NCBI taxonomy): Eukaryota > Metazoa > Chordata > Actinopteri > Lutjaniformes > Lutjanidae > Lutjanus > Lutjanus erythropterus. The sequence goes on along the minus strand of NC_139323.1, from coordinate 2,807,044 downwards.
GAGAGTCTGTGTTTCTCTGTGAGAAACTTTCAGACCTTCTCACAGCAGAGTGAACAGGTGAGGGAGGAGAGGCGGGCAGACTGATCAATCTCACTAATCAATCACTGATACCGTCGTCCTCTCAAACTGATTAAAAAAATAAAAATGACAAAATTGGTGACAAACCAAACCTGGGTGTCCACACAAATAAAGTCTTTGTGTGAAACACGAGACAGAGAAGGTCGTCTCGCGAGAGTTGTGCAAATAAAGAGTTACCTTCTAGACACGACCGAAAAAGGTGCGCAGCTCCAAAAATAGAAAATCATGTCGTGGTGTTGATGTTTTTAATGTGGCGGGCCGCCATAAATAAAACACTATTCACTGATCCACAGAGAGTCACTGAAACACTGATCACTGACCTGCTGTGATGGAAAAATACTCAGATTCTTTACTTAGGTATTTTTACATTGTGGTATTAGTGTTTTTACTTAATTACAATTTACAAATTTTGCATGTTATTGTTTCCTTTTTTGAAAAATCAACATTTTTATTGCTGTTGTTGTACTTTAATGGTATTCTTATTGGTATTTTTTGATTACTAAATACAGACCTGCAAACTCATAAGAGGAGAAAAAGGCGGCATGTTGGTAAACCAGTCCCCTGTCCTCTGGGGGTCTGGGAGCGTCTGTCCTGCCTGATAAAATTTTGTCCAGAAATGAATTTTTCCCAGAGAGAGGTCTGAGTTTAACTCTAGCTTCATCATTAAACCCAAATTTAAGCCACGTGGATTTATGATCATGTTATTCCAACTGTCTTTGGCTGTACTTTGTATTACACTCATGGTTTCTCGCGTCTCACATGTTTTGCTAGCTTCCTAGCAAAACACTGGTTGTCGTTAGTGTCATGTGGAATACACTAGTTGTCTGATTAGTACTTGAAGTTAACATTTATTGCTGTTATTAACCATTTGCTTGACTTAATTTTATGTTAACTTTTGTTGTTATCAATTATTTATTTGTATTATTTCAGCAGTGGTAGATCAAACAAACTTACAACAACAGACAAAGTATTAATATGTGTCTACCCCACTGTGACCATGTAAGGTCAAGCCCCCCACCCCTGTGGCGACCTGTATTCTCCCCTCCCCTGCCACAATGGTTCTATATTTACTAATACACAAATTCATAAATGCACTTCCATGCAACATAATGGTTTACAAGTAACATATTCAAATCAGCAGCTTTTTGACATCTGCTGCTGCAGAGGTTGATGTCTGAATAGTACTTTTGGAAGCCCCATGTATTCTGCCTATAGATAGTTCAAAGAGTATAATGTTCAAAAAAGATGTCAGCCATTGTAGATGAGTGAGTGTGTGGGGAGTTTCCATCTAAACACTAACATCTTCTTTCGCTGCTATGAGGCCTGAAAACAAAACATAATATTTGGAGGGAGAAAGAGCTAGTGATGACGTATCATTCAAAATCAGCAGCCTGCAACAATGAGGTAAATGCACATCGAGTAAATCTGATGAGGTAGATGATACCTCTTTCCAAAAAGTGACAACTGCAGGACACTTCTAGTACATATGTAAAAATAAACCAATAAGACCAAGGGAACATAAGGGAACATGAGGTAATGTTTTCTAGGAGTGAGGTATAGTCTATGTATAAAATTAAAATGAATAAATTTGTTTTATGTTAACTTATTTTGACTTTAATGGACTGGTTGAACAGCAGACATTTTGACATGTCAGAGCACAAAAAACACAAGAGGACTTAATAACACTAATTACAGCTTAGTTCCATTAAGTGTCCCTGTAACAGTGACAGTGAACGAGCACGAACAATAGCAGTACCTCCCCGAAGTGGAATGCAACAATAATTAATGCACCTGTGAGTTTTCTGGTGTGACATGTCAAATTTTCTGCTGTGCAACTAGTCCATTTATTAATAAAGATAACCTTTTTATTGCACTTTTGTGTCAGTTTTCCTTTTTCCTGAGGCTATTTAATTAATGTTACATCCCTCATCTCCTAGCCCAAACTTTGTGGTTGTAATATTTTGGGGCTCATTTGGTATTTTAAAAACGAGATTGTTTAATTGTGTAGGAAAGTGTTTCTTTGTGTTGAGGTTGTCTTTGTTTGCTGTCATGGTAAGTAATAGTGTTTGGAGGTTTATTTGTCCAGTCTTGATGTATTTCGTGTGTACAGCTTCCTCAGAGAGTCAGGTAAGTGTCCAACTATGTTGTTTTAGATTTCCCATCAGCCACCCTTCTGTCTTCTCGCCTTTTTTTTTTTATTTTTGGAGCCAATCCTGGGCAGGGGCAGGCTTTTCAGGGTTTCGGCCGCCGAAGTTCAGCACCTCGAGCCCAGCACGCTCCAGAAGATAGGTGGGTAAAGTTTTGGTTAGGCGGGATCTGGGAAAGTTTGTTTTTTCCCCGTGGCTGTGAGAGCCACACGTCTGTGTGGAATTCCCTCCAGGTCCAGCTGTGTCCGACACACATGAAGCATCAATCAACAGTGGTCAGTGAAAACACAGTGCACCATGGGTGGGCGTTTCAACCCTATACCCAGCCTGAGCATAGCCTCACAGAGGTGCTGGTGTGAGTCTTGTTTTGTTGTTCAGTGCAGTAAAATAAAGCAGTAAGTTTCCAGAATCGACTTTTTACTGTTTCTTTTTAAATTCTGTCCAACAAGCTTTCCAAGATTTCTGTACAATTTAAGTTAATTTAGTCCCACCATTCTCCAAAAAAAAAAAAAAAAAAAAAAAATCCTGCACAAGTCTCTACCAAGGCTACACCAAATTGCCCCTCTCAAACTGAATGAAGCTTCATAAATCTGGCTGAATTCACACATCAACAACATTTATCTCCTCCTCCTCCTGCCTTAAATGCAGACGTATAAAGGCTCCAGGTAAGTTTACCTGCGCACACAGAATTACAGAAAGTGTACTGAGTGGTGCAAGAGATCTTTCTCTGCAAGTCAAAGTCATTCATTTTGAATGTGTCTTCTCTTTACCTTCCTTTTAGTGAGTCTGATCCCAGATCTGCACCACATCTTCATGCAGTGTTCACTTTTCTTCTTGATAATGCTGGAGTGCAATGCAGAAAACTATAATATGCACCACAACAATCCTCCCTCGCTCTATCAAAGTGTATAAATGTACAGAGCATGCACTTTTCAGTAGTTTTGGTCTCTGCTGTTTGTCTTTGTTGCTCTCTATAGGAAAATAACAGCAGAGCAAGTGCACCTGCATTATTTATAGCATCTGTATAGAATATTATAGAATCAGTTAGCAGCAGTGAGCTATTATTTTGAAAAATGTGAATATCAGACCTCAATTTGTTAGAATCCTATCAGTGAGAGACATGCAGAATTACATCCATAATAATGAATTCGCTAGGAAATGATTATTGTTTATACAGTTTCCCTAGTTAATTTTACAGGTGGTGGCAAGATGATTTATGAGACATGATGAAATTGATGTATTGTGTGCACATTTATTCTCGTGTTTTTAACTTCTGTGATGTGAGCCTTTATCTTATGAATTAATGAGTCAACAGTCAGATTATATCCAGATAGAACACAATATCTTTAAAACTGTCCACATCATAAAGGCTAATATCCATGTTGAAGGAACCCATTTTATTTTTCTCCATGGTAAAAGCAGAAGTGGATTAGTGCTTCCTGATTCCTGTGCTCCAGTGTGCTGAGGCTATGCAACTGGCTTTATTGTGTCCTTTCCTCCTTTATTCTTTTTGCAATGTTCATTTTAGAAAATTTACCACATTTGTGGAAGATATGATTCATGATCGCATGCTGGTATAGGCTTTCAAATCCAAGATTTAACTGTTTGACTGCATTAAGCACTGGGTAAGTAAGCTACAGTTTTGATCCGTTGTGCACATGGCTGCAGCCCCCACCAACAGCGTTTCAGAGGCGTTTCAGCACCACAGCATTATGCCCACCTGATGATCTTTTACTCCCTCACATTTGGTGCTCTTTCTTTGCTCTTTCTGCTTCTACAGTGGATAGTTAGGTTGCATTGTATAATAGTTTATATCTGTCTACCTTTATGATTGCGAGTCTGCATGGGGTCTTTTATTTTGAAAACTGACTGGATTCTGTCTGCTTTTTCTGTGTCTGACTACCTGCCAGCTCGATACTCTCTGTGCTAATTGAGGCTGCATCTGTCAAAAATAGACTTAGTGTGTATTTAAGCTGGAGTGGAGCAGAGAGCTGCTTCTGGGACGCTACTGGTGGAATCACAAGCATTGTGTAGAATAGCAGCGGGTCAGCTCCAGACGCAGCCGTGCCTGCTGGAATCTAGCTGTAAGAATCAGTTACTGGTTGCGTAAAAAAAAGCCAAGGTTACCCTTAAATTTTATCTATGACTCAGCAAAAAAATAAGTTGTATAGAAATTATCATAATGATTTTAGGACCTTTTAAGGGAAAACTCTTTAAGTGTTTGAGCTTTGTCACCTAAGTATTCCCTTATGTGTTGCAAGAAGGTCCTTAGTAGCCATGTTCCAGTAATGCTGTCAAGTAACACAAAAGAAAAATGTTGGTCAAGTGTAACCATGGTGACTAAAGTGCACATGTGCTGTATTATGACAGTAAATGCCATGAAAAGCTTGTGGGCTTTTCCGCTGTTTGGCACTTTGGCACTTATCGCACCTGAGATGGACGTACTGTGGAGCGAGCCCGACCCGCCTCCAAACGGGCTTATGTGATGTCTCGTCAACCACAGCCAACCCGTGACAACCCCATTTTCTCCCCCTCAAACAAGCGAGTGTTGTGATACTCAGCTTGTGTGTGTGTGTGCAGGAGAGCAGACAGAAAGACGTTTCTAAACTCTTTATATCATACATTTTATCATACAAAAAAGAATTATGGACGTGAGATTAGATGCTAAACCTTCATTAAGATTGTATCATTAATGTATTTCTTTTTTTATTAACAAAAATAAACATAGCGAGTAAATGGAATGTTTTTCAGCAGCTGACCACTGAGCACAAAATGAGGCATTTTGACGTCTGTAAGCAGCTTATGACCCATAATTATGATTATGTTTGGGCAGCGTTCTCTAGAGGTCAACATTGTTGCTTATTTACATTTATTAACTTTTTAGAATTTTAAATTATTTATAGGTCCAGTGTGTAAGATTTAGGGGGATTTATTGGTAGAAATTGCAAATAATATTTGTAAGTTTTCAATAGTGTATAATCACCTGAAAATAAGAATCATTGTTTTTTTTGTTATCTTAGAATGAGCCCTTCATACCTACAGAGATCACAGGCCTGCTTGTATGGAGGCCGCCATGTTGCAACACCAGGTTTAGACATTAGAGAAGAATGGACAAACCAATCACTGGCTCTGGATATGGCTTTTTTCTTTTTTTTTTTTGTTTTTGTTTTGTTTTGCAGGCACTGTTTTCTACATGCTTGGAAGGGGAGAGTGACACAAGGTGTTTGCAGTCTCCAAGCTCAGCACTAGATGCCACAAAATCCTACCACTGGTCCAAAGTTTCATTGCATGTGTGACATTTATCACGTCACTTCGATCACGCAACCTATGTACCATACTTATCTTAAGCCAAAACATGACCTCACCAGGTAGTTTAGCATGCCGAAAACTTATCAAACTACTGCCATTTCAAAACATATTAACTTTATTTATACAGCACCCTTAAAAACAGAGTTTACAAAGTGCTTTGACAGACAAAGCAAAAGAACAGGATACACCAGAGGCAAAATGACAGCAGAAGGCTTGTGTTGCCTTCTGTTGTCATTTTGCCTCTGGGGCCAAACTGGAGCAAGAAGAAATTAAGCTAAAAAATGAAGAAAAACTAAGACACAAGCAAAAGACACTAAAAGATAGTATAATGAGACAAAACAGTAAAAAAGAGAAGAACAGGAAAACAAGAAAAGCATGACAATAAGAATAAATGAAAATAGAGGGAGATGAAAGGAATGAAACAAGTCAACATCATGTAATGAATAAATAAATAAAAAAAAAAAACAATAGCAAAGCAACAATTATTGTTGCTAACTTTTTCTGTGGTTGCTGGAAATAAGAGTTGTAGTGAGAGATGAAACTGAATCAAAACAGGAAAAATGTGAGCTGTGAGACAAAATCATACTGTATAATGCATTCTTAGATTTCTTTTACTTTTTCCATACGATGGGCTTCTGTGAACGTGCTACATCAGGTTCTGCAAACACCCATCATCTCAGATGATCTACCATGTGTAGATTTGAGTGTGCATGCATGAGACTTTTAAATTATGTAATTAATGCCCCAATAATACCATACAGTATAAGGCTACATGTCCTGTCCCATATGACATTAAAATGGCATCAAAGAGTAAAATAGAAGTTTGAAGAGTTTTTCCTGCTTTCAGAGATCCATAAAGGAAAGGATCAATTCAACAGTGTCAGCAGAGGAATTAAGGGACCTGCTGAAGTCGAGAAAGAGGAAAAACGAGGGCAGTTAATACTACGCTACCTGAGGGTCAGACTGTCACTGAAATAAATAAGAAACTATTTGATATGTAAATGGTTTTAAAAAAAAAAAAGAAGAGTTGCCACAGCAAGAAGACTGATAACTGCATCAAGAGGAGGGGATCAAGGGCAAGTCTCAATCACTGAGATAGAGGACAGAATATGTGCCTTCATAGTTGATGTTGCACTGGGATTATAACATTTAAAACAGTTATAACAAAGGATTCACTCTCTGACAGAAACCTGCATGTGAAGATAAACAGCCAATACACCTGACAGCAGCTAATAATACGTCATCAAATTAATGATGAGAGGCTTTATGTGTAAATTTAGAAATATATTAGAATTTGAAATGCAGTGAAACGGGATAATGTTGACCTAATTATGAAGAGTAATTTATTTTTCCACACTCAATATGTCTTCAGTCTAATGAAATATATAGTCATTAGTCATTACTTTGCAGACTGACTGCACAGGTCTGGACCACTCATAAAAAGTGGGTTCAAACTATGAGGCACCCCTTTCATACGCAGTCATTTGATCCATTGTTGATATAAACATTT